>NW_027182468.1:1200000-1500000 GCF_040938575.1 Ambystoma mexicanum
AGACAGGCAAGGAAGCTACATATGCTTGGCAGGGGAGTACACCAAGCTGGCACACTACTGCATTGCGAATCTGGGATCTGCGCCGATGTGAGAGCAAGAGAATAAGAGGGCCTGGGACCCTGAAAGCAGAGACAGGCAAGGAATCTTCATATGCTTGGCAGGGGAGTACACCAAGCTGGCACACTACTGCATTGCGAGTCTGGGAACCGCGCCCATGTGAGAGCAAGAGGATACGAGGGCCTGGGACCCTGAAAGCAGAGACAGGCAAGGAAGCTTCATATGCTTGGCAGGGGAGTACACTGAGCTGGCACACTACTGCATTGCGAGTCTAGGACCCGCGCCCATGTGAGAGCAAGAGAATAAGAGGGCCTGGGATCCTGAAAGCAGAGACAGGCAAGGAAGCTTCATATGCTTGGCAGGGGAGTACACCAAGCTGGTACACTACTGCATAGCGAGTCTGGGATCCGCACCCATGTGAGAGCAAGAGGATACGAAGGCCTGGGACCCTGAAAGCAGAGACAGGCAAGGAAGCTTCATATGCTTGGCAGGGGAGTACACCAAGCTGGCTCACTACTGCATTGCGAGTCTGGGACCCGCGCCCATGTGAGAGCAAGAGGATACGAGGGCCTGGGACCCTGAAAGCAGAGACAGGCAAGGAAGCTTCATATGCTTGGCAGGAGAGTAAACCAAGCTGGCACACTACTGCATTGCGAGTCTGGGACCCGTGCCCATGTGAGAGCAAGAGGATACGAAGGCCTGGGACCCTCAAAGCAGAGACAGACAAGGAAGCTTCATATGCTTGGCAGGGGAGTACACCAAGATGGCACACTACTGCATTGCAAGTCTGGGACCTGCGCCCATGTGAGAGCAAGAGGATACGAGGGCCTGGGACCCTGAAAGCAGAGACAGGCAAGGAAGCTCATATGCTTGGCAGGGGAGTACACCAAGCTGGCACACTACTGCATTGTGAGTCTAGGACCCGCGCCCATGTGAGAGCAAGAGGATACGAGGGCCTGGGACCCTGAAAGCAGAGACAGGCAAATAAGCTTCATATGCTTGGCAGGGGAGTACACCAAGCTGGCACACTACTGCATTGCAAGTCTGGGACCCGCACCCATGTGAGAGCAAGAGAATAAGAGGGCCTGGGACCCTGAAAGCAGAGACAGGCAAGGAAGCTTCATATGCTTGGCGGGGGAGTAAACCAAGCTGGCACACTACTGCATTGCGAGTCTAGGACCCGTGCCCATGTGAGAGCAAGAGGATAAGAGGGCCTGGGATCCTGAAGCTAAAGTGACAGGCAAGGAAGCTTCATATACTTGGCAGGAGAGTACACCAAGCTGGCGCACTACTGCATTGCGAGTCTGGGACCTGCGCCCATATGAGAGCAAGAGGATAAGAGGGCCTGGGATCCTGAAGATAAAGAGACAGGCAAGGAAGCTTCATATGCTTGGCAGGGGAGTACACCAAGCTGGCACACTACTGCATTGCGAGTCTAGGACCCACGCCCATGTGAGAGCAAGTGAATAAGAGGGCCTGGGACCCTGAAAGCAGAGACAGGCAAGGAAGCTTCATATGCTTGGCAGGGGAGTACACCAAGCTGGCACACTACTGCATTGCGAGTCTGGGACCCGCGCCCATGTGAGAGCAAGAGGATAAGAGGGCCTGGGACCCTGAAAGCAGAGACAGGCAAGGAAGCTTCATATGCTTGGCAGGGGAGTACACCAAGCTGGCACACTACTGCATTGCGAGTCTAGGACCCACGCCCATGTGAGAGCAAGTGAATAAGAGGGCCTGGGATCCTGAAAGCAGAGACAGGCAAGGAAGCTTCATATGCTTGGCAGCGGAGTACACCAAGTTGGCACACTACTGCATTGCGAGTCTGGGATCCGCGCCCATGTGAGAGCAAGAGGATAAGAGGGCCTGGGATCCTGAAGCTAAAGAGACAGGCAAGGAAGCTTCATATGCTTGGCAGGGGAGTACACCAAGCTGGCACACTACTGCATTGCGATTCTGGGACCCGCGCCCATGTGAGAGCAAGAGAATAAGAGGGCCTGGGACCCTGAAAGCAGAGACAGGCAAGGAAGCTTCATATGCTTGTCAGGGGAGTACACTAAGCTGGCACACTACTGCATTGCGAGTCTGGGATCTGCGACCATGTGAGAGCAAGAGGATACGAGGGCCTGGGACCCTGAAAGCAGAGACAGGCAAGGAAGCTTCGTATGCTTAGCAGGGGAGTACACCAAGCTGGCACACTACTGCATTGCGAGTCTGGGACCCGCGCCCATGTGAGAGCAAGAGAATAAGAGGGCCTGAGATCCTGAAAGCAGAGACAGACAAGGAAGCTTCATATGCTTGGCAGGAGAGTACACCAAGCTGGCACACTACTGCATTGCGAGTCTGGGAACCGCGCCCATGTGAGAGCAAGAGGATACGAGGGCCTGGCACCCTGAAAGCAGAGACAGGCAAGGAAGCTTCATATGCTTGGCAGGGTTGTACACCAAGCTGGCACACTACTGCATTGCAAGTCTGGGACCTGCGGCCATGTGAGAGCAAGAGGATACGAGGGCCTGGGACCCTGAAAGCAGAGACAGGCAAGGAAGCTCATATGCTTGGCAGGGGAGTACACCAAGCTGGCTCACTACTGCATTGCGAGTCTAGGACCCGCGCCCATGTGAGAGCAAGAGGATACGAGGGCCTGGGACCCTGAAAGAAGACAGGCAAAGAAGCTTCAGATGCTTGGCAGGGGAGTACACCAAGCTGGCACACTACTGCATTGTGAGTCTGGGACCCGCGCCCATGTGAGAGCAAGAGAATAAGAGGGCCTGGGACCCTGAAAGCAGAGACAGGCAAGGAAGCTTCATATGCTTGGCAGGGGAGTAAACCAAGCTGGCACACTACTGCATTGCGAGTCTAGGACCCGCGCCCATGTGAGAGCAAGAGGATAAGAGGGCCTGGGATCCTGAAGCTAAAGAGACAGGCAAGGAAGCTTCATATGCTTGGCAGGAGAGTACACCAAACTGGCGCACTACTGCATTGCGAGTCTGGGACCCGCGCTCATATGAGAGCAAGAGGATAAGAGGGCCTGGGATCCTGAAGCTAAAGAGACAGGCAAGGAAGCTTCATATGCTTGGCAGGGGAGTACACCAAGCTGGCACACTACTGCATTGCGAGTCTGGGATCTGCGACCATGTGAGAGCAAGAGGATACGAGGGCCTGGGACCCTGAAAGCAGAGACAGGCAAGGAATCTTCATATGCTTGGCAGGGGAGTACACCAAGCTGGCACACTACTGCATTGCGAGTCTGGGACCCGCGCCCATGTGAGAGCAAGAGGATACGAGGGCCTGGGGCCCTGAAAGCAGAGACAGGCAAGGAAGCTTCATATGCTTGGCAGGGGAGTACACCAAGCTGGCACACTACTGCATTGCGAATCTGGGATCTGCGCCCATGTGAGAGCAAGAGGATACGAGGGCTGGGACCCTGAAGCTAAAGAGGCAGGCAAGGAAGCTTCATATGCTTGGCAGGGGAGTACACCAAGCTGGCACACTACTGCATTACGAGTCTGGGACCCGCGCCCATGTGAGAGCAAGAGAATAAGAGGACCTGGGACCCTGAAAGCAGAGCCAGGCAAGGAAGCGACATATGCTTGGCAGGAGAGTACACCAAACTGGCACACTACTGCATTGCGAGTCTGGGACCCGCGCCCATGTGAGAGCAAGAGGATACGAGGGCCTGGGACCCTGAAAGCAGAGACAGGCAAGGAAGCTTCAGATGCTTGGCAGGGGAGTACACCAAGCTGGCACACTACTGCATTGCGAGTCTGGGACCCGCACCCATGTGATAGCAAGAGAATAAGAGGGTCTGGGACCCTGAAAGCAGAGACAGGCAAGGAAGCTTCATATGCTTGGCAGGGGAGTAAACCAAGCTGGCACACTACTGCATTGCGAGTCTAGGACCCGCGCCCATGTGAGAGCAAGAGGATAAGAGGGCCTGGGATCCTGAAGCTAAAGAGACAGGCAAGGAAGCTTCATAAGCTTGGCAGGAGAGTACACCAAGCTGGCGCACTACTGCATTGCGAGTCTGGGACCCGTGCCCATATGAGAGCAAGAGGATAAGAGGGCCTGGGATCCTGAAGATAAAGAGACAGGCAAGGAAGCTTCATATGCTTGGCAGGGGAGTACACCAAGCTGGCACACTACTGCATTGCGAGTCTAGGACCCACGCCCATGTGAGAGCAAGTGAATAAGAGGGCCTGGGATCCTGAAAGCAGAGACAGGCAAGGAAGCTTCATATGCTTGGCAGCGGAGTACACCAAGTTGGCACACTACTGCATTGTGAGTCTGGGATCCGCGCCCATGTGAGAGCAAGAGGATAAGAGGGCCTGGGATCCTGAAGCTAAAGAGACAGGCAAGGAAGCTTCATATGCTTGGCAGGGGAGTACACCAAGCTGGCACACTACTGCATTGCGAGTCTGGGACCCGCGCCCATGTGAGAGCAAGAGAATAAGAGGGCCTGGGACCCTGAAAGCAGAGACAGGCAAGGAAGCTTCATATGCTTGGCAGGGGAGTACACCAAGCTGGCACACTACTGCATTGCGAGTCTGGGATCTGCGACCATGTGAGAGCAAGAGGATACGAGGGCCTGGGACCCTGAAAGCAGAGACAGGCAAGGAAGCTTTGTATGCTTGGCAGGGGAGTACACCAAGCTGGCACACTACTGCATTGCGAGTCTGGGACCCGCGCCCATGTGAGAGCAAGAGAATAAGAGGGCCTGAGATCCTGAAAGCAGAGACAGACAAGGAAGCTTCATATGCTTGGCAGGAGAGTACACCAAGCTGGCACACTACTGCATTGCGAGTCTGGGAACCGCGCCCATGTGAGAGCAAGAGGATACGAGGGCCTGGGACCCTGAAAGCAGAGACAGGCAAGGAAGCTTCATATGCTTGGCAGGGGAGTACACCAAGCTGGCACACTACTGCATTGCAAGTCTGGGACTTGCGCCCATGTGAGAGCAAGAGGATACGAGGGCCTGGGACACTGAAAGCAGAGACAGGCAAGGAAGCTCATATGCTTGGCAGGGGAGTACACCAAGCTGGCTCACTACTGCATTGCGAGTCTAGGACCCGCGCCCATGTGAGAGCAAGAGAATAAGAGGGCCTGGGACCCTGAAAGCAGAGACAGGCAAAGAAGCTTCAGATGCTTGGCAGGGGAGTACACCAAGCTGGCACACTACTGCATTGCGAGTCTGGGACCCGCGCCCGTGTGAGAGCAAGAGAATAAGAGGGCCTGGGACCCTGAAAGCAGAGACAGGCAAGGAAGCTTCATATGCTTGGCAGGGGAGTAAACCAAGCTGGCACGCTACTGCATTGCGAGTCTAGGACCCGCGCCCATGTGAGAGCAAGAGGATAAGAGGGCCTGGGATCCTGACGCTAAAGAGACAGGCAAGGAACCTTCATATGCTTGGCAGGAGAGTACACCAAACTGGCGCACTACTGCATTGCGAGTCTGGGACCCGCGCTCATATGAGAGCAAGAGGATAAGAGGGCCTGGGATCCTGAAGCTAAAGAGACAGGCAAGGAAGCTTCATATGCTTGGCAGGGGAGGACACCAAGCTGGCACACTACTGCATTGCGAGTCTGGGATTTGCGCCCATGTGAGAGCAATAGGATACGAGGGCTGGGACCCTGAAGCTAAAGAGACAGGCAAGGAAGCTTCATATGCTTGGCAGGGGAGTACACCAAGCTGGCACACTACTGCTTTGCGAGTCTGGGCTCTGCGACCATGTGAGAGCAAGAGGATACGAGGGCCTGGGACCCTGAAAGCAGAGACAGGCAAGGAATCTTCATATGCTTGGCAGGGGAGTACACCAAGCTGGCACACTACTGCATTGCGAGTCTGGGACCCGCGCCCATGTGAGAGCAAGAGGATACGAGGGCCTGGGACCCTGAAAGCAGAGACAGGCAAGGAAGCTTCATATGCTTGGCAGGGGAGTACACCAAGCTGGCACACTACTGCATTGCGAATCTGGGATCTGCGCCCATGTGAGAGCAAGAGGATACGAGGGCTGGGACGCTGAAGCTAAAGAGACAGGCAAGGAAGCTTCATATGCTTGGCAGGGGAGTACACCAAGCTGGCACACTACTGCATTACGAGTCTGGGACCCGCGCCCATGTGAGAGCAAGAGAATAAGAGGGCCTGGGACCCTGAAAGCAGAGCCAGGCAAGGAAGCGACATATGGTTGGCAGGAGAGTACACCAAACTGGCACACTACTGCATTGCGAGTCTGGGACCCGCGCCCATGTGAGAGCAAGAGGATACAAGGGCATGGCCCACCCTGAAAGCAGAGACAGGCGAGGAAGCTTCATATGCTTGGCAGGGGAGTACACCAAGCTGGCACACTACTGCATTACAAGTCTGGGATCTGCGCCTGTGTGAGAGCAAGAGAATAAGAGGGTCTGGGACCCTGAAAGCAGAGACAGGCAAGGAAGCTTCATATGCTTGGCAGGGGAGTAAACCAAGCTGGCACACTACTGCATTGCGAGTCTAGGACCCGCGCCCATGTGAGAGCAAGAGAATAAGAGGGCCTGGGATCCTGAAGCTAAAGAGACAGGCAAGGAAGCTTCATATGCTTGGCAGGGGAGTACACCAAGCTGGCACACTACTGCATTGCGAGTCTGGGACCCGCGCCCATGCGAGAGCAAGAGGATACGAGGGACTGGGACCCTGAAAGCAGAGACAGACAAGGAAGTTTCATATGCTTGGCAGGAGAGTACACCAAGCTGGCACACTACTGCATTGTGAGTCTGGGACCCGCCCCCATGTGAGAGCAAGAGAATAAGAGGGCCTGGGACCCTGAAAGCAGAGACAGGCAAGGAAGCTTCATATGCTTGGCAGGGGAGTACACCAAGCTGGCACACTACTGCATTGCGAGTCTGGGAATCGCGCCCATGTGAGAGCAAGAGGATAGGAGGGCCTGGGACCCTGAAAGCAGAGACAGGCGAGGAAGCTTCATATGCTTGGCAGGGGAGTACACCAAGCTGGCACACTACTGCATTACAAGTCTGGGATCTGCGCCTGTGTGAGAGCAAGAGAATAAGAGGGGCTGGGACCCTGAAAGCAGAGACAGGCAAGGAAGCTTCATATGCTTGGCAGGGGAGTAAACCAAGCTGGCACACTACTGCATTGCGAGTCTGGGACTCGCGCTCATGTGAGAGCAAGAGGATACGAGGGCCTGGGACCCACAGGCAAGGAGGTTCATATGCTTGGCAGGGGGAGTACACCAAGCTGGCACACTACTTCATTGCGAGTCTGGGAACCGTGCCCATGTGAGAGCAAGAGGATAGGAGGGCCTGGGACCCTGAAAGCAGAGACAGGCAAGGAAGCTTCATATGCTTGGCAGGGGAGTAAACCAAGCTGGCACACTACTGCATTGCGAGTCTGGGACCCGCGCCCATGTGAGAGCAAGAGGATACGAGGGCCTGGGACCCACAGGCAAGGAGCTTCATATGCTTGGCAGGGGGAGTACACCAAGCTGGCACACTACTGCATTGCGAGTCTGGGAACCGCGCCCATGTGAGAGCCAGAGGATACGAGGGCCTGGGACCCTGAAAGCAGAGACAGGCAATGAAGCTTCATATGCTTGGCAGGGGAGTACACCAAGCTGGCACACTGCTGCATTGCGAGTCTCAGACCCGCGCCCATGTGAGAGCAAGAGGATACGAGGGCCTGGGACCCTGAAGCTAAAGAGACAGGCAAGGAAGCTTCATATGCTTGGCAGGAGAGTAAACCAAGCTGGCACACTACTGAATTGCAAGTCTGGGACCCGTGCCCATTTGAGAGCAAGAGGATATGAGGGCCTGTGACCCTGAAAGCAGAGACAGGCAAGGAAGCTTCATATGCTTGGCAGGGGAGTACACCAAGCTGGCACACTACTGCATTGCGAGTCTGGGCTCTGCGACCATCTGAGAGCAAGAGGATACGAGGGCCTGGGACCCTGAAAGCAGAGACAGGCAAGGAATCTTCATATGCTTGGCAGGGGAGTACACCAAGCTGGCACACTACTGCATTGCGAGTCTGGGACCCGCGCCCATGTGAGAGCAAGAGGATACGAGGGCCTGGGACCCTGAAAGCAGAGACAGGCAAGGAAGCTTCATATGCTTGGCAGGGGAGTACACCAAGCTGGCACACTACTGCATTGCGAATCTGGGATCTGCGCCCATGTGAGAGCAAGAGGATACGAGGGCTGGGACGCTGAAGCTAAAGAGACAGGCAAGGAAGCTTCATATGCTTGGCAGGGGAGTACACCAAGCTGGCACACTACTGCATTACGAGTCTGGGACCCGCGCCCATGTGAGAGCAAGAGAATAAGAGGGCCTGGGACCCTGAAAGCAGAGCCAGGCAAGGAAGCGACATATGGTTGGCAGGAGAGTACACCAAACTGGCACACTACTGCATTACAAGTCTGGGATCTGCGCCTGTGTGAGAGCAAGAGAATAAGAGGGTCTGGGACCCTGAAAGCAGAGACAGGCAAGGAAGCTTCATATGCTTGGCAGGGGAGTAAACCAAGCTGGCACACTACTGCATTGCGAGTCTAGGACCCGCGCCCATGTGAGAGCAAGAGAATAAGAGGGCCTGGGATCCTGAAGCTAAAGAGACAGGCAAGGAAGCTTCATATGCTTGGCAGGGGAGTACACCAAGCTGGCACACTACTGCATTGCGAGTCTGGGACCCGCGCCCATGCGAGAGCAAGAGGATACGAGGGACTGGGACCCTGAAAGCAGAGACAGACAAGGAAGTTTCATATGCTTGGCAGGAGAGTACACCAAGCTGGCACACTACTGCATTGTGAGTCTGGGACCCGCCCCCATGTGAGAGCAAGAGAATAAGAGGGCCTGGGACCCTGAAAGCAGAGACAGGCAAGGAAGCTTCATATGCTTGGCAGGGGAGTACACCAAGCTGGCACACTACTGCATTGCGAGTCTGGGAATCGCGCCCATGTGAGAGCAAGAGGATAGGAGGGCCTGGGACCCTGAAAGCAGAGACAGGCGAGGAAGCTTCATATGCTTGGCAGGGGAGTACACCAAGCTGGCACACTACTGCATTACAAGTCTGGGATCTGCGCCTGTGTGAGAGCAAGAGAATAAGAGGGGCTGGGACCCTGAAAGCAGAGACAGGCAAGGAAGCTTCATATGCTTGGCAGGGGAGTAAACCAAGCTGGCACACTACTGCATTGCGAGTCTGGGACTCGCGCTCATGTGAGAGCAAGAGGATACGAGGGCCTGGGACCCACAGACAAGGAGGTTCATATGCTTGGCAGGGGGAGTACACCAAGCTGGCACACTACTTCATTGCGAGTCTGGGAACCGCGCCCATGTGAGAGCAAGAGGATAGGAGGGCCTGGGACCCTGAAAGCAGAGACAGGCAAGGAAGCTTCATATGCTTGGCAGGGGAGTAAACCAAGCTGGCACACTACTGCATTGCGAGTCTGGGACCCGTGCCCATGTGAGAGCAAGAGGATACGAGGGCCTGGGACCCACAGGCAAGGAGCTTCATATGCTTGGCAGGGGGAGTACACCAAGCTGGCACACTACTGCATTGCGAGTCTGGGAACCGCGCCCATGTGAGAGCCAGAGGATACGAGGGCCTGGGACCCTGAAAGCAGAGACAGGCAAGGAAGCTTCATATGCTTGGCAGGGGAGTACACCAAGCTGGCACACTGCTGCATTGCGAGTCTCAGACCCGCGCCCATGTGAGAGCAAGAGGATACGAGGGCCTGGGACCCTGAAGCTAAATAGACAGGCAAGGAAGCTTCATATACTTGGCAGGAGAGTAAACCAAGCTGGCACACTACTGAATTGCAAGTCTGGGACCCGTGCCCATTTGAGAGCAAGAGGATATGAGGGCCTGTGACCCTGAAAGCAGAGACAGGCAAGGAAGCTTCATATGCTTGGCAGGGGAGTACACCAAGCTGGCACACTACTGCATTGCGAATCTGGGATCTGCGCCGATGTGAGAGCAAGAGGATACGAGGGCTGGGACCCTGAAGCTAAAGAGACAGGCAAGGAAGCTTCATATGCTTGGCAGGGGAGTACACCAAGCTGGCACACTACTGCATTGCGAGTCTGGGACCCGTGCCCATGTGAGAGCAAGAGAATAAGAGGGCCTGGGACCCTGAAAGCAGAGCCAGGCAAGGAAGCGACATATGCTTGGCAGGAGAGTACACCAAGCTGGCACACTACTGCATTGCGAGTCTGGGACCCGCGCCCATGTGAGAGCAAGAGGATACGAGGGCCTGGGACCCTGAAAGCAGAGACAGACAAGGAAGCTTCATATGCTTGGCAGGGGAGTACACCGAGCTGGCACACTACTGCATTGCGAGTCTAGGACCCGCGCCCATGTGAGAGCAAGAGAATAAGAGGGCCTGGGATCCTGAAAGCAGAGACAGGCAAGGAAGCTTCATATGCTTTGCAGGGGAGTACACCAAGCTGGCACACTACTGCATAGCGAGTCTGGGATCCGCACCCATGTGAGAGCAAGAGGATACAAGGGCCTGGGACCCTGAAAGCAGAGACAGGCAAGGAAGCTTCATATGCTTGGCAGGAGAGTACACCAAGCTGGCACACTACTGCATTGCAAGTCTGGGACCTGCGCCCATGTGAGAGCAAGAGGATACGAGGGCCTGGGACCCTGAAAGCAGAGACAGGCAAGGAAGCTCATATGCTTGGCAGGGGAGTACACCAAGCTGGCACACTACTGCATTGCGAGTCTGGGACCCGCGCCCATGTGAGAGCAAGAGGATACGAGGGCCTGGGACCCTGAAAGCAGAGACAGGCAAGGAAGCTTCAGATGCTTGGCAGGGGAGTACACCAAGCTGGCACACTACTGCATTGCGAGTCTGGGACCCGCACCCATGTGAGAGCAAGAGAATAAGAGGGCCTGGGACCCTGAAAGAAGAGACAGGCAAGGAAGCTTCATATGCTTGGCGGGGGAGTAAACCAAGCTGGCACACTACTGCATTGCGAGTCTAGGACCCGTGCCCATGTGAGAGCAAGAGGATAAGAGGGCCTGGGATCCTGAAGCTAAAGAGACAGGCAAGGAAGCTTCATATACTTGGCAGGAGAGTACACCAAGCTGGCGCACTACTGCATTGCGAGTCTGGGACCCGCGCCCATATGAGAGCAAGAGGATAAGAGGGCCTGGGATCCTGAAGATAAAGAGACAGGCAAGGAAGCTTCATATGCTTGGCAGGGGAGTACACCAAGCTGGCACACTACTGCATTGCGAGTCTAGGACCCACGCCCATGTGAGAGCAAGTGAATAAGAGGGCCTGGGATCCTGAAAGCAGAGACAGGCAAGGAAGCTTCATATGCTTGGCAGCGGAGTACACCAAGTTGGCACACTACTGCATTGCGAGTCTGGGATCCGCGCCCATGTGAGAGCAAGAGGATAAGAGGGCCTGGGATCCTGAAGCTAAAGAGACAGGCAAGGAAGCTTCATATGCTTGGCAGGGGAGTACACCAAGCTGGCACACTACTGCATTGCGAGTCTGGGACCCGCGCCCATGTGAGAGCAAGAGAATAAGAGGGCCTGGGACCCTGAAAGCAGAGACAGGCAAGGAAGCTTCATATGCTTGGCAGGGGAGTACACCAAGCTGGCACACTACTGCATTGCGAGTCTGGGATCTGCGACCATGTGAGAGCAAGAGGATACGAGGGCCTGGGACCCTGAAAGCAGAGACAGGCAAGGAAGCTTCGTATGCTTAGCAGGGGAGTACACCAAGCTGGCACACTACTGCATTGCGAGTCTGGGACCCGCGCCCATGTGAGAGGAAGAGAATAAGAAGCCCTGAGATCCTGAAAGCAGAGACAGACAAGGAAGCTTCATATGCTTGGCAGGAGAGTACACCAAGCTGGCACACTACTGCATTGCGAGTCTGGGAACCGCGCCCATGTGAGAGCAAGAGGATACGAGGGCCTGGGACCCTGAAAGCAGAGACAGGCAAGGAAGCTCATATGCTTGGCAGGGGAGTACACCAAGCTGGCTCACTACTGCATTGCGAGTCTAGGACCCGCGCCCATGTGAGAGCAAGAGGATACGAGGGCCTGGGACCCTGAAAGAAGACAGGCAAAGAAGCTTCAGATGCTTGGCAGGGGAGTACACCAAGCTGGCACACTACTGCATTGCGAGTCTGGGACCCGCGCCCATGTGAGAGCAAGAGAATAAGAGGGCCTGGGACCCTGAAAGCAGAGACAGGCAAGGAAGCTTCATATGCTTGGCAGGGGAGTAAACCAAGCTGGCACACTACTGCATTGCGAGTCTAGGACCCGCGCCCATGTGAGAGCAAGAGGATAAGAGGGCCTGGGATCCTGAAGCTAAAGAGGCAGGCAAGGAAGCTTCATATGCTTGGCAGGAGAGTACACCAAACTGGCGCACTACTGCATTGCGAGTCTGGGACCCGCGCTCATATGAGAGCAAGAGGATAAGAGGGCCTGGGATCCTGAAGCTAAAGAGACAGGCAAGGAAGCTTCATATGCTTGGCAGGGGAGTACACCAAGCTGGCACACTACTGCATTGCGAGTCTGGGATCTGCGACCATGTGAGAGCAAGAGGATACGAGGGCCTGGGACCCTGAAAGCAGAGACAGGCAAGGAATCTTCATATGCTTGGCAGGGGAGTACACCAAGCTGGCACACGACTGCATTGCGAGTCTGGGACCCGCGCCCATGTGAGAGCAAGAGGATACGAGGGCCTGGGACCCCGAAAGCAGAGACAGGCAAGGAAGCTTCATATGCTTGGCAGGGGAGTACACCAAGCTGGCACACTACCGCATTGCGAATCTGGGATCTGCGCCCATGTGAGAGCAAGAGGATACGAGGGCTGGGACCCTGAAGCTAAAGAGACAGGCAAGGAAGCTTCATATGCTTGGCAGGGGAGTACACCAAGCTGGCACACTACTGCATTACGAGTCTGGGAACCGCGCCCATGTGAGAGCAAGAGGATACGAGGGCCTGGGACCCTGAAAGCAGAGACAGGCAAGGAAGCTTCATATGCTTGGCAGGGGAGTACACCAAGCTGGCACACTACTGCATTGCAAGTCTGGGACCTGCGCCCATGTGAGAGCAAGAGGATACGAGGGCCTGGGACACTGAAAGCAGAGACAGGCAAGGAAGCTTCATATGCTTGGCAGGGGAGTACACCAAGCTGGCACACTACTGCATTGCGAGTCTCAGACCCGCGCCCATGTGAGAGCAAGAGGATACGAGGGCCTGGGACCCTGAAAGCAGAGACAGGCAAGGAAGCTCATATGCTTGGCAGGGGAGTACACTAAACTGGCGCACTACTGCATTGCGAGTCTGGGACCCGCGCTCATATGAGAGCAAGAGGATAAGAGGGCCTGGGATCCTGAAGCTAAAGAGACAGGCAAGGAAGCTTCATATGCTTGGCAGGGGAGTACACCAAGCTGGCACACTACTGCATTGCGAGTCTGGGATCTGCGCCCATGTGAGAGCAAGAGGATACGAGGGCTGGGACCCTGAAGCTAAAGAGACAGGCAAGGAAGCTTCATATGCTTGGCAGGGGAGTACACCAAGCTGGCACACTACTGCATTGCGAGTCTCAGACCCGCGCCCATGTGAGAGCAAGAGGATACGAGGGCTGGGACCCTGAAGCTAAAGAGACAGGCAAGGAAGTTTCGTATGCTTGGCAGGGGAGTACACCAAGCTGGCACACTACTGCATTGCGAGTCTGGGGTCTGCGACCATGTGAGAGCAAGAGGATACGAGGGCCTGGGACCCTGAAAGCAGAGACAGGCAAGGAATCTTCATATGCTTGGCAGGGGAGTACACCAAGCTGGCACACTACTGCATTGCGAGTCTGGGACCCGCGCCCATGTGAGAGCAAGAGGATACGAGGGCCTGGGAAGCTGAAGCTAAAGAGACAGGCAAGGAAGCTTCATATGCTTGGCAGGGGAGTACACCAAGCTGGCACACTACTGCATTACGAGTCTGGGACCCGCGTCCATGTGAGAGCAAGAGAATAAGAGGGCCTGGGACCCTGAAAGCAGAGCCAGGCAAGGAAGCGACATATGCTTGGCAGGAGAGTACACCAAACGGGCACACTACTGCATTGCAAGTCTGGGACCCGCGCCCATGTGAGAGCAAGAGGATACGAGGGCCTGGGACCCTGAAAGCAGAGACAGGCGAGGAAGCTTCATATGCTTGGCAGGGGAGTACACCAAGCTGGCACACTACTGCATTACAAGTCTGGGATCTGCGCCTGTGTGAGAGCAAGAGAATAAGAGGGGCTGGGACCCTGAAAGCAGAGACAGGCAAGGAAGCTTCATATGCTTGGCAGGGGAGTAAACCAAGCTGGCACACTACTGCATTGCGAGTCTAGGACCCGCGCCCATGTGAGAGCAAGAGAATAAGAGGGCCTGGGATCCTGAAGCTAAAGAGACAGGCAAGGAAGCTTCATATGCTTGGCAGGGGAGTACACCAAGCTGGCACACTACTGCATTGCGAGTCTGGGACCCGCGCCCATGTGAGAGCAAGAGGATACGAGGGACTGGGACCCTGAAAGCAGAGACAGACAAGGAAGTTTCATATGCTTGGCAGGAGAGTACACCAAGCTGGCACACTACTGCATTGTGAGTCTGGGACCCGCCCCCATGTGAGAGCAAGAGAATTAGAGGGCCTGGGACCCTGAAAGCAGAGACAGGCAAGGAAGCTTCATATGCTTGGCAGGGGAGTACACCAAGCTGGCACACTACTGCATTGCGAGTCTGGGACCCGCGCCCATGTGAGAGCAAGAGGATACGAGGGACTGGGACCCTGAAAGCAGAGACAGACAAGGAAGTTTCATATGCTTGGCAGGGGAGTACACCAAGCTGGCACACTACTGCATTACAAGTCTGGGATCTGCGCCTGTGTGAGAGCAAGAGAATAAGAGGGGCTGGGACCCTGAAAGCAGAGACAGGCAAGGAAGCTTCATATGCTTGGCAGGGGAGTAAACCAAGCTGGCACACTACTGCATTGCGAGTCTGGGACTCGCGCCCATGTGAGAGCAAGAGGATACGAGGGCCTGGGACCCACAGGCAAGGAGGTTCATATGCTTGGCAGGGGGAGTACACCAAGCTGGCACACTACTTCATCGTGAGTCTGGGAACCGCGCCCATGTGAGAGCAAGAGGATACGAGGGCCTGGGACCCTGAAAGCAGAGACAGGCAAGGAAGCTTCATATGCTTGGCAGAGGAGTAAACCAAGCTGGCACACTACTGCATTGCGAGTCTGGGACCCGCGCCCATGTGAGAGCAAGAGGATACGAGGGCCTGGGACCCACAGGCAAGGAGCTTCATATGCTTGGCAGGGGGAGTACACCAAGCTGGCACACTACTGCATTGCGAGTCTGGGAACTGCGCCCATGTGAGAGCCAGAGGATACGAGGGCCTGGGACCCTGAAAGCAGAGACAGGCAAGGAAGCTTCATATGCTTGGCAGGGGAGTACACCAAGCTGGCACACTACTGCATTGCGAGTCTGGGACCCGCGCCAATGTGAGAGCAAGAGGATACGAGGGCCTGGGACCCTGAAAGCAGAGACAGGCAAGGAAGCTTCATATGCTTGGCAGGGGAGTACACCGAGCTGGCACACTACTGCATTGCGAGTCTAGGACCCGCGCCCATGTGAGAGCAAGAGAATAAGAGGGCCTGGGATCCTGAAAGCAAAGACAGGCAAGGAAGCTTAATATGCTTGGCAGGGGAGTACACCAAGCTGGCACACTACTGCATAGCGAGTCTGGGATCCGCACCCATGTGAGAGCAAGAGGATACGAGATCCTGGGACCCTGAAAGCAGAGACAGGCAAGGAAGCTTCATATGCTTGGCAGGGGAGTACACCAAGCTGGCACACTACTGCATTGCAAGTCTGGGACCTGCGCCCATGTGAGAGCAAGAGGATACGAGGGCATGGGACCCTGAAAGCAGAGACAGGCAAGGAAGCTTCATATGCTTGGCGGGGGAGTAAACCAAGCTGGCACACTACTGCATTGCGAGTCTAGGACCCGTGCCCATGTGAGAGCAAGAGGATAAGAGGGCCTGGGATCCTGAAGCTAAAGAGACAGGCAAGGAAGCTTCATATACTTGGCAGGAGAGTACACCAAGCTGGCGCACTACTGCATTGCGAGTCTGGGACCCGTGCCCATATGAGAGCAAGAGGATAAGAGGGCCTGGGATCCTGAAGATAAAGAGACAGGCAAGGAAGCTTCATATGCTTGGCAGGGGAGTACACCAAGCTGGCACACTACTGCATTGCGAGTCTAGGACCCGTGCCCATTTGAGAGCAAGAGGATATGAGGGCCTGTGACCCTGAAAGCAGAGACAGGCAAGGAAGCTTCATATGCTTGGCAGGGGAGTACACCAAGCTGGCACACTACTGCATTGCGAATCTGGGATCTGCGCCGATGTGAGAGCAAGAGGATACGAGGGCTGGGACCCTGAAGCTAAAGAGACAGGCAAGGAAGCTTCATATGCTTGGCAGGGGAGTACACCAAGCTGGCACACTACTGCATTGCGAGTCTGGGACCCGCGCCCATGTGAGAGCAAGAGAATAAGAGGGCCTGGGACCCTGAAAGCAGAGCCAGGCAAGGAAGCGACATATGCTTGGCAGGAGAGTACACCAAACTGGCAAACTACTGCATTGCGAGTCTGGAACCCGCGCCCATGTGAGAGCAAGAGGATACGAGGGCCTGGGACCCTGAAAGCAGAGACAGACAAGGAAGCTTCATATGCTTGGCAGGGGAGTACACCAAGCTGGCACACTTCTGCATTGCGAGTCTGGGACCCGCGCCCATGTGAGAGCAAGAGGATACGAGGGCCTGGGACCCTGAAAGCAGAGACAGGCAAGGAAGCTTCATATGCTTGGCAGGGGAGTACACCGAGCTGGCACACTACTGCATTGCGAGTCTAGGACCCGCGCCCATGTGAGAGCAAGAGAATAAGAGGGCCTGGGATCCTGAAAGCAGAGACAGGCAAGGAAGCTTAATATGCTTGGCAGGGGAGTACACCAAGCTGGCACACTACTGCATAGCGAGTCTGGGATCCGCACCCATGTGAGAGCAAGAGAATACGAGATCCTGGGACCCTGAAAGCAGAGACAGGCAAGGAAGCTTCATATGCTTGGCAGGGGAGTACACCAAGCTGGCACACTACTGTATTGCAAGTCTGGGACCTGCGCCCATGTGAGAGCAAGAGGATACGAGGGCCTGGGACCCTGAAAGCAGAGACAGGCAAGGAAGCTCATATGCTTGGCAGGGGAGTACACCAAGCTGGCACACTACTGCATTGCGAGTCTAGGACCCGCGCCCATGTGAGAGCAAGAGGATACGAGGGCCTGGGACCCTGAAAGCAGAGACAGGCAAGGAAGCTTCAGATGCTTGGCAGGGGAGTACACCAAGCTGGCACACTACTGCATTGCGAGTCTGGGACCCGCACCCATGTGAGAGCAAGAGAATAAGAGGGCCTGGGACCCTGAAAGCAGAGACAGGCAAGGAAGCTTCATATGCTTGGCGGGGGAGTAAACCAAGCTGGCACACTACTGCATTGCGAGTCTAGGACCCGTGCACATGTGAGAGCAAGAGGATAAGAGGGCCTGGGATCCTGAAGCTAAAGAGACAGGCAAGGAAGCTTCATATACTTGGCAGGAGAGTACACCAAGCTGGCGCACTACTGCATTGCGAGTCTGGGACCCGCGCCCATATGAGAGCAAGAGGATAAGAGGGCCTGGGATCCTGAAGATAAAGAGAAAGGCAAGGAAGCTTCATATGCTTGGCAGGGGAGTGCACCAAGCTGGCACACTACTGCATTGCGAGTCTAGGACCCACGCCCATGTGAGAGCAAGTGAATAAGAGGGCCTGGGATCCTGAAAGCAGAGACAGGCAAGGAAGCTTCATATGCTTGGCAGCGGAGTACACCAAGTTGGCACACTACTGCATTGCGAGTCTGGGATCCGTGCCCATGTGAGAGCAAGAGGATAAGAGGGCCTGGGATCCTGAAGCTAAAGAGACAGGCAAGAAAGCTTCATATGCTTGGCAGGGGAGTACACCAAGCTGGCACACTACTGCATTGCGAGTCTGGGACCCGCGCCCATGTGAGAGCAAGAGAATAAGAGGGCCTGGGACCCTGAAAGCAGAGACAGGCAAGGAAGCTTCATATGCTTGGCAGGGGAGTACACCAAGCTGGCACACTACTGCATTGCGAGTCTGGGATCTGCGACCATGTGAGAGCAAGAGGATACGAGGGCCTGGGACCCTGAAAGCAGAGACAGGCAAGGAAGCTTCGTATGCTTAGCAGGGGAGTACACCAAGCTGGCACACTACTGCATTGCGAGTCTAGGACCCGCGCCCATGTGAGAGCAAGAGGATACGAGGGCCTGGGACCCTGAAAGCAGAGACAGGCAAGGAAGCTTCAGATGCTTGGCAGGGGAGTACACCAAGCTGGCACACTACTGCATTGCGAGTCTGGGACCCGCACCCATGTGAGAGCAAGAGAATAAGAGGGCCTGGGACCCTGAAAGCAGAGACAGGCAAGGAAGCTTCATATGCTTGGCGGGGGAGTAAACCAAGCTGGCACACTACTGCATTGCGAGTCTAGGACCCGTGCACATGTGAGAGCAAGAGGATAAGAGGGCCTGGGATCCTGAAGCTAAAGAGACAGGCAAGGAAGCTTCATATACTTGGCAGGAGAGTACACCAAGCTGGCGCACTACTGCATTGCGAGTCTGGGACCCGCGCCCATATGAGAGCAAGAGGATAAGAGGGCCTGGGATCCTGAAGCTAAAGAGACAGGCAAGAAAGCTTCATATGCTTGGCAGGGGAGTACACCAAGCTGGCACACTACTGCATTGCGAGTCTGGGACCCGCGCCCATGTGAGAGCAAGAGAATAAGAGGGCCTGGGACCCTGAAAGCAGAGACAGGCAAGGAAGCTTCATATGCTTGGCAGGGGAGTACACCAAGCTGGCACACTACTGCATTGCGAGTCTGGGATCTGCGACCATGTGAGAGCAAGAGGATACGAGGGCCTGGGACCCTGAAAGCAGAGACAGGCAAGGAAGCTTCGTATGCTTAGCAGGGGAGTACACCAAGCTGGCACACTACTGCATTGCGAGTCTGGGACCCGCGCCCATGTGAGAGGAAGAGAATAAGAGGGCCTGAGATCCTGAAAGCAGAGACAGACAAGGAAGCTTCATATGCTTGGCAGGGGAGTACACCAAGCTGGCACACTACTGCATTGCAAGTCTGGGACCTGCGCCCATGTGAGAGCAAGAGGATACGAGGGCCTGGGACCCTGAAAGCAGAGACAGGCAAGGAAGCTCATATGCTTGGCAGGGGAGTACACCAAGCTGGCACACTACTGCATTGCGAGTCTAGGACCCGCGCCCATGTGAGAGCAAGAGGATACGAGGGCCTGGGACCCTGAAAGCAGAGACAGGCAAGGAAGCTTCAGATGCTTGGCAGGGGAGTACACCAAGCTGGCACACTACTGCATTGCGAGTCTGGGACCCGCACCCATGTGAGAGCAAGAGAATAAGAGGGCCTGGGACCCTGAAAGCAGAGACAGGCAAGGAAGCTTCATATGCTTGGCGGGGGAGTAAACCAAGCTGGCACACTACTGCATTGCGAGTCTAGGACCCGTGCCCATGTGAGAGCAAGAGGATAAGAGGGCCTGGGATCCTGAAGCTAAAGAGACAGGCAAGGAAGCTTCATATACTTGGCAGGAGAGTACACCAAGCTGGCGCACTACTGCATTGCGAGTCTGGGACCCGCGCCCATATGAGAGCAAGAGGATAAGAGGGCCTGGGATCCTGAAGATAAAGAGACAGGCAAGGAAGCTTCATATGCTTGGCAGGGGAGTACACCAAGCTGGCACACTACTGCATTGCGAGTCTAGGACCCGTGCCCATTTGAGAGCAAGAGGATATGAGGGCCTGTGACCCTGAAAGCAGAGACAGGCAAGGAAGCTTCATATGCTTGGCAGGGGAGTACACCAAGCTGGCACAATACTGCATTGCGAATCTGGGATCTGCGCCGATGTGAGAGCAAGAGGATACGAGGGCTGGGACCCTGAAGCTAAAGAGACAGGCAAGGAAGCTGCATATGCTTGGCAGGGGAGTACACCAAGCTGGCACACTACTGCATTGCGAGTCTGGGACCCGCGCCCATGTGAGAGCAAGAGAATAAGAGGGCCTGGGACCCTGAAAGCAGAGCCAGGCAAGGAAGCGACATATGCTTGGCAGGAGAGTACACCAAACTGGCAAACTACTGCATTGCGAGTCTGGAACCCGCGCCCATGTGAGAGCAAGAGGATACGAGGGCCTGGGACCCTGAAAGCAGAGACAGACAAGGAAGCTTCATATGCTTGGCAGGGGAGTACACCGAGCTGGCACACTACTGCATTGCGAGTCTAGGACCCGCACCCATGTGAGAGCAAGAGAATAAGAGGGCCTGGGATCCTGAAAGCAGAGACAGGCAAGGAAGCTTAATATGCTTGGCAGGGGAGTACACCAAGCTGGCACACTACTGCATAGCGAGTCTGGGATCCGCGCCCATGTGAGAGCAAGAGAATAAGAGGGCCTGGGACCCTGAAAGCAGAGCCATGCAAGGAAGCGACATATGCTTGGCAGGAGAGTACACCAAACTGGCAAACTACTGCATTGCGAGTCTGGAATCCGCGCCCATGTGAGAGCAAGAGGATACGAGGGCCTGGGACCCTGAAAGCAGAGACAGACAAGGAAGCTTCATATGCTTGGCAGGGGAGTACACCAAGCTGGCACACTTCTGCATTGCGAGTCTGGGACCCGCGCCCATGTGAGAGCAAGAGGATACGAGGGCCTGGGACCCTGAAAGCAGAGACAAGCAAGGAAGCTTCATATGCTTGGCAGGGGAGTACACCGAGCTGGCACACTACTGCATTGCGAGTCTAGGACCCGCGCCCATGTGAGAGCAAGAGAATAAGAGGGCCTGGGATCCTGAAAGCAGAGACAGGCAAGGAAGCTTAATATGCTTGGCAGGGGAGTACACCAAGCTGGCACACTACTGCATAGCGAGTCTGGGATCCGCACCCATGTGAGAGCAAGAGGATACGAGATCCTGGGACCCTGAAAGCAGAGACAGGCAAGGAAGCTTCATATGCTTGGCAGGGGAGTACACCAAGCTGGCACACTACTGCATTGCAAGTCTGGGACCTGCGCCCATGTGAGAGCAAGAGGATACGAGGGCCTGGGACCCTGAAAGCAGAGACAGGCAAGGAAGCTCATATGCTTGGCAGGGGAGTACACCAAGCTGGCACACTACTGCATTGCGAGTCTGGGACCCGCACCCATGTGAGAGCAAGAGAATAAGAGGGCCTGGGACCCTGAAAGCAGAGACAGGCAAGGAAGCTTCATATGCTTGGCGGGGGAGTAAACCAAGCTGGCACACTACTGCATTGCGAGTCTAGGACCCGTGCACATGTGAGAGCAAGAGGATAAGAGGGCCTGGGATCCTGAAGCTAAAGAGACAGGCAAGGAAGCTTCATATACTTGGCAGGAGAGTACACCAAGCTGGCGCACTACTGCATTGCGAGTCTGGGACCCGCGCCCATATGAGAGCAAGAGGATAAGAGGGCCTGGGATCCTGAAGATAAAGAGACAGGCAAGGAAGCTTCATATGCTTGGCAGGGGAGTACACCAAGCTGGCACACTACTGCATTGCGAGTCTAGGACCCACGCCCATGTGAGAGCAAGTGAATAAGAGGGCCTGGGATCCTGAAAGCAGAGACAGGCAAGGAAGCTTCATATGCTTGGCAGCGGAGTACACCAAGTTGGCACACTACTGCATTGCGAGTCTGGGATCCGCGCCCATGTGAGAGCAAGAGGATAAGAGGGCCTGGGATCCTGAAGCTAAAGAGACAGGCAAGGAAGCTTCATATGCTTGGCAGGGGAGTACACCAAGCTGGCACACTACTGCATTGCGAGTCTGGGACCCGCGCCCACGTGAGAGCAAGAGAATAAGAGGGCCTGGGACCCTGAAAGCAGAGACAGGCAAGGAAGCTTCATATGCTTGGCAGGGGAGTACACCAAGCTGGCACACTACTGCATTGCGAGTCTGGGATCTGCGACCATGTGAGAGCAAGAGGATACGAGGGCCTGGGACCCTGAAAGCAGAGACAGGCAAGGAAGCTTCGTATGCTTAGCAGGGGAGTACACCAAGCTGGCACACTACTGCATTGCGAGTCTGGGACCCGCGCCCATGTGAGAGGAAGAGAATAAGAGGGCCTGATATCCTGAAAGCAGAGACAGACAAGGAAGCTTCATATGCTTGGCAGGAGAGTACACCAAGCTGGCACACTACTGCATTGCGAGTCTGGGAACCGCACCCATGTGAGAGCAAGAGGATACGAGGGCCTGGGACCCTGAAAGCAGAGACAGGCAAGGAAGCTTCATATGCTTGGCAGGGGAGTACACCAAGCTGGCACACTACTGCATTGCAAGTCTGGGACCTGCGCCCATGTGAGAGCAAGAGGATACGAGGGCCTGGGACCCTGAAAGCAGAGACAGGCAAGGAAGCTCATATGCTTGGCAGGGGAGTACACCAAGCTGGCTCACTACTGCATTGCGAGTCTAGGACCCGCGCCCATGTGAGAGCAAGAGGATACGAGGGCCTGGGACCCTGAAAGAAGACAGGCAAAGAAGCTTCAGATGCTTGGCAGGGGAGTACACCAAGCTGGCACACTACTGCATTGCGAGTCTGGGACCCGCGCCCATGTGAGAGCAAGAGAATAAGAGGGCCTGGGACCCTGAAAGCAGAGACAGGCAAGGAAGCTTCATATGCTTGGCAGGGGAGTAAACCAAGCTGGCACACTACTGCATTGCGAGTCTAGGACCCGCGCCCATGTGAGAGCAAGAGGATAAGAGGGCCTGGGATCCTGAAGCTAAAGAGACAGGCAAGGAAGCTTCATATGCTTGGCAGGAGAATACACCAAACTGGCGCACTACTGCATTGCGAGTCTGGGACCCGCGCTCATATGAGAGCAAGAGGATAAGAGGGCCTGGGATCCTGAAGCTAAAGAGACAGGCAAGGAAGCTTCATATGCTTGGCAGGGGAGTACACCAAGCTGGCACACTACTGCATTGCGAGTCTGGGATCTGCGACCATGTGAGAGCAAGAGGATACGAGGGCCTGGGACCCTGAAAGCAGAGACAGGCAAGGAATCTTCATATGCTTGGCAGGGGAGTACACCAAGCTGGCACACTACTGCATTGCGAGTCTGGGACTCGCGCCCATGTGAGAGCAAGAGGATACGAGGGCCTGGGACCCTGAAAGCAGAGACAGGCAAGGAAGCTTCATATGCTTGGCAGGGGAGTACACCAAGCTGGCACACTACTGCATTGCGAATCTGGGATCTGCGCCCATGTGAGAGCAAGAGGATACGAGGGCCGGGACGCTGAAGCTACAGAGACAGGCAAGGAAGCTTCATATGCTTGGCAGGGGAGTACACCAAGCTGGCACACTACTGCATTACGAGTCTGGGACCCGCGCCCATGTGAGAGCAAGAGAATAAGAGGGCCTGGGACCCTGAAAGCAGAGCCAGGCAAGGAAAAAAATATGCTTGGCAGGAGAGTACACCAAACTGGCACACTACTGCATTGCGAGTCTGGGACCCGCGCCCATGTGAGAGCAAGAGGATACGAGGGCCTGGGACCCTGAAAGCAGAGACAGGCGAGGAAGCTTCATATGCTTGGCAGGGGAGTACACCAAGCTGGCACACTACTGCATTACAAGTCTGGGATCTGCGCCTGTGTGAGAGCAAGAGAATAAGAGGGGCTGGGACCCTGAAAGCAGAGACAGGCAAGGAAGCTTCATATGCTTGGCAGGGGAGTAAACCAAGCTGGCACACTACTGCATTGCGAGTCTGGGACCCGCGCCCATGTGAGAGCAAGAGAATACGAGGGCCTGGGACCCACAGGCAAGGATGTTCATATGCTTGGCAGGGGGAGTACACCAAGCTCGCACACTACTGCATTGCGAGTCTGGGACCCGCGCCCATGTGAGAGCAAGAGAATACGAGGGCCTGGGACCCACAGGCAAGGAGGTTCATATGCTTGGCAGGGGAGTAAACCAAGCTGGCACACTACTGCATTGCGAGTCTGGGACCCGCGCCCATGTGAGAGCAAGAGGATACGAGGGCCTGGGACCCACAGGCAAGGAGCTTCATATGCTTGGCGGGGGGAGTACACCAAGCTGGCACACTACTGCATTGCGAGTCTGGGACCCACGCCCATGTGAGAGCAAGAGGATAAAAGGGCCTGGGACCCCGAAGCTAAAGAGACAGGCAAGGAAGCTTCATATGCTTGGCAGGAGAGTAAACCAAGCTGGCACACTACTGAATTGCGAGTCTGGGACCCGCGCCCATTTGAGAGCAAGAGGATATGAGGGCCTGGGACCCTGAAAGCAGAGACAGGCAAGGAAGCTTCATATGCTTGGCAGGGGAGTACCCCAAGCTGACACACTACTGCATTGCGAATCTGGGGTCTGCGCCCATGTGAGAGCAAGAGGATACGAGGGCTGGGACCCTGAAGCTAAAGAGACAGGCAAGGAAGCTTCATATGCTTGGCAGGGGAGTACACCAAGCTGGCACACTACTGCATTGCGAGTCTGGGACCCGCGCCCATTTGAGAGCAAGAGAATAAGAGGGCCTGGGACCCTGAAAGCAGAGCTAGGCAAGGAAGCGACATATGCTTGGCAGGAGAGTACACCAAACTGGCACACTACTGCATTGCGAGTCTGGGACCCGCGCCCATGTGAGAGCAAGAGGATACGAGGGCCTGGGACCCTGAAAGCAGAGACAGACAAGGAAGCTTCATATGCTTGGCAGGGGAGTACACCAAGCTGGCACACTACTGCATTGCGAGTCTGGGACCCGCACCCATGTGAGAGCAAGAGGATACGAGGGCCTGGGACCCTGAAAGCAGAGACAGGCAAGTAAGCTTCATATGCTTGGCAGGGGAGTACACCGAGCTGGCACACTACTGCATTGCGAGTCTAGGACCCGCGCCCATGTGAGAGCAAGAGGATACGAGGGCCTGGGACGCTGAAAGCAGAGACAGACAAGGAAGCTTCATATGCTTGGCAGGGGAGTACACCAAGCTGGCACACTACTGCATTGCAAGTCTGGGACCTGCGCCCATGTGAGAGCAAGAGGATACGAGGGCCTGGGACCCTGAAAGCAGAGACAGGCAAGGAAGCTCATATGCTTGGCAGGGGAGTACACCAAGCTGGCACACTACTGCATTGCGAGTCTGGGACCCGCGCCCATGTGAGAGCAAGAGGATACGAGGGCCTGGGACCCTGAAAGCAGAGACAGGCAAGGAAGCTTCATATGTTTGGCAGCGGAGTACACCAAGCTGGCACACTACTGCAATGCGAGTCTAGGACCCGCGCCCATGTGAGAGCAAGAGGATAAGAGGGCCTGGGATCCTGAAGCTAAAGAGACAGGCAAGGAAGCTTCATATGCTTGGCAGGAGAGTACACCAAGCTGGCGCACTACTGCATTGCGAGTCTGGGACCCGCGCCCATATGAGAGCAAGAGGATAAGAGGGCCTGGGATCCTGAAGCTAAAGAGACAGGCAAGGAAGCTTCATATGCTTGGCAGGGGAGTGCACAAAGCTGGCACACTACTGCGTTGCGAGTCTAGGACCCACGCCCATGTGAGAGCAAGTGAATAAGAGGGCCTGGGATCCTGAAAGCAGAGACAGACAAGGAAGCTTCATATGCTTGGCAGCGGAGTACACCAAGTTGGCACACTACTGCATTGCGAGTCTGGGATCCGCGCCCATGTGAGAGCAAGAGGATAAGAGGGCCTGGGATCCTGAAGCTAAAGAGACAGGCAAGGAAGCTTCATATGCTTGGCAGGGGAGTACACCAAGCTGGCACACTACTGCATTGCGAGTCTGGGGCCCGCGCCCATGTGAGAGCAAGAGAATAAGAGGGCCTGAGATCCTGAAAGCAGAGACAGGCAAGGAAGCTTCATATGCTTGGCAGGAGAGTACACCAAGCTGGCACACTACTGCATTGCGAGTCTGGGAACCGCGCCCATGTGAGAGCAAGAGGATACGAGGGCCTGGGACCCTGAAAGCAGAGACAGGCAAGGAAGCTTCATATGCTTGGCAGGAGAGTACACCAAGCTGGCACACTACTGCATTGCGAGTCTGGGATCTGCGACCATGTGAGAGCAAGAGGATACGAGGGCCTGGGACCCTGAAAGCAGAGACAGGCAAGGAAGCTTCATATGCTTGGCAGGGGAGTACACCACGCTGGCACACTACTGCATTGCAAGTCTGGGACCTGCGCCCATGTGAGAGCAAGAGGATACGAGGGCCTGGGACCCTGAAAGCAGAGACAGGCAAGGAAGCTCATATGCTTGGCAGGGGAGTACACCAAGCTGGCTCACTACTGCATTGCGAGTCTAGGACCCGCGCCCATGTGAGAGCAAGAGAATAAGAGGGCCTGGGACCCTGAAAGCAGAGACAGGCAAGGAAGCTTCATATGCTTGGCAGGGGAGTAAACCAAGCTGGCACACTACTGCATTGCGAGTCTAGGACCCGCGCCCATGTGAGAGCAAGAGGATAAGAGGGCCTGGGATCCTGAAGCTAAAGAGACAGGCACGGAAGTTTCATATGCTTGGCAGGAGAGTACATCAAACTGGCGCACTACTGCATTGCGAGTCTGGGACCCGCGCTCATATGAGAGCAAGAGGATAAGAGGGCCTGGGATCCTGAAGCTAAAGAGACAGGCAAGGAAGCTTCATATGCTTGGCAGGGGAGTACACCAAGCTGGCACACTACTGCATTGCGAGTCTAGGACCCACGCCCATGTGAGAGCAAGTGAATAAGAGGGCCTGGGACCCTGAAAGCAGAGACAGGCAAGGAAGCTTCATATGCTTGGCAGCGGAGTACACCAAGTTGGCACACTACTGCATTGGGAGTCTGGGATCCGCGCCCATGTGAGAGCAAGAGGATAAGAGGGCATGGGATCCGAAGCTAAAGAGACAGGCAAGGAAGCTTCATATGCTTGGCAGGGGAGTACACCAAGCTGGCACACTACTGCATTACGAGTCTGGGACCCGCGCCCATGTGAGAGCAAGAGAATAAGAGGGCCTGGGACCCTGAAAGCAGAGACAGGCAAGGAAGCTTCATATGCTTGGCAGGGGAGTACACCAAGCTGGCACACTACTGCATTGCGAGTCTGGGATCTGCGACCATGTCAGAGCAAGAGGATACGAGGGCCTGGGACCCTGAAAGCAGAGACAGGCAAGGAAGCTTCATATGCTTGGCAGGGGAGTACACCAAGCTGGCACACTACTGCATTGCGAGTCTGGGACCCGCGCCCATGTGAGAGCAAGAGAATAAGAGGGCCTGAGATCCTTAAAGCAGAGACAGACAAGGAAGCTCATATGCTTGGCAGGAGAGTACACCAAGCTGGCACACTACTGCATTGCGAGTCTGGGAACCGCGCCCATGTGAGAGCAAGAGGATACGAGGGCCTGGGACCCTGAAAGCAGAGACAGGCAAGGAAGCTTCATATGCTTGGCAGGGGAGTACACCAAGCTGACACACTACTGCATTGCGAGTCTTGGACCCACGACCATGTGAGAGCAAGAGGATACGAGGGCCTGGGACCCTGAAGCTAAAGAGACAGGCATGGAAGCTTCATATGCTTGGCAGGAGAGTAAACCAAGCTGGCACACTACTGCATTGCGAGTCTGGGACCCGCGCCCATTTGAGAGCAAGAGGATACGAGGGCCTGGGACCCTGAAAGCAGAGACAGGCAAGGAAGCTTCATATGCTTGGCAGGAGAGTAAACCAAGCTGGCACACTACTGCATTGAGAGATGGGCTCTGCGCCCATGTGAGAGCAAGAGGATACGAGGGCCTGGGACCCTGAAAGCAGAGACAGGCAAAGAAGCTTCATATGCTTGGCAGGGGAGTACACCAAGCTGGCACACTACTGCATTGCGAGTCTCAGACCCGCGCCCATGTGAGAGCAAGAGGATACGAGGGCCTGGGACCCGAAAGCAGAGACAGGCAAGGAATCTTCATATGCTTGGCAGGGGAGTACACCAAGCTGGCACACTACTGCATTGCGAGTCTGGGACCCGCGCCCATGTGAGAGCAAGAGGATACGAGGGCCTGGGACCCTGAAAGCAGAGACAGGCAAGGAAGCTTCATATGCTTGACAGGGGAGTACACCAAGCTGGCACACTACTGCATTGCGGGTCTGGGATCCGCGCCCATGTGAGAGCAAGAGGATACGAGGGCTGGGACCCTGAAGCTAAAGAGACAGGCAAGGAAGCTTCATATGCTTGGCAGGGGAGTACACCAAGCTGGCACACTACTGCATTGCGAGTCTGGGACCCGCGCCCATGTGAGAGCAAGAGGATACGAGGGCCTCGGACCCTGAAAGCAGAGACAGACAAGGAAGCTTCATATACTTGGCAGGGGAGTACACCAAGCTGGCACACTACTGCATTGCGAGTCTGGGACCCGCGCCCATGTGAGAGCAAGAGGATACAAGGGCCTGGGACCCTGAAAGCTGAGACAAGCAAGGAAGCTTCATATGCTTGGCAGGGGAGTACACCGATCTGGCACACTACTGCATTGCGAGTCTAGGACCCGCGCCCATGTGAGAGCAAGAGAATAAGAGGGCCTGGGATCCTGAAAGCAGAGACAGGCAAGGAAGCTTAATATGATTGGCAGGGGAGTACACCACGCTGGCACACTACTGCATAGCGAGTCTAGGATCCACACCCATGTGAGAGCAAGAGGATATGAGATCCTGGTACCCTGAAAGCAGAGACAGGCAAGGAAGCTTCATATGCTTGGCAGGGGAGTACACCAAGCTGGCACACTACTGCATTGCAAGTCTGGGACCTGCGCCCATGTGAGAGCAAGAGGATACGAGGGCCTGGGACCCTGAAAGCAGAGACAGGCAAGGATGCTCATATGCTTGGCAGGGGAGTACACCAAGCTGGCACACTACTGCATTGCGAGTCTAGCACCCGCGCCCATGTGAGAGCAAGAGGATACGAGGGCCTGGGATCCTGAAGCTAAAGAGACAGGCAAGGAAGCTTCATATGCTTGGCAGGAGAGTACACCAAGCTGGCGCACTACTGCATTGCGAGTCTTGGACCCGCGCCCATGTGAGAGCAAGTGAATAAGAGGGCATGAGATCCTGAAATCAGAGACAGACAAGGAAGCTTCATATGCTTGGCAGGAGAGTACACCAAGCTGGCACACTACTGCATTGCGAGTCTGGGAACCGCGCCCATGTCAGAGCAAGAGGATACGAGGGCCTGGGACCCTGAAAGCAGAGACAGGCAAGGAAGCTTCATATGCTTGGCAGGGGAGTACACCAAGCTGGCACACTACTGCATTGCGAGTCTGGGACCCACGCCCATGTGAGAGTAAGAGGATACGAGGGCCTGGGACCCTGAAGCTAAAGAGACAGCCAAGGAAGCTTCATATGCTTGGCAGGAGAGTAAACCAAGCTGGCACACTACTGCATTGCGAGTCTGGGCTCTGCGCCCATGTGAGAGCAAGAGGATACGAGGGCCTGGGACCCTGAAAGCAGAGACAGACAAGGAAGCTTCATATGCTTGGCAGGGGAGTACACCAAGCTGGCAAACTACTGCATTGCGAGTCTGGGACCCGCGCCCATGTGAGAGCAAGAGGATACGAGGGCCTGGGACCCTGAAAGCAGAGACAGGCGAGGAAGCTTCATATGCTTGGCAGGGGAGTACACCAAGCTGGCACACTACTGCATTACAAGTCTGGGATCTGCGCCTGTGTGAGAGCAAGAGAATAAGAGGGGCTGGGACCCTGAAAGCAGAGACAGGCAAGGAAGCTTCATATGCTTGGCAGGGGAGTACACCAAGCTGGCACACTACTGCATTGCGAGTCTGGGATCTGCGCCCATGTGAGAGCAAGAGGATACGAGGGCTGGGAACCTGAAGCTAAAGAGACAGGCAAGGAAGCTTCATATGCTTGGCAGGGGAGTACACCAAGCTGGCACACTACTGCATTGCGAGTCTGGGACCCGCGCCCATGTGAGAGCAAGAGAATAAGAGGGCCTGGGACCCTGAAAGCAGAGCCAGGCAAGGAAGCGACATATGCTTGGCAGGAGAGTACACCAAACTGGCACACTACTGCATTGCGAGTCTGGGACCCGCACCCATGTGAGAGCAAGAGGATACGAGGGCCTGGGACCCACAGGCAAGGAGGTTCATATGCTTGGCAGGGGGATTACACCAAGCTGGCACACTACTGCATTGCGAGTCTGGGAACCGCGCCCATGTGAGAGCAAGAGGATACGAGGGCCTGGGACCCTGAAAGCAGAGACAGGCAAGGAAGCTTCATATGCTTGGCAGGATAGTAAACCAAGCTGGCACACTACTGCATTGTGAGTCTGGGACCCGCGCCCATGTGAGAGCAAGAGGATACGAGGGCCTGGGACCCACAGGCAAGGAGGTTCATATGCTTGGCAGGGGGAGTACACCAAGCTGGCACACTACTGCATTGCGAGTCTGGGAACCGCGCCCATGTGAGAGCAAGAGGATACGAGGGCCTGGGACCCTGAAAGCAGAGACAGGCAAGGAAGCTTCATATGCTTGGCAGGATAGTAAACCAAGCTGGCACACTACTGCATTGTGAGTCTGGGACCCGCGCCCATGTGAGAGCAAGAGGATACGAGGGCCTGGGACCCACAGGCAAGGAGCTTCATATGCTTGGCAGGGGGAGTACACCAAGCTGGCACACTACTGCATTGCGAGTCTGGGAACCGCGCCCATGTGAGAGCAAGAGGATACGAGGGCCTGGGACCCTGAAGCTAAAGAGACAGGCAAGGAAGCTTCACATGCTTGGCAGGAGAGTAAACCAAGATGGCACACTACTGCATTGCGATTCTGGGACCCGCGCACATTTGAGAGCACGAGGATACGAGGGCCTGGGACCCTGAAAGCAGAGACAGGCAAGGAAGCTTCATATGCTTGGCAGGAGAGTAAACCAAGCTGGCACACTACTGCATTGCGAGTCTGGGCTCTGCGCCCATGTGAGAGTAAGAGGATACGAGGGCCTGGGACCATGAAAGCAGAGACAGGCAAGGAAGCTTCATATGCTTGGCAGGGGAGTACACCAAGCTGGCACACTACTGCATTGCGAGTCTCAGACCCGCGCCCATGTGAGAGCAAGAGGATACGAGGGCCTTGGACCCTGAAAGCAGAGACAGGCAAGGAATCTTCATATGCTTGGCAGGGGAGTACACCAAGCTGGCACACTACTGCATTGCGAGTCTGGGACCCGCGCCCATGTGAGAGCAAGAGGATACGAGGGCCTCGGACCCTGAAAGCAGAGACAGACAAGGAAGCTTCATATACTTGGCAGGGGAGTACACCAAGCTGGCACACTACTGCATTGCGAGTCTGGGACCCGCGCCCATGTGAGAGCAAGAGGATACAAGGGCCTGGGACCCTGAAAGCAGAGACAAGCAAGGAAGCTTCATATGCTTGGCAGGGGAGTACACCGATCTGGCACACTACTGCATTGCGAGTCTAGGACCCGCGCCCATGTGAGAGCAAGAGAATAAGAGGGCCTGGGATCCTGAAAGCAGAGACAGGCAAGGAAGCTTAATATGCTTGGCAGGGGAGTACACCACGCTGGCACACTACTGCATAGCGAGTCTAGGATCCACACCCATGTGAGAGCAAGAGGATACGAGATCCTGGTACCCTGAAAGCAGAGACAGGCAAGGAAGCTTCATATGCTTGGCAGGGGAGTACACCAAGCTGGCACACTACTGCATTGCAAGTCTGGGACCTGCGCCCATGTGAGAGCAAGAGGATACGAGGGCCTGGGACCCTGAAAGCAGAGACAGGCAAGGATGCTCATATGCTTGGCAGGGGAGTACACCAAGCTGGCACACTACTGCATTGCGAGTCTAGGACCCACGCCCATGTGAGAGCAAGAGGATACGAGGGCCTGGGATCCTGAAGCTAAAGAGACAGGCAAGGAAGCTTCATATGCTTGGCAGGAGAGTACACCAAGCTGGCGCACTACTGCATTGCGAGTCTTGGACCCGCGCCCATGTGAGAGCAAGTGAATAAGAGGGCATGAGATCCTGAAATCAGAGACAGACAAGGAAGCTTCATATGCTTGGCAGGAGAGTACACCAAGCTGGCACACTACTGCATTGCGAGTCTGGGAACCGCGCCCATGTGAGAGCAAGAGGATACGAGGGCCTGGGACCCTGAAAGTAGAGACAGGCAAGGAAGCTTCATATGCTTGGCAGGGGAGTACACCAAGCTGGCACACTACTGCATTGCGAGTCTGGGACCCACGCCCATGTGAGAGTAAGAGGATACGAGGGCCTGGGACCCTGAAGCTAAAGAGACAGCCAAGGAAGCTTCATATGCTTGGCAGGAGAGTAAACCAAGCTGGCACACTACTGCATTGCGAGTCTGGGCTCTGCGCCCATGTGAGAGCAAGAGGATACGAGGGCCTGGGACCCTGAAAGCAGAGACAGACAAGGAAGCTTCATATGCTTGGCAGGGGAGTACACCAAGCTGGCAAACTACTGCATTGCGAGTCTGGGACCCGCGCCCATGTGAGAGCAAGAGGATACGAGGGCCTGGGACCCTGAAAGCAGAGACAGGCGAGGAAGCTTCATATGCTTGGCAGGGGAGTACACCAAGCTGGCACACTACTGCATTACAAGTCTGGGATCTGCGCCTGTGTGAGAGCAAGAGAATAAGAGGGGCTGGGACCCTGAAAGCAGAGACAGGCAAGGAAGCTTCATATGCTTGGCAGGGGAGTACACCAAGCTGGCACACTACTGCATTGCGAGTCTGGGATCTGCGCCCATGTGAGAGCAAGAGGATACGAGGGCTGGGAACCTGAAGCTAAAGAGACAGGCAAGGAAGCTTCATATGCTTGGCAGGGGAGTACACCAAGCTGGCACACTACTGCATTGCGAGTCTGGGACCCGCGCCCATGTGAGAGCAAGAGAATAAGAGGGCCTGGGACCCTGAAAGCAGAGCCAGGCAAGGAAGCGACATATGCTTGGCAGGAGAGTACACCAAACTGGCACACTACTGCATTGCGAGTCTGGGACCCGCACCCATGTGAGAGCAAGAGGATACGAGGGCCTGGGACCCACAGGCAAGGAGGTTCATATGCTTGGCAGGGGGAGTACACCAAGCTGGCACACTACTGCATTGCGAGTCTGGGAACCGCGCCCATGTGAGAGCAAGAGGATACGAGGGCCTGGGACCCTGAAAGCAGAGACAGGCAAGGAAGCTTCATATGCTTGGCAGGATAGTAAACCAAGCTGGCACACTACTGCATTGTGAGTCTGGGACCCGCGCCCATGTGAGAGCAAGAGGATACGAGGGCCTGGGACCCACAGGCAAGGAGGTTCATATGCTTGGCAGGGGGTGTTACCCTCTCAGAAGGGCCAGTAAGGAGGACGCGCACACGGAGTGGATGCAACAACTTCTTTATTCATCTAATCTCTAACAGGAACTGGCGCCTTCGCGCCTTACCCAGAACTCCCCGTTTCTCCTTCCCGCTCCCCAATACAATAACTCCGCCTCCCCAACGGCGGGGGCTGCACTCATTAACTCTCGAGTGCCTGGCAACACCACCCCCGAACAATATGTCCAAACATCAGAGTCAACACTCTTCAACTAGTCTCACCGGCTTCTTGACGACTCTCCGAGGCCTCTCGTCAAGGGCGCTTGGTCCCGGGGTTTCCGGGGCACCTTCTTCCTGACTCAGCTCGTCCGGGTCTCTTCCCGGGGGAATCCACGGGTCATCCCGCGGCTCTCGAGGTTCTGGAGAGACAGACCTTTGGGGCCCTCCTGATCCCTCTCGTCTGTTGTAGTGTTTGAAGTGTTGACAGTTCCTGGTGACAGCTCGATGTTGGTCCTCCGCTGTCACCATAGTGCCGTTGACTGCGGTTACCCTCATGGGGCTTGGGGCAAACCGCGGATCTGTCTTCCTGAGGGTTGGTTGTTGTACGAGCACTTCGTCCCCTACGTGGAAGTCTGGCAACGTCGCATGGCGGCGTGAGTCAGTGTCCCATCTCGCTTTTTCTTTTACCTCTGCATCCTTTTGGAGCACCTCCATGTCAGGCGGTTCTTCCGGTGACAAGTTGTGAGGTATGCGGGTTCTCACCTTGTATCGAAGCATTAGTTCAGCAGGCGTCTTGTTCGTGGCTTCGTGTGGGGTGTTTCTATAATCCCTTAAGAGTCGGCACAACGCCTGGTGAGGATCGACTGCCTCCAGCATGGCTCTTTGTCGTGTTTTTTTGATGGACGCCATGAAGCGTTCGGCCATGCCATTCGCTTGTGGGTGGCGAGGGGTCACCTTCATGTGTTTAAACCCTAGGTGTTCTTCTAGTGTCCTGAATTCGTGGCCACAGAATGGCGGTCCATTGTCAGATTTGACCAACTTCGGGATCCCCCACTCGCTGAATGCCTCTTCTATCACTGCCGCTACCTGTGGGAATGCAGTGGTGGTGACGGATTTGACTATCGGGAACCTTGAGTGCTCGTCTATGAGAAGCAGGAGGTAATCGCCAACTTCCGTCGGCCCGTAAAAATCCATTGCTACGCGCTCCCACGGGCGTTCTGGAATCTGTGTATATTGTAGCGGGGGAGGGTGTTCTGGAGGGGCAGTGCACTGACATGCATGGCAGTTTCTCACCCATTCTTCTACTGCCGTGTCCAGGAAGGGGAACCAGACATGGCACCTCAGCTGTTTCTTTGTGTTGTCCGCGCCCCTGTGGCCCTCGTGTGCTATGTGCACGACCTCGTTCCGTAGCGTGGCGGGGATGACGATCTTGCACCCTCTGAGGAGGATGTCGTTGTCCTTCACAGCCAGCTCCCTGTGTATCCTGGCCAGCCGCTCAATTTCCTGTTTGCATACCCCCGGGTGCGCCAGCGTTGCTCTGCGGTGGTCGTGCCACTTGTTGGCGGAGGTGAGGCTGATGGCGAGGGCCATGGTCGGGTCGGCCGCCGATGCGGCTGCAACTCTCTCGAGGGACATCGCGGGTGGCAGTGAGTTGGTGGAGATGAACTGTACGTAGGCGACGTCACCCTCCCGGGTCACCGGCGCCCCGACGGGGTGTCGTGATAAGTAGTCAGCGGGGTTGAGGTCACCCCCGGGGCGGTGTACTATGTCATAGTTGTATTCTTGCAGGCGGATGCCCCACCTCTCGATCCTAGGGGGCATCTTGGTGTGAGGGTTCCCAAACAGGGACAACAGGGCCTGGTGATCAGTGATGAGCGTAAACTTTTTGCCAATGACGAAATTGTGGAAATGTTCGCAAGCCCAGACAGCTGCCAAACTCTCCTTTTCCGCCTGGGAGTAGGCAAGTTCCGGGGCGGACAGCGCCCTGCTCGCATATGCGATCACATGTCGTGGGTGAATGTCCTCCCCGCTGGTCTGGGCCAAGATGGCGCCGAGGCCCACCGGGCTAGCATCCACGACAATTTCGGTGTGCCATGACGGGTTGAAGTACGCCAATCGGTGTGCCTCCGCCAGGGCACGCTTGATGTCAGAGAATGCCGCACGACACGCGGGGGTCCACTCGAAGGCTGCTTCCTTTTGCAGGAGTTTACGTAGTGGGTCCGTGAGGGACGCGTAGTGGGGTATGTATCTGGCACAGTACCCCGCCATGCCGAGGAACGAGCGGACTTCGGCCACTTGCCGCGGCTCGCTCAGGTTGGTAATGGTGTCGACCTTGTCAGGGTCCGGGAGCATCCCTTCACGGGAGAAGATGTGACCGAAGAATTTCAGCTTCGATTTACTGAACCTGCATTTGGAGATGTTGAGGGTGAGACCCGCATCTTGGAGTGCCGTGCACGTGGCAAGGAGGGCTCGGTCGTGGGCCTCTTTCGTCGATCCGAACACGAGGATATCGTCGCTGTAATTTAGGGTGCCTTTGATGGGTCTGATTACCTGCCGGATGGCCTCCTGAAAAATTTCTGCGGCGGACGAGATCCCAAAGTTCAGCCGCCGGTATCTGTAGAGGCCATCGTGGGTGGCGAATGTGGTGATGGGTCTGGACTCCGGATGCAGCTCCAACTGATGGTAACCTTGATTGAGGTCGAGCTTGGAGAACATCTGGGCGTTGTTCAGTTGGACGATCATGTCCTCGATGCACGGTCCTGGATGTCTCTCCCGTTGGATGGCGGTGTTTGCCACCCTCATGTCAACGCACAGACGTATCTTGCCCCCTTCCTTGGGCACGATCACAAGTGGTGACACCCACGGCGTCGGCCCGGTGGCTGGTTCGATGATACCGTCGGAGAGCAGTTGGTGAAGTGCCTCCGACACTGCCGTCTGTAGGTGAAATCCAACTCTCCGAGGGTGTTGCGGGACGGGGGTCACCGAAGGGTCGATGTGTAGCCGGATGGGGGGGGCCTTGAGCTTGCCTAGGCCTTTGCACAGCTTCGGGAAACCACTCGCAACGTCGGCCTGTGTGATCACATTTTGCGGTTGATGACACGTGACAGTGCCGACTGAGTCTCTCGAGCTCAGGCTGTCCGAGGTTGCGGCAATGACGTCTCCCGCTCTCACATGGATCTCGATTAGTCCCAGACGAGATGCCGTGTGGTAACTGAGGAGGCATCGGCTTTTGGTGAGCGACCGGATGACGTGGATAGTCGTGTCGATCTGCCGGCCGTTCAGGAGGAAGCGTTGTGTGAAACATCCCACAGCCTGTAGGGGCGTTGCGGCACCCCACTGGAAAATTCTTTAACGGGGGGCCTCCAGTGCTGGTGGGTTCAGAATTTTGGCGTAGTCCTGTTCACCCATGATGTTGACGGTGGCGCCTGAGTCGATCATGAAAAGGAACTGTTGATTGCCCATCTTGACAGGGATTTTGGGAGCCTCTCTGGCTTCTTCAGTGTCCTGTATCAGGTTGACGAATTCGTCCTGGTCATACATGTCGTATGGCGGATCGTATGCCGCATCTTGCACGTCATGGTAGGCAGACCCATATCTGAAGTCTATCGGGGGGTGGTCATATTCGTCGGTGAGAGCTTGTGGCTGATCCGGTTGTTCAGGTTGCATCGGGTAACCTTGGGTTTGATACTCATCGATGGCTCTGATGTACCGCCTCTGTCCCCCTCCTGGTTGGCCGAATCTGGGCTGGTGGTATTGTGGGGACGGCGGACGGAAAGGCATCCTGGCCTGTGTGAGGGGTCTCACCGGCGGGAATGGTATGCCCTCCCGGCATACGGACTGGAAGTGGCCCTCTCTCCCGCAATTCGAGCATCGTTGTGATAGCGCTGGACACGCTCCGGCATGGGGGAACGACATCCCACATCGATAACACTGCCGCTGTAGACGAGGAGCTTGCATGGGCTGCGTCCTGTACGGGTATGAGCCTCTATCTCCTGGGCGGGATGGCTGCAGCGCCGCAACGGTTTCAGCAGTGTCCAATTTGGGGTGGGCCGGATTGCACATGGATGTGGCCTGGGCATCCACCCTCTCGTGAATGCGGGCTAGTTCACTCACCTCTTGGATAGTGAGAGGTTTCTTCAGGAGCTGTTTCTTGAGGGCCGGAGACAGGCACCCTTCGATGACCCTCAGTCTAATGGCTTCTTCCAGTGAATACGCGTCAAATTGACAGTTCGCTCCTTTTACCCGAAGGCGGGTGATGAACTCATCTACCGTCTCTTGTGGCATTTGGGTGCACTTGTTGAATAAGTAGCGTTCATAGTCACGGTTGACTTCAATTATGAGGAGCTTGTCTAGCGCCTTAATCAAGTTCTTGAAGGTGTTTTGTTCTGCAGCGGGAATCGTTTTCACCACGGTTTTGATCTCTCCCCCCACCAGGTTGAGGAAAATGTCCCTGATGTTGGGCGATTCGCCATCGCCGGACCCCCGTACGTAGTGTTGAAAATCCTCCATCCAGTCAGTCCATCGCGGCCCTTTTGTGGACTGTGGGGTCATGGTGAAAGGTGGGGGTAGGCGTAGTTGAATCGGTTGCGTCGCACGGGGCAGTTGAGGTGAACTGGGCCCGGACCCTGAGGTGGAGCCCCTTCTGCTCATGGCGATGTGCGACGGTAGCTCGTCGGGAGGAGATGAGTCAGGCCGTGGCGTACTTCAGTTGCCGGAGGGCACGTGGTAAAATCCCCGATGTAGCGGAAAGAGGAAGGTGGTGGCACGTGTGCGGCCACCGAAGGAGCAGGAGGAGGTGCATGCGGCGGAGGAGCCGGTAGGCCTGCCGAGCACGAGCGTGGCGGATTGCCAAGGAGGAGGAGGACTCCGCGGTGCGCACTGGAAGACCTCGTCGCCAGTATTACCCTCTCAGAAGGGCCAGTAAGGAGGACGCGCACACGGAGTGGATGCAACAACTTCTTTATTCATCTAATCTCTAACAGGAACTGGCGCCTTCGCGCCTTACCCAGAACTCCCCGTTTCTCCTTCCCGCTCCCCAATACAATAACTCCGCCTCCCCAACGGCGGGGGCTGCACTCATTAACTCTCGAGTGCCTGGCAACAGGGGGAGTACACCAAGCTGGCACACTACTGCATTGCGAGTCTGGGAACCGCGCCCATGTGAGAGCAAGAGGATACGAGGGCCTGGGACCCTGAAAGCAGAGACAGGCAAGGAAGCTTCATATGCTTGGCAGGATAGTAAACCAAGCTGGCACACTACTGCATTGTGAGTCTGGGACCCGCGCCCATGTGAGAGCAAGAGGATACGAGGGCCTGGGACCCACAGGCAAGGAGCTTCATATGCTTGGCAGGGGGAGTACACCAAGCTGGCACACTACTGCATTGCGAGTCTGGGAACCGCGCCCATGTGAGAGCAAGAGGATACGAGGGCCTGGGACCCTGAAAGCAGAGACAGGCAAAGAAGCTTCATATGCTTGGCAGGGGAGTACACCAAGCTGGCACACTACTGCATTGCGAGTCTGGGACCCGCGCCCATGTGAGAGCAAGATGATACGAGGGCCTGGGACCCTGAAGCTAAAGAGACAGGCAAGGAAGCTTCACATGCTTGGCAGGAGAGTAAACCAAGATGGCACACTACTGCATTGCGATTCTGGGACCCGCGCCCATTTGAGAGCACGAGGATACGAGGGCCTGGGTCCCTGAAAGCAGAGACAGGCAAGGAAGCTTCATATGCTTGGCAGGAGAGTAAACCAAGCTGGCACACTACTGCATTGCGAGTCTGGGCTCTGCGCCCATGTGAGAGTAAGAGGATACGAGGGCCTGGGACCCTGAAAGCAGAGACAGGCAAGGAAGCTTCATATGCTTGGCAGGGGAGTACACCAAGCTGGCACACTACTGCATTGCGAGTCTCAGACCCGCGCCCATGTGAGAGCAAGAGGATACGAGGGCCTTGGACCCTGAAAGCAGAGACAGGCAAGGAATCTTCACATGCTTGGCAGGGGAGTACACCAAGCTGGCACACTACTGCATTGCGAGTCTGGGACCCGCGCCCATGTGAGAGCAAGAGGATACGAGGGCCTGGGACCCTGAAAGCAGAGACAGGCAAGGAAGCTTCATTTGCTTGGCAGGGGAGTACACCAAGCTGGCACACTACTGCATTGCGAGTCTGGGATCCGCGCCCATGTGAGAGCAAGAGGATACGAGGGCTGGGACCCTGAAGCTAAAGAGACAGGCAAGGAAGCTTCATATGCTTGGCAGGGGAGTACACCAAGCTGGCACACTACTGCATTGCGATTCTGGGACCCGCGCCTATGTGAGAGCAAGAGAATAAGAGGGTCTGGGACCCTGAAAGCAGAGACAGGCAAGGAAGCTTCATATGCTTGGCAGGGGAGTACACCAAGCTGGCACACTACTGCATTGCGAGTCTGGGATCTGCGACCATGTGAGAGCAAGAGGATACGAGGGCCTGGGACCCTGAAAGCAGAGACAGGCAAGGAAGCTTCGTATGCTTGGCAGGGGAGTACACCAAGCTGGCACACTACTGCATTGCGAGTCTGGGACCCGCGCCCATGTGAGAGCAAGAGAATAAGAGGGCCTGAGATCCTGAAAGCAGAGACAGACAAGGAAGCTTCATATGCTTGGCAGGAGAGTACACCAAGCTGGCACACTACTGCATTGCGAGTCTGGGAACCGCGCCCATGTGAGAGCAAGAGGATACGAGGGCCTGGGACCCTGAAAGCAGAGATAGGCAAGGAAGCTTCATATGCTTGGCAGGGGAGTCCACCAAGCTGGCACACTACTGCATTGCAAGTCTGGGACCTGCGCCCATGTGAGAGCAAGAGGATACGAGGGCCTGGGACCCTGAAAGCAGAGACAGGCAAGGAAGTTTCATATGCTTGGCAGGGAGTACACCAAGCTGGCTCACTACTGCATTGCGAGTCTAGGACCCGCGCCCATGTGAGAGCAAGAGGATACGAGGGCCTGGGACCCTGAAAGCAGAGACAGGTAAAGAAGCTTCAGATGCTTGGCAGGGGAGTACACCAAGCTGGCTCACTACTGCATTGCGAGTCTGGGACCCGCGCCCATGTGAGAGCAAGAGAATAAGAGGGCCTGGGACCCTGAAAGCAGAGACAGGCAAAGAAGCTTCATATGCTTGGCAGGGGAGTAAACCAAGCTGGCACACTCCTGCATTGCGAGTCTAGGACCCGCGCCCATGTGAGAGCAAGAGGATAAGAGGGCCTGGGATCCTGAAGCTAAAGAGACAGGCAAGGAAGCTTCATATGCTTGGCAGGAGAGTACACCAAGCTGGCGCACTACTGTATTGCGAGTCTGGGACCCGCGCTCATATGAGAGCAAGAGGATAAGAGGGCCTGGGATCCTGAAGCTAAAGAGACAGGCAAGGAATCTTCATATGCTTGGCAGGGGAGTACACCAAGCTGGCACACTACTGCATTGCGAGTCTGGGACCCGCGCCCATGTGAGAGCAAGAGGATACGAGGGCCTGGGACCCTGGAAGCAGAGACAGACAAGGAAGCTTCATATGCTTGGCAGGGGAGTACACCAAGCTGGCACACTACTGCATTGCGAGTCTGGGATCCGCGCCCATGTGAGAGCAAGAGGATACGAGGGCTGGGACCCTGAAGCTAAAGAGACAGGCAAGGAAGCTTCATATGCTTGGCAGGGGAGTACACCAAGCTGGCACACTACTGCATTGCGAGTCTGGGACCCGCGCCCATGTGAGAGCAAGAGAATAAGAGGGCCTGGGACCCTGAAAGCAGAGCCAGGCAAGGAAGCGGCATATGCTTGGCAGGGGAGTACACAAAGCTGGCACACTACTGCATTGCGAGTCTGGGAACCGCGCCCATGTGAGAGCAAGAGGATACGAGGGCCTGGGACCCTGAAAGCAGAGACAGGCAAGGAAGCTTCATATGCTTGGCAGGGGAGTACACCAAGCTGGCACACTACTGCATTGCAAGTCTGGGACCTGCGCCCATGTGAGAGCAAGAGGATACGAGGGCCTGGGACTCTGAAAGCAGAGACAGGCAAGGAAGCTCATATGCTTGGCAGGGGAGTACACCAAGCTGGCTCACTACTGCATTGCGAGTCTAGGACCCGCGCCCATGTGAGAGCAAGAGGATACGAGGGCCTGGGAACTTGAAAGCAGAGACAGGCAAAGAAGCTTCAGATGCTTGGCAGGGGAGTACACCAAGCTGGCACACTACTGCATTGCGAGTCTGGGACCCGCGCCCATGTGAGAGCAAGAGAATAAGAGGGCCTGGGACCCTGAAAGCAGAGACAGGCAAGGAAGCTTCATATGCTTGGCAGGGGAGTAAAGCAAGCTGGCACACTACTGCATTGCGAGTCTAGGACCCGCGCCCATGTGAGAGCAAGAGGATAAGAGGGCCTGGGATCCTGAAGCTAAAGAGACAGGCAAGGAAGCTTCATATGCTTGGCAGGAGAGCACACCAAGCTGGCGCACTACTGCATTGCGAGTCTGGGACCCGCGCTCATATCAGAGCAAGAGGATAAGAGGGCCTGGGATCCTGAAGCTAAAGAGACAGGCAAGGAAGCTTCATATGCTTGGCAGGGGAGTACACCAAGCTGGCACACTACTGCATTGCGAGTCTAGGACCCACGCCCATGTAAGAGCAAGTGAATAAGAGAGCCTGGGATCCTGAAAGCAGAGACAAGCAAGGAAGCTTCATATGCTTGGCAGCGGAGTACACCAAGTTGGCACACTACTGCATTGCGAGTCTGGGATCCGCGCCCATGTGAGAGCAAGAGAATAAGAGGGCCTGAGATCCTTAAAGCAGAGACAGACAAGGAAGCTCATATGCTTGGCAGGAGAGTACACCAAGCTGGCACACTACTGCATTGCGAGTCTGGGATCTGCGACCATGTGAGAGCAAGAGGATAAGAGGGCCTGGGACCCTGAAAGCAGAGACAGGCAAGGAAGCTTCATATGCTTGGCAGGGGAGTACACCAAGCTGGCACACTACTGCATTGCGAGTCTGGGACCCGCGCCCATGTGAGAGCAAGAGAATAAGAGGGCCTGTGATCCTTAAAGCAGAGACAGACAAGGAAGCTCATATGCTTGGCAGGAGAGTACACCAAGCTGGCACACTACTGCATTGCGAGTCTGGGAACCGCGCCCATGTGAGAGCAAGAGGATACGAGGGCCTGGGACCGTGAAAGCAGAGACAGGCAAGGAAGCTTCATATGCTTGGCAGGGGAGTACACCAAGCTGGCACACTACTGCATTGCGAGTCTGGGACCCACGCCCATGTGAGAGCAAGAGGATACGAGGGCCTGGGACCCAGAAGCTAAAGAGACAGGCAAGGAAGCTTCATATGCTTGGCAGGAGAGTAAACCAAGCTGGCACACTACTGCATTGCGAGTCTGGGACCCGCGCCCATTTGAGAGCAAGAGGATACGAGGGCCTGGGACCCTGAAAGCAGAGACAGGCAAGGAAGCTTCATATGCTTGGCAGGAGAGTAAACCAAGCTGGCACACTACTGCATTGCGAGTCTGGGCTCTGCGCCCATGTGAGAGCAAGAGGATACGAGGGCCTGGGACCCTGAAAGCAGAGACAGGCAAAGAAGCTTCATATGTTTGGCAGGGGAGTACACCAAGCTGGCACACTACTGCATTGCGAGTCTCAGACCCGCGCCCATGTGAGAGCAAGAGGATACGAGGGCCTGGGACCCTGAAAGCAGAGACAGGCAAGGAATCTTCATATGCTTGGCAGGGGAGTACACCAAGCTGGCACACTACTGCATTGCGAGTCTGGGACCCGCGCCCATGTGAGAGCAAGAGGATACGAGGGCCTGGGACCCTGAAAGCAGAGACAGGCAAGGAAGCTTCATATGCTTGGCAGGGGAGTACACCAAGCTGGCACAGTACTGCATTGCGAGTCTGGGATCCGCGCCCATGTGAGAGCAAGAGGATACGAGGGCTGGGACCCTGAAGCAAAAGAGACAGGCAAGGAAGCTTCATATGCTTGGCAGGGGAGTACACCAAGCTGGCACACTACTGCATTGCGAGTCTGGGACCCGCGCCCATGTGAGAGCAAGAGGATACAAGGGCCTGGGACCCTGAAAGCAGAGACAGGCAAGGAAGCTTCATATGCTTGGCAGGGGAGTACACCGAGCTGGCACACTACTGCATTGCGAGTCTAGCACCCGCGCCCATGTGAGAGCAAGAGAATAAGAGGGCCTGGGATCCTGAAAGCAGAGACAGGCAAGGAAGCTTAATATGCTTGGCAGGGGAGTACACCAAGCTGGCACACTACTGCATTGCGAGTCTGGGACCCGCGCCCATGTGAGAGCAAGAGGATACGAGGGCCTGGGACCCACAGGCAAGGAGCTTCATATGCTTGGCAGGGGGAGTACACCAAGCTGGCACACTACTGCATTGCGAGTCTGGGAGCCGCGCCCATGTGAGAGCAAGAGGATACGAGGGCCTGGGACCCTGAAAGCAGAGAGAGGCCAGAAAGCTTCATATGCTTGGCAGGGGAGTAAACCAAGCTGGCACACTACTGCATTGCGAGTCTGGGACCCGCGCCCATGTGAGAGCAAGAGGATACGAGGGCCTGGGACCCACAGGCAAGGAGCTTCATATGCTTGGCAGGGGGAGTACACCAAGCTGGCACACTACTGCATTGCGAGTCTGGGAACCGCGCCCATGTGAGAGCAAGAGGATACGAGGGCCTGGGACCCTGAAAGCAGAGACAGGCAAGGAAGCTTCATATGCTTGGCAGGGGAGTACACCAAGCTGGCACACTACTGCATTGCGAGTCTGGGACCCACGCCCATGTGAGAGCAAGAGGATACGAGGGCCTGGGACCCTGAAGCTAAAGAGACAGGCAAGGAAGCTTCATATGCTTGGCAGGAGAGTAAACCAAGCTGGCACACTACTGCATTGCGAGTCTGGGACCCGCGCCCATTTGAGAGCAAGAGGATACGAGGGCCTGGGACCCTGAAAGCAGAGACAGGCAAGGAAGCTTCATATGCTTGGCAGGAGAGTAAACCAAGCAGGCACACTACTGCATTGCGAGTCTGGGCTCTGCGCCCATGTGAGAGCAAGAGGATACGAGGGCCTGGGACCCTGAAAGCAGAGACAGGCAAGGAAGCTTCATATGCTTGGCAGGGGAGTACACCAAGCTGGCACACTACTGCATTGCGAGTCTCAGACCCGCGCCCATGTGAGAGCAAGAGGATACGAGGGCCTGGGACCCTGAAAGCAGAGACAGGCAAGGAATCTTCATATGCTTGGCAGGGGAGTACACCAAACTGGCACACTACTGCATTGCGAGTCTGGGAACAGCGCCCATGTGAGAGCAAGAGGATACGAGGGCCTGGGACCCTGAAAGCAGAGAAAGGCAAGGAAGCTTCATATGCTTGGCAGGGGAGTACACCAAGCTGGCACACTACTGCATTGCGATTCTGGGACCCACGCCCATGTGAGAGCAAGAGGATACGAGGGCCTGGGACCCTGAAGCTAAAGAGACAGGCAAGGAAGCTTCATATGCTTGGCAGGAGAGTAAACCAAGCTGGCACACTACTGCATTGCGAGTCTGGGACCCGCGCCCATTTGAGAGCAAGAGGATACGAGGGCCTGGGACCCTGAAAGCAGAGACAGGCAAGGAAGCTTCATATGCTTGGCAGGGGAGTACACCAAGCTGGCACACTACTGCATTGCGAGTCTGGGATCTGCGACCATGTGAGAGCAAGAGGATACGAGGGCCTGGGACCCTGAAAGCAGAGACAGACAAGGAAGCTTCATATGCTTGGCAGGGGAGTACACCAAGCTGGCACACTACTGCATTGCGAGTCTGGGACCCGCGCCCATGTGAGAGCAAGAGAATAAGAGGGCCTGAGATCCTGAAAGCAGAGACAGACAAGGAAGCTTCATATGCTTGGCAGGAGAGTACACCAAGCTGGCACACTACTGCATTGCGAGTCTGGGAACCGCGCCCATGTGAGAGCAAGAGGATACGAGGGCCTGGGACCCTGAAAGCAGAGACAAGCAAGGAAGCTTCATATGCTTGGCAGGGGAGTACACCAAGCTGGCACACTACTGCATTGCAAGTCTGGGACCTGCGCCCATGTGAGAGCAAGAGGATACGAGGGCCTGGGACCCTGAAAGCAGAGACAGGCAAGGAAGCTCATATGCTTGACAGGGGAGTACACCAAGCTGGCTCACTACTGCATTGCGAGTCTAGGACCCGCGCCTTTGTGAGAGCAAGAGGATACGAGGGCCTGGGACCCTGAAAGCAGAGACAGGCAAAGAAGCTTCAGATGCTTGGCAGGGGAGTACACCAAGCTGGCACACTACTGCATTACGAGTCTGGGACCCGCGCCCATGTGAGAGCAAGAGAATAAGAGGGCCTGGGACCCTGAAAGCAGAGACAGGCAAGGAAGCTTCATATGCTTGGCAGGGGAGTACACCAAGCTGGCACACTACTGCATTGCGAGTCTGGGATCTGCGACCATGTGAGAGCAAGAGGATAAGAGGGCCTGGGACCCTGAAAGCAGAGACAGGCAAGGAAGCTTCATATGCTTGGCAGGGGAGTACACCAAGCTGGCACACTACTGCATTGCGAGTCTGGGACCCGCGCCCATGTGAGAGCAAGAGAATAAGAGGGCCTGAGATCCTTAAAGCAGAGACAGACAAGGAAGCTCATATGCTTGGCAGGAGAGTACACCAAGCTGGCACACTACTGCATTGCGAGTCTGGGATCCGCGCCCATGTGAGAGCAAGAGGATACGAGGGCTGGGACCCTGAAGCTAAAGAGACAGGCAAGGAAGCTTCATATGCTTGGCAGGGGAGTACACCAAGCTGGCACACTACTGCATTGCGAGTCTGGGACCCGCGCCCATGTGAGAGCAAGAGGATACGAGGGCCTCGGACCCTGAAAGCAGAGACAGACAAGGAAGCTTCATATACTTGGCAGGGGAGTACACCAAGCTGGCACACTACTGCATTGCGAGTCTGGGACCCGCGCCCATGTGAGAGCAAGAGGATACAAGGGCCTGGGACCCTGAAAGCAGAGACAAGCAAGGAAGCTTCATATGCTTGGCAGGGGAGTACACCGATCTGGCACACTACTGCATTGCGAGTCTAGTCCATGTGAGAGCAAGAGAATAAGAGGGCCTGGGATCCTGAAAGCAGAGACAGGCAAGGAAGCTTAATATGCTTGGCAGGGGAGTACACCACGCTGGCACACTACTGCATAGCGAGTCTAGGATCCACACCCATGTGAGAGCAAGAGGATACGAGATCCTGGTACCCTGAAAGCAGAGACAGGCAAGGAAGCTTCATATGCTTAGCAGGAGAGTAAACCAAGCTGGCACACTACTGCATTGCGAGTCTGGGCTCTGCGCCCATGTGAGAGCAAGAGGATACGAGGGCCTGGGACCCTGAAAGCAGAGACAGACAAGGAAGCTTCATATGCTTGGCAGGGGAGTACACCAAGCTGGCAAACTACTGCATTGCGAGTCTGGGCTCTGCGCCCATGTGAGAGCAAGAGGATACGAGGGCCTGGGACCCTGAAAGCAGAGACAGACAAGGAAGCTTCATATGCTTGGCAGGGGAGTACACCAAGCTGGCAAACTACTGCATTGCGAGTCTGGGACCCGCGCCCATGTGAGAGCAAGAGGATACGAGGGCTTGGGACCCTGAAAGCAGAGACAGGCGAGGAAGCTTCATATGCTTGGCAGGGGAGTACACCAAGCTGGCACACTACTGCATTACAAGTCTGGGATCTGCGCCTGTGTGAGAGCAAGAGAATAAGAGGGGCTGGGACCCTGAAAGCAGAGACAGGCAAGGAAGCTTCATATGCTTGGCAGGGGAGTACACCAAGCTGGCACACTACTGCATTGCGAGTCTGGGATCTGCGCCCATGTGAGAGCAAGAGGATACGAGGGCTGGGAACCTGAAGCTAAAGAGACAGACAAGGAAGCTTCATATGCTTGGCAGGGGAGTACACCAAGCTGGCACACTACTGCATTGCGAGTCTGGGACCCGCGCCCATGTGAGAGCAAGAGAATAAGAGGGCCTGGGACCCTGAAAGCAGAGCCAGGCAAGGAAGCGACATATGCTTGGCAGGAGAGTACACCAAGCTGGCACACTACTGCATTGCGAGTCTGGGACCCGCGCCCATGTGAGAGCAAGAGGATACGAGGGCCTGGGACCCTGAAGCTAAAGAGACAGGCAAGGAAGTTTCACATGCTTGGCAGGAGAGTAAACCAAGATGGCACACTACTGCATTGCGATTCTGGGACCCGCGCCCATTTGAGAGCACGAGGATACGAGGGCCTGGGACCCTGAAAGCAGAGACAGGCAAGGAAGCTTCATATGCTTGGCAGGAGAGTAAACCAAGCTGGCACACTACTGCATTGCGAGTCTGGGACCCGCACCCATGTGAGAGCAAGAGGATACGAGGGCCTGGGACCCACAGGCAAGGAGCTTCATATGCTTGGCAGGGGGAGTACACCAAGCTGGCACACTACTGCATTGCGAGTCTGGGAACCGCGCCCATGTGAGAGCAAGAGGATACGAGGGCCTGGGACCCTGAAAGCAGAGACAGTCAAGGAAGCTTCATATGCTTGGCAGGATAGTAAACCAAGCTGGCACACTACTGCATTGTGAGTCTGGGACCCGCGCCCATGTGAGAGCAAGAGGATACGAGGGCCTGGGACCCACAGGCAAGGAGGTTCATATGCTTGGCAGGGGGAGTACACCAAGCTGGCACACTACTGCATTGCGAGTCTGGGAACCGCGCCCATGTGAGAGCAAGAGGATACGAGGGCCTGGGACCCTGAAAGCAGAGACAGGCAAGGAAGCTTCATATGCTTGGCAGGATAGTAAACCAAGCTGGCACACTACTGCATTGTGAGTCTGGGACCCGCGCCCATGTGAGAGCAAGAGGATACGAGGGCCTGGGACCCACAGGCAAGGAGCTTCATATGCTTGGCAGGGGGAGTACACCAAGCTGGCACACTACTGCATTGCGAGTCTGGGAACCGCGCCCATGTGAGAGCAAGAGGATACGAGGGCCTGGGACCCTGAAAGCAGAGACAGGCAAAGAAGCTTCATATGCTTGGCAGGGGAGTACACCAAGCTGGCACACTACTGCATTGCGAGTCTGGGACCCGCGCCCATGTGAGAGCAAGAGGATACGAGGGCCTGGGACCCTGAAGCTAAAGAGACAGGCAAGGAAGCTTCACATGCTTGGCAGGAGAGTAAACCAAGATGGCACACTACTGCATTGCGATTCTGGGACCCGCGCCCATTTGAGAGCACGAGGATACGAGGGCCTGGGACCCTGAAAGCAGAGACAGGCAAGGAAGCTTCATATGCTTGGCAGGAGAGTAAACCAAGCTGGCACACTACTGCATTGCGAGTCTGGGCTCTGCGCCCATGTGAGAGTAAGAGGATACGAGGGCCTGGGACCCTGAAAGCAGAGACAGGCAAGGAAGCTTCATATGCTTGGCAGGGGAGTACACCAAGCTGGCACACTACTGCATTGCGAGTCTCAGACCCGCGCCCATGTGAGAGCAAGAGGATACGAGGGCCTTGGACCCTGAAAGCAGAGACAGGCAAGGAATCTTCATATGCTTGGCAGGGGAGTACACCAAGCTGGCACACTACTGCATTGCGAGTCTGGGACCCGCGCCCATGTGAGAGCAAGAGGATACGAGGGCCTGGGACCCTGAAAGCAGAGACAGGCAAGGAAGCTTCATTTGCTTGGCAGGGGAGTACACCAAGCTGGCACACTACTGCATTGCGAGTCTGGGATCCGCGCCCATGTGAGAGCAAGAGGATACGAGGGCTGGGACCCTGAAGCTAAAGAGACAGGCAAGGAAGCTTCATATGCTTGGCAGGGGAGTACACCAAGCTGGCACACTACTGCATTGCGATTCTGGGACCCGCGCCTATGTGAGAGCAAGAGAATAAGAGGGTCTGGGACCCTGAAAGCAGAGACAGGCAAGGAAGCTTCGTATGCTTGGCAGGGGAGTACACCAAGCTGGCACACTACTGCATTGCGAGTCTGGGACCCGCGCCCATGTGAGAGCAAGAGAATAAGAGGGCCTGAGATCCTGAAAGCAGAGACAGACAAGGAAGCTTCATATGCTTGGCAGGAGAGTACACCAAGCTGGCACACTACTGCATTGCGAGTCTGGGAACCGCGCCCATGTGAGAGCAAGAGGATACGAGGGCCTGGGACCCTGAAAGCAGAGATAGGCAAGGAAGCTTCATATGCTTGGCAGGGGAGTCCACCAAGCTGGCACACTACTGCATTGCAAGTCTGGGACCTGCGCCCATGTGAGAGCAAGAGGATACGAGGGCCTGGGACCCTGAAAGCAGAGACAGGCAAGGAAGTTTCATATGCTTGGCAGGGAGTACACCAAGCTGGCTCACTACTGCATTGCGAGTCTAGGACCCGCGCCCATGTGAGAGCAAGAGGATACGAGGGCCTGGGACCCTGAAAGCAGAGACAGGTAAAGAAGCTTCAGATGCTTGGCAGGGGAGTACACCAAGCTGGCTCACTACTGCATTGCGAGTCTGGGACCCGCGCCCATGTGAGAGCAAGAGAATAAGAGGGCCTGGGACCCTGAAAGCAGAGACAGGCAAAGAAGCTTCATATGCTTGGCAGGGGAGTAAACCAAGCTGGCACACTCCTGCATTGCGAGTCTAGGACCCGCGCCCATGTGAGAGCAAGAGGATAAGAGGGCCTGGGATCCTGAAGCTAAAGAGACAGGCAAGGAAGCTTCATATGCTTGGCAGGAGAGTACACCAAGCTGGCGCACTACTGCATTGCGAGTCTGGGACCCGCGCTCATATGAGAGCAAGAGGATAAGAGGGCCTGGGATCCTGAAGCTAAAGAGACAGGCAAGGAATCTTCATATGCTTGGCAGGGGAGTACACCAAGCTGGCACACTACTGCATTGCGAGTCTGCGACCCGCGCCCATGTGAGAGCAAGAGGATACGAGGGCCTGGGACCCTGGAAGCAGAGACAGACAAGGAAGCTTCATATGCTTGGCAGGGGAGTACACCAAGCTGGCACACTACTGCATTGCGAGTCTGGGATCCGCGCCCATGTGAGAGCAAGAGGATACGAGGGCTGGGACCCTGAAGCTAAAGAGACAGGCAAGGAAGCTTCATATGCTTGGCAGGGGAGTACACCAAGCTGGCACACTACTGCATTGCGAGTCTGGGACCCGCGCCCATGTGAGAGCAAGAGAATAAGAGGGCCTGGGACCCTGAAAGCAGAGCCAGGCAAGGAAGCGGCATATGCTTGGCAGGGGAGTACACAAAGCTGGCACACTACTGCATTGCGAGTCTGGGAACCGCGCCCATGTGAGAGCAAGAGGATACGAGGGCCTGGGACCCTGAAAGCAGAGACAGGCAAGGAAGCTTCATATGCTTGGCAGGGGAGTACACCAAGCTGGCACACTACTGCATTGCAAGTCTGGGACCTGCGCCCATGTGAGAGCAAGAGGATACGAGGGCCTGGGACTCTGAAAGCAGAGACAGGCAAGGAAGCTCATATGCTTGGCAGGGGAGTACACCAAGTTGGCACACTACTGCATTGCGAGTCTGGGATCCGCGCCCATGTGAGAGCAAGAGAATAAGAGGGCCTGACATCCTTAAAGCAGAGACAGACAAGGAAGCTCATATGCTTGGCAGGAGAGTACACCAAGCTGGCACACTACTGCATTGCGAGTCTGGGATCTGCGACCATGTGAGAGCAAGAGGATAAGAGGGCCTGGGACCCTGAAAGCAGAGACAGGCAAGGAAGCTTCATATGCTTGGCAGGGGAGTACACCAAGCTGGCACACTACTGCATTGCGAGTCTGGGACCCGCGCCCATGTGAGAGCAAGAGAATAAGAGGGCCTGAGATCCTTAAAGCAGAGACAGACAAGGAAGCTCATATGCTTGGCAGGAGAGTACACCAAGCTGGCACACTACTGCATTGCGAGTCTGGGAACCGCGCCCATGTGAGAGCAAGAGGATACGAGGGCCTGGGACCGTGAAAGCAGAGACAGGCAAGGAAGCTTCATATGCTTGGCAGGGGAGTACACCAAGCTGGCACACTACTGCATTGCGAGTCTGGGACCCACGCCCATGTGAGAGCAAGAGGATACGACGGCCTGGGACCCAGAAGCTAAAGAGACAGGCAAGGAAGCTTCATATGCTTGGCAGGAGAGTAAACCAAGCTGGCACACTACTGCATTGCGAGTCTGGGACCCGCGCCCATTTGAGAGCAAGAGGATACGAGGGCCTGGGACCCTGAAAGCAGAGACAGGCAAGAAAGCTTCATATGCTTGGCAGGAGAGTAAACCAAGCTGGCACACTACTGCATAGCGAGTCTGGGCTCTGCGCCCATGTGAGAGCAAGAGGATACGAGGGCCTGGGACCCTGAAAGCAGAGACAGGCAAAGAAGCTTCATATGTTTGGCAGGGGAGTACACCAAGCTGGCACACTACTGCATTGCGAGTCTCAGACCCGCGCCCATGTGAGAGCAAGAGGATACGAGGGCCTGGGACCCTGAAAGCAGAGACAGGCAAGGAATCTTCATATGCTTGGCAGGGGAGTACACCAAGCTGGCACACTACTGCATTGCGAGTCTGGGAACGGCGCCCATGTGAGAGCAAGAGGATACGAGGGCCTGGGACCCTGAAAGCAGAGACAGGCAAGGAAGCTTCATATGCTTGGCAGGGGAGTACACCAAACTGGCACAGTACTGCATTGCGAGTCTGGGATCCGCGCCCATGTGAGAGCAAGAGGATAAGAGGGCTGGGACCCTGAAGCTAAAGAGACAGGCAAGGAAGCTTCATATGCTTGGCAGGTGAGTACACCAAGCTGGCACACTACTGCATTGCGAGTCTGGGACCCGCGCCCATGTGAGAGCAAGAGGATACAAGGGCCTGGGACCCTGAAAGCAGAGACAGGCAAGGAAGCTTCATATGCTTGGCAGGGGAGTACACCGAGCTGGCACACTACTGCATTGCGAGTCTAGGACCCGCGCCCATGTGAGAGCAAGAGAATAAGAGGGCCTGGGATCCTGAAAGCAGAGACAGGCAAGGAAGCTTAATATGCTTGGCAGGGGAGTACACCAAGCTGGCACACTACTGCATTGCGAGTCTGGGACCCGCGCCCATGTGAGAGCAAGAGGATACGAGGGCCTGGGACCCACAGGCAAGGAGCTTCATATGCTTGGCAGGGGGAGTACACCAAGCTGGCACACTACTGCATTGCGAGTCTGGGAACCGCTCCCATGTGAGAGCAAGAGGATACGAGGGCCTGGGACCCTGAAAGCAGAGAGAGGCCAGGAAGCTTCATATGCTTGGCAGGGGAGTAAACCAAGCTGGCACACTACTGCATTGCGAGTCTGGGACCCGCGCCCATGTGAGAGCAAGAGGATACGAGGGCCTGGGACCCACAGGCAAGGAGCTTCATATGCTTGGCAGGGGGAGTACACCAAGCTGGCACACTACTGCATTGCGAGTCTGGGAACCGCGCCCATGTGAGAGCAAGAGGATACGAGGACCTGGGACCCTGAAAGCAGAGACAGGCAAGGAAGCTTCATATGCTTGGCAGGGGAGTACACCAAGCTGGCACACTACTGCATTGCGAGTCTGGGACCCACACCCATGTGAGAGCAAGAGGATACGAGGGCCTGGGACCCTGAAGCTAAAGAGACAGGCAAGGAAGCTTCATATGCTTGGCAGGAGAGTAAACCAAGCTGGCACACTACTGCATTGCGAGTCTGGGACCCGCGCCCATTTGAGAGCAAGAGGATACGAGGGCCTGGGACCCTGAAAGCAGAGACAGGCAAGGAAGCTTCATATGCTTGGCAGGAGAGTAAACCAAGCCGGCACACTACTGCATTGCGAGTCTGGGCTCTGCGCCCATGTGAGAGCAAGAGGATACGAGGGCCTGGGACCCTGAAAGCAGAGACAGGCAAGGAAGCTTCATATGCTTGGCAGGGGAGTACACCAAGCTGGCACACTACTGCATTGCGAGTCTCAGACCCGCGCCCATGTGAGAGCAAGAGGATACGAGGGCCTGGGACCCTGAAAGCAGAGACAGGCAAGGAATCTTCATATGCTTGGCAGGGGAGTACACCAAACTGGCACACTACTGCATTGCGAGTCTGGGAACAGCGCCCATGTGAGAGCAAGAGGATACGAGGGCCTGGGACCCTGAAAGCAGAGACAGGCAAGGAAGCTTCATATGCTTGGCAGGGGAGTACACCAAGCTGGCACACTACTGCATTGCGATTCTGGGACCCACGCCCATGTGAGAGCAAGAGGATACGAGGGCCTGGGACCCTGAAGATAAAGAGATAGGCAAGGAAGCTTCATATGCTTGGCAGGAGAGTAAACCAAGCTGGCACACTACTGCATTGCGAGTCTGGGACCCGCGCCCATTTGAGAGCAAGAGGATACGAGGGCCTGGGACCCTGAAAGCAGAGACAGGCAAGGAAGCTTCATATGCTTGGCAGGGGAGTACACCAAGCTGGCACACTACTGCATTGCGAGTCTGGGATCTGCGACCATGTGAGAGCAAGAGGATACGAGGGCCTGGGACCCTGAAAGCAGAGACAGACAAGGAAGCTTCATATGCTTGGCAGGAGAGTACACCAAGCTGGCACACTACTGCATTGCGGGTCTGGGAACCGCGCCCATGTGAGAGCAAGAGGATACGAGGGCCTGGGACCCTGAAAGCAGAGACAAGCAAGGAAGCTTCATATGCTTGGCAGGGGAGTACACCAAGCTGGCACACTACTGCATTGCAAGTCTGGGACCTGCGCCCATGTGAGAGCAAGAGGATACGAGGGCCTGGGACCCTGAAAGCAGAGACAGGCAAGGAAGCTCATATGCTTGACAGGGGAGTACACCAAGCTAGCACACTACTGCATTGCAAGTCTGGGACCTGCGCCCATGTGAGAGCAAGAGGATACGAGGGCCTGGGACCCTGAAAGCAGAGACAGACAAGGAAGCTCATATGCTTGACAGGGGAGTACACCAAGCTGGCTCACTACTGCATTGCGAGTCTAGGACCCGCGCCTTTGTGAGAGCAAGAGGATACGAGGGCCTGGGACCCTGAAAGCAGAGACAGGCAAAGAAGCTTCAGATGCTTGGCAGGGGAGTACACCAAGCTGGCACACTACTGCATTACGAGTCTGGGACCCGCGCCCATGTGAGAGCAAGAGAATAAGAGGGCCTGGGACCCTGAAAGCAGAGACAGGCAAGGAAGCTTCATATGCTTGGCAGGGGAGTACACCAAGCTGGCACACTACTGCATTGCGAGTCTGGGATCTGCGACCATGTGAGAGCAAGAGGATAAGAGGGCCTGGGACCCTGAAAGCAGAGACAGGCAAGGAAGCTTCATATGCTTGGCAGGGGAGTACACCAAGCTGGCACACTACTGCATTGCGAGTCTGGGACCCGCGCCCATGTGATAGCAAGAGAATAAGAGGGCCTGAGATCCTTAAAGCAGAGACAGACAAGGAAGCTCATATGCTTGGCAGGAGAGTACACCAAGCAGGCACACTACTGCATTGCGAGTCTGGGAACCGCGCCCATGTGAGAGCAAGAGGATACGAGGGCCTGGGACCCTGAAAGCAGAGACAGGCAAGGAAGCTTCATATGCTTGGCAGGGGAGTACACCAAGCTGGCACACTACTGCATTGCGAGTCTGGGACCCACGCCCATGTGAGAGCAAGAGGATACGAGGGCCTGGGACCCTGAAGCTAAAGAGACAGGCAAGGAAGCTTCATATGCTTGGCAGGAGAGTAAACCAAGCTGGCACACTACTGCATTGCGAGTCTGGGACCCGCGCCCATTTGAGAGCAAGAGGATACGAGGGCCTGGGACCCTGAAAGCAGAGACAGGCAAGGAAGCTTCATATGCTTGGCAGGAGAGTAAACCAAGCTGGCACACGACTGCATTGCGAGTCTGGGCTCTGCGCCCATGTGAGAGCAAGAGGATACGAGGGCCTGGGACCCTGAAAGCAGAGACAGGCAAAGAAGCTTCATATGCTTGGCAGGGGAGTACACCAAGCTGGCACACTACTGCATTGCGAGTCTCAGACCCGCGCCCATGTGAGAGCAAGAGGATACGAGGGATGGGACCCTGAAGCTAAAGAGACAGGCAAGGAAGCTTCATATGCTTGGCAGGGGAGTACACCAAGCTGGCACACTACTGCATTGCGAGTCTGGGACCCGCGCCCATGTGAGAGCAAGAGGATACAAGGGCCTGGGACCCTGAAAGCAGAGACCGGCAAGGAAGCTTCATATTCTTTGAAGGGGAGTACACCGAGCTGGCACACTACTGCATTGCGAGTCTAGGACCCGCGCCCATGTGAGAGCAAGAGAATAAGAGGGCCTGGGATCCTGAAAGCAGAGACAGGCAAGGAAGCTTAATATGCTTGGCAGGGGAGTACACCAAGCTGGCACACTACTGCATAGCGAGTCTGGGATCCACACCCATGTGAGAGCAAGAGGATACGAGATCCTGGTACCCTGAAAGCAGAGACAGGCAAGGAAGCTTCATATGCTTGGCAGGGGAGTAAACCAAGCTGGCACACTACTGCATTGCGAGTCTGGGACCCGCGCCCATGTGAGAGCAAGAGGATACGAGGGCCTGGGACCCACAGGCAAGGAGCTTCATATGCTTGGCAGGGGGAGTACACCAAGCTGGCACACTACTGCATTGCGAGTCTGGGAACCTCGCCCATGTGAGAGCAAGAGGATACGAGGGCCTGGGACCCTGAAAGCAGAGACAGGCAAGGAAGCTTCATATGCTTGGCAGGGGAGTAAACCAAGCTGGCACACTACTGCATTGCGAGTCTGGGACCCGCGCCCATGTGAGAGCAAGAGGATACGAGGGCCTGGGACCCACAGGCAAGGAGCTTCATATGCTTGGCAGGGGGAGTACACCAAGCTGGCACACTACTGCATTGCGAGTCTGGGAACCGCGCCCATGTGAGAGCAAGAGGATACGAGGGCCTGGGACCCTGAAAGCAGAGACAGGCAAGGAAGCTTCATATGCTTGGCAGGGGAGTACACCAAGCTGGCACACTACTGCATTGCGAGTCTGGGACCCACGCCCATGTGAGAGCAAGAGGATACGAGGGCCTGGGACCCTGAAGCTAAAGAGACAGGCAAGGAAGCTTCATATGCTTGGCAGGAGAGTAAACCAAGCTGGCACACTACTGCATTGCGAGTCTGGGACCCGCGCCCATTTGAGAGCAAGAGGATCCGAGGGCCTGGGACCCTGAAAGCAGAGACAGGCAAGGAAGCTTCATATGCTTGGCAGGAGAGTAAACCAAGCCGGCACGCTACTGCATTGCGAGTCTGGGCTCTGCGCCCATGTGAGAGCAAGAGGATACGAGGGCCTGGGACCCTGAAAGCAGAGACAGGCAAGGAAGCTTCATATGCTTGGCAGGGGAGTACACCAAGCTGGCACACTACTGCATTGCGAGTCTCAGACCCGCGCCCATGTGAGAGCAAGAGGATACGAGGGCGTGGGACCCTGAAAGCAGAGACAGGCAAGGAATCTTTATATGCTTGGCAGGGGAGTACACCAAGCTGGCACACTACTGCATTGCGAGTCTGGGACCCGCGCCCATGTGAGAGCAAGAGGATACGAGGGCCTGGGAACCTGAAAGCAGAGACAGGCAAGGAAGCTTCATATGCTTGGCAGGGGAGTACACCAAGCTGGCACACTACTGCATTGCGAGTCTGGGATCCGCGCCCATGTGAGAGCAAGAGGATACGAGGGCTGGGACCCTGAAGCTAAAGAGACAGGCAAGGAAGCTTCATATGCTTGGCAGGGGAGTACACCAAGCTGGCACACTACTGCATTGCGATTCTGGGACCCGCACCTATGTGAGAGCAAGAGAATAAGAGGGTCTGGGACCCTGAAAGCAGAGACAGGCAAGGAAGCTTCATATGCTTGGCAGGGGAGTACACCAAGCTGGCACACTACTGCATTACGAGTCTGGGACCCGCGCCCATGTGAGAGCAAGAGAATAAGAGGGCCTGGGACCCTGAAAGCAGAGACAGGCAAGGAAGCTTCATATGCTTGGCAGTGGAGTACACCAAGCTGGCACACTACTGCATTGCGAGTCTGGGATCTGCGACCATGTCAGAGCAAGAGGATACGAGGGCCTGGGACCCTGAAAGCAGAGACAGGCAAGGAAGCTTCATATGCTTGGCAGGGGAGTACACCAAGCTGGCACACTACTGCATTGCGAGTCTGGGACCCGCGCCCATGTGAGAGCAAGAGAATAAGAGGGCCTGAGATCCTTAAAGCAGAGACAGACAAGGAAGCTCATATGCTTGGCAGGAGAATACACCAAGCTGGCACACTACTGCATTGCGAGTCTGGGAACCGCGCCCATGTGAGAGCAAGAGGATACAAGGGCCTGGGACCCTGAAAGCAGAGACAGGCAAGGAAGCTTCATATGCTTGGCAGGGGAGTACACCAAGCTGGCACACTACTGCATTGCGAGTCTGGGACCCACGCCCATGTGAGAGCAAGAGGATACCAGGGCCTGGGACCCTGAAGCTAAAGAGACAGGCAAGGAAGCTTCATATGCTTGGCAGGAGAGTAAACCAAGCAGGCACACTACTGCATTGCGAGTCTGGGACCCGCGCCCATTCGAGAGCAAGAGGATACGAGGGCCTGGGACCCTGAAAGCAGAGACAGGCAAGGAAGCTTCATATGCTTGGCAGGGGAGTACACCAAGCTGGCACACTACTGCATTGCGAGTCTGGGATCTGCGACCATGTGAGAGCAAGAGGATACGAGGGCCTGGGACCCTGAAAGCAGAGACAGGCAAGGAAGCTTCGTATGCTTGGCAGGGGAGTACACCAAGCTGGCACACTACTGCATTGCGAGTCTGGGACCCGCGCCCATGTGAGAGCAAGAGAATAAGAGGGCCTGAGATCCTGAAAGCAGAGACAGACAAGGAAGCTTCATATGCTTGGCAGGAGAGTACACCAAGCTGGCACACTACTGCATTGCGAGTCTGGGAACCGCGCCCATGTGAGAGCAAGAGGATACGAGGGCCTGGGACCCTGAAAGCAGAGACAGGCAAGGAAGCTTCATATGCTTGGCAGGGGAGTACACCAAGCTGGCACACTACTGCATTGCAAGTCTGGGACCTGCGCCCATGTGAGAGCAAGAGGATACGAGGGCCTGGGACCCTGAAAGCAGAGACAGGCAAGGAAGCTCATATGCTTGGCAGGGGAGTACACCAAGCTGGCTCACTACTGCATTGCGAGTCTAGGACCCGCGCCCATGTGAGAGCAAGAGGATACGAGGGCCTGGGACCCTGAAAGCAGAGACAGGCAAAGAAGCTTCAGATGCTTGGCAGGGGAGTACACCAAGCTGGCACACTACTGCATTGCGAGTCTGGGACCCGCGCCTATGTGGGAGCAAGAGAATAAGAGGGCCTGGGACCCTGAAAGCAGAGACAGGCAAGGAAGCTTCATATGCTTGGCAGGAGAGTAAACCAAGCTGGCACACTACTGCATTGCGAGTCTAGGACCCGCGCCCATGTGAGAGCAAGAGGATAAGAGGGCCTGGGATCCTGAAGCTAAAGAGACAGGCAAGGAAGCTTCATATGCTTGGCAGGAGAGTACACCAAGCTGGCGCACTACTGCATTGCGAGTCTGGGACCCGCGCTCATATGAGAGCAAGAGGATAAGAGGGCCTGGGATCCTGAAGCTAAAGAGACAGGCAAGGAAGCTTCATATGCTTGGCAGGGGAGTACACCAAGCTGGCACACTACTGCATTGCGAGTCTAGGACCCACGCCCATGTAAGAGCAAGTGAATAAGAGGGCCTGGGATCCTGAAAGCAGAGACAAGCAAGGAAGATTCATATGGTTGGCAGCGGAGTACACCAAGTTGGCACACTACTGCATTGCGAGTCTGGGATCCGCGCCCATGTGAGAGCAAGAGGATAAGAGGGCATGGGATCCGAATCTAAAGAGACAGGCAAGGAAGCTTCATATGCTTGGCAGGGGAGTACACCAAGCTGGCACACTACTGCATTACGAGTCTGGGACCCGCGCCCATGTGAGAGCAAGAGAATAAGAGGGCCTGGGACCCTGAAAGCAGAGACAGGCAAGGAAGCTTCATATGCTTGGCAGGGGAGTACACCAAGCTGGCACACTACTGCATTGCGAGTCTGGGAACCGCGCCCATGTGAGAGCAAGAGGATACGAGGGCCTGGGACCCTGAAAGCAGAGACAGGCAAGGAAGCTTCATATGCTTGGCAGGGGAGTACACCAAGCTGGCACACTACTGCATTGCGAGTCTGGGACCCACGCCCATGTGAGAGCAAGAGGATACGAGGGCCTGGGACCCTGAAGCTAAAGAGACAGGCAAGGAAGCTTCATATGCTTGGCAGGAGAGTAAACCAAGCAGGCACACTACTGCATTGCGAGTCTGGGACCCGCGCCCATTTGAGAGCAAGAGGATACGAGGGCCTGGGACCCTGAAAGCAGAGACAGGCAAGGAAGCTTCATATGCTTGGCAGGAGAGTAAACCAAGCTGGCACACTACTGCATTGCGAGTCTGGGCTCTGCGCCCATGTGAGAGCAAGAGGATACGAGGGCCTGGGACCCTGAAAGCAGAGACAGGCAAAGAAGCTTCATATGCTTGGCAGGGGAGTACACCAAGCTGGCACACTACTGCATTGCGAGTCTCAGACCCGCGCCCATGTGAGAGCAAAAGGATACGAGGGCCTGGGACCCTGAAAGCAGAGACAGGCAAGGAATCTTCATATGCTTGGCAGGGGAGTACACCAAGCTGGCACACTACTGCATTGCGAGTCTGGGACCCGCGCCCATGTGAGAGCAAGAGGATACGAGGGCCTGGGACCCTGAAAGCAGAGACAGGCATGGAAGCTTCATATGCTTGGCAGGGGAGTACACCAAGCTGGCACAGTACTGCATTGCGAGTCTGGGATCCGCGCCCATGTGAGAGCAAGAGGATACGAGGGATGGGACCCTGAAGCTAAAGAGACAGGCAAGGAAGCTTCATATGCTTGGCAGGGGAGTACACCAAGCTGGCACACTACTGCATTGCGAGACTGGGACCCGCGCCCATGTGAGAGCAAGAGGATACGAGATCCTGGTACCCTGAAAGCAGAGACAGGCAAGGAAGCTTCATATGCTTGGCAGGGGAGTAAACCAAGCTGGCACACTACTGCATTGCGAGTCTGGGACCCGCGCCCATGTGAGAGCAAGAGGATACGAGGGCCTGGGACCCACAGGCAAGGAGCTTCATATGCTTGGCAGGGGGAGTACACCAAGCTGGCACACTACTGCATTGCGAGTCTGGGAACCGCGCCCATGTGAGAGCAAGAGGATACGAGGGTCTGGGACCCTGAAAGCAGAGACAGGCAAGGAAGCTTCATATGCTTGGCAGGGGAGTAAACCAAGCTGGCACACTACTGACTTGCGAGTCTGGGACCGGCGCCCATGTGAGAGCAAGAGGATACGAGGGCCTGGGACCCACAGGCAAGGAGCTTCATATGCTTGGCAGGGGGAGTACACCAAGCTGGCACACTACTGCATTGCGAGTCTGGGAACCGCGCCCATGTGAGAGCAAGAGGATACGAGGGCCTGGGACCCTGAAAGCAGAGACAGGCAAGGAAGCTTCATATGCTTGGCAGGGGAGTACACCAAGCTGGCACACTACTGCATTGCGAGTCTGGGACCCACGCCCATGTGAGAGCAAGAGGATACGAGGGCCTGGGACCCTGAAGCTAAAGAGACAGGCAAGGAAGCTTCATATGCTTGGCAGGAGAGTAAACCAAGCTGGCACACTACTGCATTGCGAGTCTGGGACCCGCGCCCATTTGAGAGCAAGAGGATACGAGGGCCTGGGACCCTGAAAGCAGAGACAGGCAAGGAAGCTTCATATGCTTGGCAGGAGAGTAAACCAAGCCGGCACACTACTGCATTGCGAGTCTGGGATCTGCGACCATGTGAGAGCAAGAGGATAAGAGGGCCTGGGACCCTGAAAGCAGAGACAGGCAAGGAAGCTTCATATGCTTGGCAGGGGAGTACACCAAGCTGGCACACTACTGCATTGCGAGTCTGGGACCCGCGCCCATGTGAGAGCAAGAGAATAAGAGGGCCTGAGATCCTTAAAGCAGAGAAAGACAAGGAAGCTCATATGCTTGGCAGGAGAGTACACCAAGCTGGCACACTACTGCATTGCGAGTCTGGGATCTGCGACCATGTGAGAGCAAGAGGATAAGAGGGCCTGGGACCCTGAAAGCAGAGACAGGCAAGGAAGCTTCATATGCTTGGCAGGAGAGTACACCAAGCTGGCACACTACTGCATTGCGAGTCTGGGAACCGCGCCCATGTGAGAGCAAGAGGATACGAGGGCCTGGGACCCTGAAAGCAGAGACAAGCAAGGAAGCTTCATATGCTTGGCAGGGGAGTACACCAAGCTGGCACACTACTGCATTGCAAGTCTGGGACCTGCGCCCATGTGAGAGCAAGAGGATACGAGGGCCTTGGACCCTGAAAGCAGAGACAGGCAAGGAAGCTCATATGCTTGACAGGGGAGTACACCAAGCTGGCTCACTACTGCATTGCGAGTCTAGGACCCGCGCCTTTGTGAGAGCAAGAGGATACGAGGGCCTGGGACCCTGAAAGCAGAGACAGGCAAAGAAGCTTCAGATGCTTGGCAGGGGAGTACACCAAGCTGGCACACTACTGCATTACGAGTCTGGGACCCGCGCCCATGTGAGAGCAAGAGAATAAGAGGGCCTGGGACCCTGAAAGCAGAGACAGGCAAGGAAGCTTCATATGCTTGGCAGGGGAGTACACCAAGCTGGCACACTACTGCATTGCGAGTCTGGGATCTGCGACCATGTGAGAGCAAGAGGATAAGAGGGCCTGGGACCCTGAAAGCAGAGACAGGCAAGGAAGCTTCATATGCTTGGCAGGGGAGTACACCAAGCTGGCACACTACTGCATTGCGAGTCTGGGACCCGCGCCCATGTGAGAGCAAGAGAATAAGAGGGCCTGAGATCCTTAAAGCAGAGACAGACAAGGAAGCTCATATGCTTGGCAGGAGAGTACACCAAGCTGGCACACTACTGCATTGCGAGTCTGGGAACCGCGCCCATGTGAGAGCAAGAGGATACGAGGGCCTGGGACCCTGAAAGCAGAGACAGGCAAGGAAGCTTCATATGCTTGGCAGGGGAGTACACCAAGTTGGCACACTACTGCATTGCGAGTCTGGGACCCACGCCCATGTGAGAGCAAGAGGATACGAGGGCCTGGGACCCTGAAGCTAAAGAGACAGGCAAGGAAGGTTCATATGCTTGGCAGGAGAGTAAACCAAGCTGGCACACTACTGCATTGCGAGTCTGGGACCCGCGCCAATTTGAGAGCAAGAGGATACGAGGGCCTGGGACCCTGAAAGCAGAGACAGGCAAGGAAGCTTCATATGCTTGGCAGGAGAGTAAACCAAGCTGGCACACTACTGCATTGCGAGTCTGGGCTCTGCGCCCATGTGAGAGCAAGAGGATACGAGGGCCTGGGATCCTGAAAGCAGAGACAGACAAGGAAGCTTCATATGCTTGGCAGGAGAGTACACCAAGCTGGCACACTACTGCATTGCGAGTCTGGGAACCGCGCCCATGTGAGAGCAAGAGGATACGAGGGCCTGGGACCCTGAAAGCAGAGACAAGCAAGGAAGCTTCATATGCTTGGCAGGGGAGTACACCAAGCTGGCACACTACTGCATTGCAAGTCTGGGACCTGCGCCCATGTGAGAGCAAGAGGATACGAGGGCCTGGGACCCTGAAAGCAGAGACAGGCAAGGAAGCTCATATGCTTGACAGGGGAGTACACCAAGCTGGCTCACTACTGCATTGCGAGTCTAGGACCCGCGCCTTTGTGAGAGCAAGAGGATACGAGGGCCTGGGACCCTGAAAGCAGAGACAGGCAAAGAAGCTTCAGATGCTTGGCAGGGGAGTACACCAAGCTGGCACACTACTGCATTACGAGTCTGGGACCCGCGCCCATGTGAGAGCAAGAGAATAAGAGGGCCTGGGACCCTGAAAGCAGAGACAGGCAAGGAAGCTTCATATGCTTGGCAGGGGAGTACACCAAGCTGGCACACTACTGCATTGCGAGTCTGGGATCTGCGACCATGTGAGAGCAAGAGGATAAGAGGGCCTGGGACCCTGAAAGCAGAGACAGGCAAGGAAGCTTCATATGCTTGGCAGGGTAGTACACCAAGCTGGCACACTACTGCATTGCGAGTCTGGGACCCGCGCCCATGTGAGAGCAAGAGAATAAGAGGGCCTGAGATCCTTAAAGCAGAGACAGACAAGGAAGCTCATATGCTTGGCAGGAGAGTACACCAAGCTGGCACACTACTGCATTGCGAGTCTGGGAACCGCGCCCATGTGAGAGCAAGAGGATACGAGGGCCTGGGACCCTGAAAGCAGAGACAGGCAAGGAAGCTTCATATGCTTGGCAGGGGAGTACACCAAGCTGGCACACTACTGCATTGCGAGTCTGGGACCCACGCCCATGTGAGAGCAAGAGGATACGAGGGCCTGGGACCCTGAAGCTAAAGAGACAGGCAAGGAAGCTTCATATGCTTGGCAGGAGAGTAAACCAAGCTGGCACACTACTGCATTGCGAGTCTGGGACCCGCGCCAATTTGAGAGCAAGAGGATACGAGGGCCTGGGACCCTGAAAGCAGAGACAGGCAAGGAAGCTTCATATGCTTGGCAGGAGAGTAAACCAAGCTGGCACACTACTGCATTGCGAGTCTGGGCTCTGCGCCCATGTGAGAGCAAGAGGATACGAGGGCCTGGGACCCTGAAAGCAGAGACAGGCAAAGAAGCTTCATATGCTTGGCAGGGGAGTACACCAAGCTGGCACACTACTGCATTGCGAGTCTCAGACCCGCGCCCATGTGAGAGCAAGAGGATACGAGGGCCTGGGACCCTGAAAGCAGAGACAGGCAAGGAATCTTCATATGCTTGGCAGGGGAGTACACCAAGCTGGCACAGTACTGCATTGCGAGTCTGGGATCCGCGTCCATGTGAGAGCAAGAGGATACGAGGGATGGGACCCTGAAGCTAAAGAGACAGGCAAGGAAGCTTCATATGCTTGGCAGGGGAGTACACCAAGCTGGCACACTACTGCATTGCGAGTCTGGGACCCGCGCCCATGTGAGAGCAAGAGGATACAAGGGCCTGGGACCCTGAAAGCAGAGACCGGCAAGGAAGCTTCATATTCTTTGAAGGGGAGTACACCGAGCTGGCACACTACTGCATTGCGAGTCTAGGACCCGCGCCCATGTGAGAGCAAGAGAATAAGAGGGCCTGGGATCCTGAAAGCAGAGACAGGCAAGGAAGCTTAATATGCTTGGCAGGGGAGTACACCAAGCTGGCACACTACTGCATAGCGAGTCTGGGATCCACACCCATGTGAGAGCAAGAGGATACGAGATCCTGGTACCCTGAAAGCAGAGACAGGCAAGGAAGCTTCATATGCTTGGCAGGGGAGTAAACCAAGCTGGCACACTACTGCATTGCGAGTCTGGGACCCGCGCCCATGTGAGAGCAAGAGGATACGAGGGCCTGGGACCCACAGGCAAGGAGCTTCATATGCTTGGCAGGGGGAGTACACCAAGCTGGCACACTACTGCATTGCGAGTCTGGGAACCTCGCCCATGTGAGAGCAAGAGGATACGAGGGCCTGGGACCCTGAAAGCAGAGACAGGCAAGGAAGCTTCATATGCTTGGCAGGGGAGTAAACCAAGCTGGCACACTACTGCATTGCGAGTCTGGGACCCGCGCCCATGTGAGAGCAAGAGGATACGAGGGCCTGGGACCCACAGGCAAGGAGCTTCATATGCTTGGCAGGGGGAGTACACCAAGCTGGCACACTACTGCATTGCGAGTCTGGGAACCGCGCCCATGTGAGAGCAAGAGGATACGAGGGCCTGGGACCCTGAAAGCAGAGACAGGCAAGGAAGCTTCATATGCTTGGCAGGGGAGTACACCAAGCTGGCACACTACTGCATTGCGAGTCTGGGACCCACGCCCATGTGAGAGCAAGAGGATACGAGGGCCTGGGACCCTGAAGCTAAAGAGACAGGCAAGGAAGCTTCATATGCTTGGCAGGAGAGTAAACCAAGCTGGCACACTACTGCATTGCGAGTCTGGGACCCGCGCCCATTTGAGAGCAAGAGGATCCGAGGGCCTGGGACCCTGAAAGCAGAGACAGGCAAGGAAGCTTCATATGCTTGGCAGGAGAGTAAACCAAGCCGGCACACTACTGCATTGCGAGTCTGGGCTCTGCGCCCATGTGAGAGCAAGAGGATACGAGGGCCTGGGACCCTGAAAGCAGAGACAGGCAAGGAAGCTTCATATGCTTGGCAGGGGAGTACACCAAGCTGGCACACTACTGCATTGCGAGTCTCAGACCCGCGCCCATGTGAGAGCAAGAGGATACGAGGGCGTGGGACCCTGAAAGCAGAGACAGGCAAGGAATCTTTATATGCTTGGCAGGGGAGTACACCAAGCTGGCACACTACTGCATTGCGAGTCTGGGACCCGCGCCCATTTGAGAGCAAGAGGATACGAGGGCCTGGGAACCTGAAAGCAGAGACAGGCAAGGAAGCTTCATATGCTTGGCAGGGGAGTACACCAAGCTGGCACACTACTGCATTGCGAGTCTGGGATCCGCGCCCATGTGAGAGCAAGAGGATACGAGGGCTGGGACCCTGAAGCTAAAGAGACAGGCAAGGAAGCTTCATATGCTTGGCAGGGGAGTACACCAAGCTGGCACACTACTGCATTGCGATTCTGGGACCCGCACCTATGTGAGAGCAAGAGAATAAGAGGGTCTGGGACCCTGAAAGCAGAGACAGGCAAGGAAGCTTCATATGCTTGGCAGGGGAGTACACCAAGCTGGCACACTACTGCATTACGAGTCTGGGACCCGCGCCCATGTGAGAGCAAGAGAATAAGAGGGCCTGGGACCCTGAAAGCAGAGACAGGCAAGGAAGCTTCATATGCTTGGCAGGGGAGTACACCAAGCTGGCACACTACTGCATTGCGAGTCTGGGATCTGCGACCATGTCAGAGCAAGAGGATACGAGGGCCTGGGACCCTGAAAGCAGAGACAGGCAAGGAAGCTTCATATGCTTGGCAGGGGAGTACACCAAGCTGGCACACTACTGCATTGCGAGTCTGGGACCCGCGCCCATGTGAGAGCAAGAGAATAAGAGGGCCTGAGATCCTTAAAGCAGAGACAGACAAGGAAGCTCATATGCTTGGCAGGAGAGTACACCAAGCTGGCACACTACTGCATTGCGAGTCTGGGAACCGCGCCCATGTGAGAGCAAGAGGATACAAGGGCCTGGGACCCTGAAAGCAGAGACAGGCAAGGAAGCTTCATATGCTTGGCAGGGGAGTACACCAAGCTGGCACACTACTGCATTGCGAGTCTGGGACCCACGCCCATGTGAGAGCAAGAGGATACGAGGGCCTGGGACCCTGAAGCTAAAGAGACAGGCAAGGAAGCTTCATATGCTTGGCAGGAGAGTAAACCAAGCAGGCACACTACTGCATTGCGAGTCTGGGACCCGCGCCCATTCGAGAGCAAGAGGATACGAGGGCCTGGGACCCTGAAAGCAGAGACAGGCAAGGAAGCTTCATATGCTTGGCAGGGGAGTACACCAAGCTGGCACACTACTGCATTGCGAGTCTGGGATCTGCGACCATGTGAGAGCAAGAGGATACGAGGGCCTGGGACCCTGAAAGCAGAGACAGGCAAGGAAGCTTCGTATGCTTGGCAGGGGAGTACACCAAGCTGGCACACTACTGCATTGCGAGTCTGGGACCCGCGCCCATGTGAGAGCAAGAGAATAAGAGGGCCTGAGATCCTGAAAGCAGAGACAGACAAGGAAGCTTCATATGCTTGGCAGGAGAGTACACCAAGCTGGCACACTACTGCATTGCGAGTCTGGGAACCGCGCCCATGTGAGAGCAAGAGGATACGAGGGCCTGGGACCCTGAAAGCAGAGACAGGCAAGGAAGCTTCATATGCTTGGCAGGGGAGTACACCAAGCTGGCACACTACTGCATTGCAAGTCTGGGACCTGCGCCCATGTGAGAGCAAGAGGATACGAGGGCCTGGGACCCTGAAAGCAGAGACAGGCAAGGAAGCTCATATGCTTGGCAGGGGAGTACACCAAGCTGGCTCACTACTGCATTGCGAGTCTAGGACCCGCGCCCATGTGAGAGCAAGAGGATACGAGGGCCTGGGACCCTGAAAGCAGAGACAGGCAAAGAAGCTTCAGATGCTTGGCAGGGGAGTACACCAAGCTGGCACACTACTGCATTGCGAGTCTGGGACCCGCGCCTATGTGAGAGCAAGAGAATAAGAGGGCCTGGGACCCTGAAAGCAGAGACAGGCAAGGAAGCTTCATATGCTTGGCAGGGGAGTAAACCAAGCTGGCACACTACTGCATTGCGAGTCTAGGACCCGCGCCCATGTGAGAGCAAGAGGATAAGAGGGCCTGGGATCCTGAAGCTAAAGAGACAGGCAAGGAAGCTTCATATGCTTGGCAGGAGAGTACACCAAGCTGGCGCACTACTGCATTGCGAGTCTGGGACCCGCGCTCATATGAGAGCAAGAGGATAAGAGGGCCTGAGATCCTGAAGCTAAAGAGACAGGCAAGGAAGCTTCATATGCTTGGCAGGGGAGTACACCAAGCTGGCACACTACTGCATTGCGAGTCTAGGACCCACACCCATGTAAGAGCAAGTGAATAAGAGGGCCTGGGATCCTGAAAGCAGAGACAAGCAAGGAAGCTTCATATGGTTGGCAGCGGAGTACACCAAAATGGCACACTACTGCATTGCGAGTCTGGGATCCGCGCCCATGTGAGAGCAAGAGGATAAGAGGGCATGGGATCCGAAGCTAAAGAGACAGGCAAGGAAGCTTCATATGCTTGGCAGGGGAGTACACCAAGCTGGCACACTACTGCATTACGAGTCTGGGACCCGCGCCCATGTGAGAGCAAGAGAATAAGAGGGCCTGGGACCCTGAAAGCAGAGACAGGCAAGGAAGCTTCATATGCTTGGCAGGGGAGTACACCAAGCTGGCACACTACTGCATTGCGAGTCTGGGATCTGCGACCATGTGAGAGCAAGAGGATAAGAGGGCCTGGGACCCTGAAAGCAGAGACAGGCAAGGAAGCTTCATATGCTTGGCAGGGGAGTACACCAAGCTGGCACACTACTGCATTGCGAGTCTGGGACCCGCGCCCATGTGAGAGCAAGAGAATAAGAGGGCCTGAGATCCATAAAGCAGAGACAGACAAGGAAGCTCATATGCTTGGCAGGAGAGTACACCAAGCTGGCACACTACTGCATTGCGAGTCTGGGAACCGCGCCCATGTGAGAGCAAGAGGATACGAGGGCCTGGGACCCTGAAAGCAGAGACAGGCAAGGAAGCTTCATATGCTTGGCAGGGGAGTACACCAAGCTGGCACACTACTGCATTGCGAGTCTGGGACCCACGCCCATGTGAGAGCAAGAGGATACGAGGGCCTGGGACCCTGAAGCTAAAGAGACAGGCAAGGAAGCTTCATATGCTTGGCAGGAGAGTAAACCAAGCTGGCACACTACTGCATTGCGAGTCTGGGACCCGCGCCCATTTGAGAGCAAGAGGATACGAGGGCCTGGGACCCTGAAAGCAGAGACAGGCAAGGAAGCTTCATATGCTTGGCAGGAGAGTAAACCAAGCTGGCACACTACTGCATTGCGAGTCTGGGCTCTGCGCCCATGTGAGAGCAAGAGGATACGAGGGCCTGGGACCCTGAAAGCAGAGACAGCCAAAGAAGCTTCATATGCTTGGCAGGGGAGTACACCAAGCTGGCACACTACTGCATTGCGAGTCTCAGACCCGCGCCCATGTGAGAGCAAGAGGATACGAGGGCCTGGGACCCTGAAAGCAGAGACAGGCAAGGAATCTTCATATGCTTGGCAGGGGAGTACACCAAGCTGGCACACTACTGCATTGCGAGTCTGGGACCCGCGCCCATGTGAGAGCAAGAGGATACGAGGGCCTGGGACCCTGAAAGCAGAGACAGGCATGGAAGCTTCATATGCTTGGCAGGGGAGTACACCAAGCTGGCACAGTACTGCATTGCGAGTCTGGGATCCGCGCCCATGTGAGAGCAAGAGGATACGAGGGATGGGACCCTGAAGCTAAAGAGACAGGCAAGGAAGCTTCATATGCTTGGCAGGGGAGTACACCAAGCTGGCACACTACTGCATTGCGAGACTGGGACCCGCGCCCATGTGAGAGCAAGAGGATACGAGATCCTGGTACCCTGAAAGCAGAGACAGGCAAGGAAGCTTCATATGCTTGGCAGGGGAGTAAACCAAGCTGGCACACTACTGCATTGCGAGTCTGGGACCCGCGCCCATGTGAGAGCAAGAGGATACGAGGGCCTGGGACCCACAGGCAAGGAGCTTCATATGCTTGGCAGGGGGAGTACACCAAGCTGGCACACTACTGCATTGCGAGTCTGGGAACCGCGCCCATGTGAGAGCAAGAGGATACGAGGGCCTGGGACCCTGAAAGCAGAGACAGGCAAGGAAGCTTCATATGCTTGGCAGGGGAGTAAACCAAGCTGGCACACTACTGACTTGCGAGTCTGGGACCCGCGCCCATGTGAGAGCAAGAGGATACGAGGGCCTGGGACCCACAGGCAAGGAGCTTCATATGCTTGGCAGGGGGAGTACACCAAGCTGGCACACTACTGCATTGCGAGTCTGGGAACCGCGCCCATGTGAGAGCAAGAGGATACGAGGGCCTGGGACCCTGAAAGCAGAGACAGGCAAGGAAGCTTCATATGCTTGGCAGGGGAGTACACCAAGCTGGCACACTACTGCATTGCGAGTCTGGGACCCACGCCCATGTGAGAGCAAGAGGATACGAGGGCCTGGGACCCTGAAGCTAAAGAGACAGGCAAGGAAGCTTCATATGCTTGGCAGGAGAGTAAACCAAGCTGGCACACTACTGCATTGCGAGTCTGGGACCCGCGCCCATTTGAGAGCAAGAGGATACGAGGGCCTGAGATCCTGAAAGCAGAGACAGACAAGGAAGCTTCATATGCTTGGCAGGAGAGTACACCAAGCTGGCACACTACTGCATTGCGAGTCTGGGAACCGCGCCCATGTGAGAGCAAGAGGATACGAGGGCCTGGGACCCTGAAAGCAGAGACAAGCAAGGAAGCTTCATATGCTTGGCAGGGGAGTACACCAAGCTGGCACACTACTGCATTGCAAGTCTGGGACCTGCGCCCATGTGAGAGCAAGAGGATACGAGGGCCTTGGACCCTGAAAGCAGAGACAGGCAAGGAAGCTCATATGCTTGACAGGGGAGTACACCAAGCTGGCTCACTACTGCATTGCGAGTCTAGGACCCGCGCCTTTGTGAGAGCAAGAGGATACGAGGGCCTGGGACCCTGAAAGCAGAGACAGGCAAAGAAGCTTCAGATGCTTGGCAGGGGAGTACACCAAGCTGGCACACTACTGCATTACGAGTCTGGGACCCGCGCCCATGTGAGAGCAAGAGAATAAGAGGGCCTGGGACCCTGAAAGCAGAGACAGGCAAGGAAGCTTCATATGCTTGGCAGGGGAGTACACCAAGCTGGCACACTACTGCATTGCGAGTCTGGGATCTGCGACCATGTGAGAGCAAGAGGATAAGAGGGCCTGGGACCCTGAAAGCAGAGACAGGCAAGGAAGCTTCATATGCTTGGCAGGGGAGTACACCAAGCTGGCACACTACTGCATTGCGAGTCTGGGACCCGCGCCCATGTGAGAGCAAGAGAATAAGAGGGCCTGAGATCCTTAAAGCAGAGACAGACAAGGAAGCTCATATGCTTGGCAGGAGAGTACACCAAGCTGGCACACTACTGCATTGCGAGTCTGGGAACCGCGCCCATGTGAGAGCAAGAGGATACGAGGGCCTGGGACCCTGAAAGCAGAGACAGGCAAGGAAGCTTCATATGCTTGGCAGGGGAGTACACCAAGTTGGCACACTACTGCATTGCGAGTCTGGGACCCACGCCCATGTGAGAGCAAGAGGATACGAGGGCCTGGGACCCTGAAGCTAAAGAGACAGGCAAGGAAGGTTCATATGCTTGGCAGGAGAGTAAACCAAGCTGGCACACTACTGCATTGCGAGTCTGGGACCCGCGCCAATTTGAGAGCAAGAGGATACGAGGGCCTGGGACCCTGAAAGCAGAGACAGGCAAGGAAGCTTCATATGCTTGGCAGGAGAGTAAACCAAGCTGGCACACTACTGCATTGCGAGTCTGGGCTCTGCGCCCATGTGAGAGCAAGAGGATACGAGGGCCTGGGATCCTGAAAGCAGAGACAGACAAGGAAGCTTCATATGCTTGGCAGGAGAGTACACCAAGCTGGCACACTACTGCATTGCGAGTCTGGGAACCGCGCCCATGTGAGAGCAAGAGGATACGAGGGCCTGGGACCCTGAAAGCAGAGACAAGCAAGGAAGCTTCATATGCTTGGCAGGGGAGTACACCAAGCTGGCACACTACTGCATTGCAAGTCTGGGACCTGCGCCCATGTGAGAGCAAGAGGATACGAGGGCCTGGGACCCTGAAAGCAGAGACAGGCAAGGAAGCTCATATGCTTGACAGGGGAGTACACCAAGCTGGCTCACTACTGCATTGCGAGTCTAGGACCCGCGCCTTTGTGAGAGCAAGAGGATACGAGGGCCTGGGACCCTGAAAGCAGAGACAGGCAAAGAAGCTTCAGATGCTTGGCAGGGGAGTACACCAAGCTGGCACACTACTGCATTACGAGTCTGGGACCCGCGCCCATGTGAGAGCAAGAGAATAAGAGGGCCTGGGACCCTGAAAGCAGAGACAGGCAAGGAAGCTTCATATGCTTGGCAGGGGAGTACACCAAGCTGGCACACTACTGCATTGCGAGTCTGGGATCTGCGACCATGTGAGAGCAAGAGGATAAGAGGGCCTGGGACCCTGAAAGCAGAGACAGGCAAGGAAGCTTCATATGCTTGGCAGGGTAGTACACCAAGCTGGCACACTACTGCATTGCGAGTCTGGGACCCGCGCCCATGTGAGAGCAAGAGAATAAGAGGGCCTGAGATCCTTAAAGCAGAGACAGACAAGGAAGCTCATATGCTTGGCAGGAGAGTACACCAAGCTGGCACACTACTGCATTGCGAGTCTGGGAACCGCGCCCATGTGAGAGCAAGAGGATACGAGGGCCTGGGACCCTGAAAGCAGAGACAGGCAAGGAAGCTTCATATGCTTGGCAGGGGAGTACACCAAGCTGGCACACTACTGCATTGCGAGTCTGGGACCCACGCCCATGTGAGAGCAAGAGGATACGAGGGCCTGGGACCCTGAAGCTAAAGAGACAGGCAAGGAAGCTTCATATGCTTGGCAGGAGAGTAAACCAAGCTGGCACACTACTGCATTGCGAGTCTGGGACCCGCGCCAATTTGAGAGCAAGAGGATACGAGGGCCTGGGACCCTGAAAGCAGAGACAGGCAAGGAAGCTTCATATGCTTGGCAGGAGAGTAAACCAAGCTGGCACACTACTGCATTGCGAGTCTGGGCTCTGCGCCCATGTGAGAGCAAGAGGATACGAGGGCCTGGGACCCTGAAAGCAGAGACAGGCAAAGAAGCTTCATATGCTTGGCAGGGGAGTACACCAAGCTGGCACACTACTGCATTGCGAGTCTCAGACCCGCGCCCATGTGAGAGCAAGAGGATACGAGGGCCTGGGACCCTGAAAGCAGAGACAGGCAAGGAATCTTCATATGCTTGGCAGGGGAGTACACCAAGCTGGCACAGTACTGCATTGCGAGTCTGGGATCCGCGTCCATGTGAGAGCAAGAGGATACGAGGGATGGGACCCTGAAGCTAAAGAGACAGGCAAGGAAGCTTCATATGCTTGGCAGGGGAGTACACCAAGCTGGCACACTACTGCATTGCGAGTCTGGGACCCGCGCCCATGTGAGAGCAAGAGGATACAAGGGCCTGGGACCCTGAAAGCAGAGACCGGCAAGGAAGCTTCATATTCTTTGAAGGGGAGTACACCGAGCTGGCACACTACTGCATTGCGAGTCTAGGACCCGCGCCCATGTGAGAGCAAGAGAATAAGAGGGCCTGGGATCCTGAAAGCAGAGACAGGCAAGGAAGCTTAATATGCTTGGCAGGGGAGTACACCAAGCTGGCACACTACTGCATAGCGAGTCTGGGATCCACACCCATGTGAGAGCAAGAGGATACGAGATCCTGGTACCCTGAAAGCAGAGACAGGCAAGGAAGCTTCATATGCTTGGCAGGGGAGTAAACCAAGCTGGCACACTACTGCATTGCGAGTCTGGGACCCGCGCCCATGTGAGAGCAAGAGGATACGAGGGCCTGGGACCCACAGGCAAGGAGCTTCATATGCTTGGCAGGGGGAGTACACCAAGCTGGCACACTACTGCATTGCGAGTCTGGGAACCTCGCCCATGTGAGAGCAAGAGGATACGAGGGCCTGGGACCCTGAAAGCAGAGACAGGCAAGGAAGCTTCATATGCTTGGCAGGGGAGTAAACCAAGCTGGCACACTACTGCATTGCGAGTCTGGGACCCGCGCCCATGTGAGAGCAAGAGGATACGAGGGCCTGGGACCCACAGGCAAGGAGCTTCATATGCTTGGCAGGGGGAGTACACCAAGCTGGCACACTACTGCATTGCGAGTCTGGGAACCGCGCCCATGTGAGAGCAAGAGGATACGAGGGCCTGGGACCCTGAAAGCAGAGACAGGCAAGGAAGCTTCATATGCTTGGCAGGGGAGTACACCAAGCTGGCACACTACTGCATTGCGAGTCTGGGACCCACGCCCATGTGAGAGCAAGAGGATACGAGGGCCTGGGACCCTGAAGCTAAAGAGACAGGCAAGGAAGCTTCATATGCTTGGCAGGAGAGTAAACCAAGCTGGCACACTACTGCATTGCGAGTCTGGGACCCGCGCCCATTTGAGAGCAAGAGGATCCGAGGGCCTGGGACCCTGAAAGCAGAGACAGGCAAGGAAGCTTCATATGCTTGGCAGGAGAGTAAACCAAGCCGGCACACTACTGCATTGCGAGTCTGGGCTCTGCGCCCATGTGAGAGCAAGAGGATACGAGGGCCTGGGACCCTGAAAGCAGAGACAGGCAAGGAAGCTTCATATGCTTGGCAGGGGAGTACACCAAGCTGGCACACTACTGCATTGCGAGTCTCAGACCCGCGCCCATGTGAGAGCAAGAGGATACGAGGGCGTGGGACCCTGAAAGCAGAGACAGGCAAGGAATCTTTATATGCTTGGCAGGGGAGTACACCAAGCTGGCACACTACTGCATTGCGAGTCTGGGACCCGCGCCCATTTGAGAGCAAGAGGATACGAGGGCCTGGGAACCTGAAAGCAGAGACAGGCAAGGAAGCTTCATATGCTTGGCAGGGGAGTACACCAAGCTGGCACACTACTGCATTGCGAGTCTGGGATCCGCGCCCATGTGAGAGCAAGAGGATACGAGGGCTGGGACCCTGAAGCTAAAGAGACAGGCAAGGAAGCTTCATATGCTTGGCAGGGGAGTACACCAAGCTGGCACACTACTGCATTGCGATTCTGGGACCCGCACCTATGTGAGAGCAAGAGAATAAGAGGGTCTGGGACCCTGAAAGCAGAGACAGGCAAGGAAGCTTCATATGCTTGGCAGGGGAGTACACCAAGCTGGCACACTACTGCATTACGAGTCTGGGACCCGCGCCCATGTGAGAGCAAGAGAATAAGAGGGCCTGGGACCCTGAAAGCAGAGACAGGCAAGGAAGCTTCATATGCTTGGCAGGGGAGTACACCAAGCTGGCACACTACTGCATTGCGAGTCTGGGATCTGCGACCATGTCAGAGCAAGAGGATACGAGGGCCTGGGACCCTGAAAGCAGAGACAGGCAAGGAAGCTTCATATGCTTGGCAGGGGAGTACACCAAGCTGGCACACTACTGCATTGCGAGTCTGGGACCCGCGCCCATGTGAGAGCAAGAGAATAAGAGGGCCTGAGATCCTTAAAGCAGAGACAGACAAGGAAGCTCATATGCTTGGCAGGAGAGTACACCAAGCTGGCACACTACTGCATTGCGAGTCTGGGAACCGCGCCCATGTGAGAGCAAGAGGATACAAGGGCCTGGGACCCTGAAAGCAGAGACAGGCAAGGAAGCTTCATATGCTTGGCAGGGGAGTACACCAAGCTGGCACACTACTGCATTGCGAGTCTGGGACCCACGCCCATGTGAGAGCAAGAGGATACGAGGGCCTGGGACCCTGAAGCTAAAGAGACAGGCAAGGAAGCTTCATATGCTTGGCAGGAGAGTAAACCAAGCAGGCACACTACTGCATTGCGAGTCTGGGACCCGCGCCCATTCGAGAGCAAGAGGATACGAGGGCCTGGGACCCTGAAAGCAGAGACAGGCAAGGAAGCTTCATATGCTTGGCAGGGGAGTACACCAAGCTGGCACACTACTGCATTGCGAGTCTGGGATCTGCGACCATGTGAGAGCAAGAGGATACGAGGGCCTGGGACCCTGAAAGCAGAGACAGGCAAGGAAGCTTCGTATGCTTGGCAGGGGAGTACACCAAGCTGGCACACTACTGCATTGCGAGTCTGGGACCCGCGCCCATGTGAGAGCAAGAGAATAAGAGGGCCTGAGATCCTGAAAGCAGAGACAGACAAGGAAGCTTCATATGCTTGGCAGGAGAGTACACCAAGCTGGCACACTACTGCATTGCGAGTCTGGGAACCGCGCCCATGTGAGAGCAAGAGGATACGAGGGCCTGGGACCCTGAAAGCAGAGACAGGCAAGGAAGCTTCATATGCTTGGCAGGGGAGTACACCAAGCTGGCACACTACTGCATTGCAAGTCTGGGACCTGCGCCCATGTGAGAGCAAGAGGATACGAGGGCCTGGGACCCTGAAAGCAGAGACAGGCAAGGAAGCTCATATGCTTGGCAGGGGAGTACACCAAGCTGGCTCACTACTGCATTGCGAGTCTAGGACCCGCGCCCATGTGAGAGCAAGAGGATACGAGGGCCTGGGACCCTGAAAGCAGAGACAGGCAAAGAAGCTTCAGATGCTTGGCAGGGGAGTACACCAAGCTGGCACACTACTGCATTGCGAGTCTGGGACCCGCGCCTATGTGAGAGCAAGAGAATAAGAGGGCCTGGGACCCTGAAAGCAGAGACAGGCAAGGAAGCTTCATATGCTTGGCAGGGGAGTAAACCAAGCTGGCACACTACTGCATTGCGAGTCTAGGACCCGCGCCCATGTGAGAGCAAGAGGATAAGAGGGCCTGGGATCCTGAAGCTAAAGAGACAGGCAAGGAAGCTTCATATGCTTGGCAGGAGAGTACACCAAGCTGGCGCACTACTGCATTGCGAGTCTGGGACCCGCGCTCATATGAGAGCAAGAGGATAAGAGGGCCTGAGATCCTGAAGCTAAAGAGACAGGCAAGGAAGCTTCATATGCTTGGCAGGGGAGTACACCAAGCTGGCACACTACTGCATTGCGAGTCTAGGACCCACACCCATGTAAGAGCAAGTGAATAAGAGGGCCTGGGATCCTGAAAGCAGAGACAAGCAAGGAAGCTTCATATGGTTGGCAGCGGAGTACACCAAAATGGCACACTACTGCATTGCGAGTCTGGGATCCGCGCCCATGTGAGAGCAAGAGGATAAGAGGGCATGGGATCCGAAGCTAAAGAGACAGGCAAGGAAGCTTCATATGCTTGGCAGGGGAGTACACCAAGCTGGCACACTACTGCATTACGAGTCTGGGACCCGCGCCCATGTGAGAGCAAGAGAATAAGAGGGCCTGGGACCCTGAAAGCAGAGACAGGCAAGGAAGCTTCATATGCTTGGCAGGGGAGTACACCAAGCTGGCACACTACTGCATTGCGAGTCTGGGATCTGCGACCATGTGAGAGCAAGAGGATAAGAGGGCCTGGGACCCTGAAAGCAGAGACAGGCAAGGAAGCTTCATATGCTTGGCAGGGGAGTACACCAAGCTGGCACACTACTGCATTGCGAGTCTGGGACCCGCGCCCATGTGAGAGCAAGAGAATAAGAGGGCCTGAGATCCATAAAGCAGAGACAGACAAGGAAGCTCATATGCTTGGCAGGAGAGTACACCAAGCTGGCACACTACTGCATTGCGAGTCTGGGAACCGCGCCCATGTGAGAGCAAGAGGATACGAGGGCCTGGGACCCTGAAAGCAGAGACAGGCAAGGAAGCTTCATATGCTTGGCAGGGGAGTACACCAAGCTGGCACACTACTGCATTGCGAGTCTGGGACCCACGCCCATGTGAGAGCAAGAGGATACGAGGGCCTGGGACCCTGAAGCTAAAGAGACAGGCAAGGAAGCTTCATATGCTTGGCAGGAGAGTAAACCAAGCTGGCACACTACTGCATTGCGAGTCTGGGACCCGCGCCCATTTGAGAGCAAGAGGATACGAGGGCCTGGGACCCTGAAAGCAGAGACAGGCAAGGAAGCTTCATATGCTTGGCAGGAGAGTAAACCAAGCTGGCACACTACTGCATTGCGAGTCTGGGCTCTGCGCCCATGTGAGAGCAAGAGGATACGAGGGCCTGGGACCCTGAAAGCAGAGACAGCCAAAGAAGCTTCATATGCTTGGCAGGGGAGTACACCAAGCTGGCACACTACTGCATTGCGAGTCTCAGACCCGCGCCCATGTGAGAGCAAGAGGATACGAGGGCCTGGGACCCTGAAAGCAGAGACAGGCAAGGAATCTTCATATGCTTGGCAGGGGAGTACACCAAGCTGGCACACTACTGCATTGCGAGTCTGGGACCCGCGCCCATGTGAGAGCAAGAGGATACGAGGGCCTGGGACCCTGAAAGCAGAGACAGGCATGGAAGCTTCATATGCTTGGCAGGGGAGTACACCAAGCTGGCACAGTACTGCATTGCGAGTCTGGGATCCGCGCCCATGTGAGAGCAAGAGGATACGAGGGATGGGACCCTGAAGCTAAAGAGACAGGCAAGGAAGCTTCATATGCTTGGCAGGGGAGTACACCAAGCTGGCACACTACTGCATTGCGAGACTGGGACCCGCGCCCATGTGAGAGCAAGAGGATACGAGATCCTGGTACCCTGAAAGCAGAGACAGGCAAGGAAGCTTCATATGCTTGGCAGGGGAGTAAACCAAGCTGGCACACTACTGCATTGCGAGTCTGGGACCCGCGCCCATGTGAGAGCAAGAGGATACGAGGGCCTGGGACCCACAGGCAAGGAGCTTCATATGCTTGGCAGGGGGAGTACACCAAGCTGGCACACTACTGCATTGCGAGTCTGGGAACCGCGCCCATGTGAGAGCAAGAGGATACGAGGGCCTGGGACCCTGAAAGCAGAGACAGGCAAGGAAGCTTCATATGCTTGGCAGGGGAGTAAACCAAGCTGGCACACTACTGACTTGCGAGTCTGGGACCCGCGCCCATGTGAGAGCAAGAGGATACGAGGGCCTGGGACCCACAGGCAAGGAGCTTCATATGCTTGGCAGGGGGAGTACACCAAGCTGGCACACTACTGCATTGCGAGTCTGGGAACCGCGCCCATGTGAGAGCAAGAGGATACGAGGGCCTGGGACCCTGAAAGCAGAGACAGGCAAGGAAGCTTCATATGCTTGGCAGGGGAGTACACCAAGCTGGCACACTACTGCATTGCGAGTCTGGGACCCACGCCCATGTGAGAGCAAGAGGATACGAGGGCCTGGGACCCTGAAGCTAAAGAGACAGGCAAGGAAGCTTCATATGCTTGGCAGGAGAGTAAACCAAGCTGGCACACTACTGCATTGCGAGTCTGGGACCCGCGCCCATTTGAGAGCAAGAGGATACGAGGGCCTGGGACCCTGAAAGCAGAGACAGGCAAGGAAGCTTCATATGCTTGGCAGGAGAGTAAACCAAGCCGGCACACTACTGCATTGCGAGTCTGGGCTCTGCGCCCATGTGAGAGCAAGAGGATACGAGGGCCTGGGACCCTGAAAGCAGAGACAGGCAAGGAAGCTTCATATGCTTGGCAGGGGAGTACACCAAGCTGGCACACTACTGCATTGCGAGTCTCAGACCCGCGCCCAAGTGAGAGCAAGAGGATACGAGGGCGTGGAACCCTGAAAGCAGAGACAGGCAAGGAATCTTTATATGCTTGGCAGGGGAGTACACCAAGCTGGCACACTACTGCATTGCGAGTCTGGGACCCGCGCCCATGTGAGAGCAAGAGGATACGAGGGCCTGGGACCCTGAAAGCAGAGACAGGCAAGGAAGCTTCATATGCTTGGCAGGGGAGTACACCAAGCTGGCACACTACTGCATTGCGAGTCTGGGATCCGCGCCCATGTGAGAGCAAGAGGATACGAGGGCCTGGGACCCTGAAAGCAGAGACAGGCAAGGAAGCTTCATATGCTTGGCAGGGGAGTAAACCAAGCTGGCACACTACTGACTTGCGAGTCTGGGACCCGCGCCCATGTGAGAGCAAGAGGATACGAGGGCCTGGGACCCACAGGCAAGGAGCTTCATATGCTTGGCAGGGGGAGTACACCAAGCTGGCACACTACTGCATTGCGAGTCTGGGAACCGCGCCCATGTGACAGCAAGAGGATACGAGGGCCTGGGACCCTGAAAGCAGAGACAGGCAAGGAAGCTTCATATGCTTGGCAGGGGAGTACACCAAGCTGGCACACTACTGCATTGCGAGTCTGGGACCCACGCCCATGTGAGAGCAAGAGGATACGAGGGCCTGGGACCCTGAAGCTAAAGAGACAGGCAAGGAAGCTTCATATGCTTGGCAGGAGAGTAAACCAAGCTGGCACACTACTGCATTGCGAGTCTGGGACCCGCGCCCATTTGAGAGCAAGAGGATACGAGGGCCTGGGACCCTGAAAGCAGAGACAGGCAAGGAAGCTTCATATGCTTGGCAGGAGAGTAAACCAAGCCGGCACACTACTGCATTGCGAGTCTGGGCTCTGCGCCCATGTGAGAGCAAGAGGATACGAGGGCCTGGGACCCTGAAAGCAGAGACAGGCAAGGAAGCTTCATATGCTTGGCAGGGGAGTACACCAAGCTGGCACACTACTGCATTGCGAGTCTCAGACCCGCGCCCAAGTGAGAGCAAGAGGATACGAGGGCGTGGAACCCTGAAAGCAGAGACAGGCAAGGAATCTTTATATGCTTGGCAGGGGAGTACACCAAGCTGGCACACTACTGCATTGCGAGTCTGGGACCCGCGCCCATGTGAGAGCAAGAGGATACGAGGGCCTGGGACCCTGAAAGCAGAGACAGGCAAGGAAGCTTCATATGCTTGGCAGGGGAGTACACCAAGCTGGCACACTACTGCATTGCGAGTCTGGGATCCGCGCCCATGTGAGAGCAAGAGGATACGAGGGCCTGGGACCCTGAAAGCAGAGACAGACAAGGAAGCTTCATATGCTTGGCAGGGGAGTACACCAAGCTGGCACATTACTGCATTGCGAGTCTGGGACCCACGCCCATGTGAGAGCAAGAGAATAAGAGGGCCTGGGATCCTGAAAGCAGAGACAGGCAAGGAAGCTTAATATGCTTGGCAGGGGAGTACACCAAGCTGGCACACTACTGCATAGCGAGTCTAGGATCCAAACCCATGTGAGAGCAAGAGGATACGAGATCCTGGTACCCTGAAAGCAGAGACAGGCAAGGAAGCTTCATATGCTTGGCAGGGGAGTACACCAAGCTGGCACACTACTGCATTGCAAGTCTGGGACCTGCGCCCATGTGAGAGCAAGAGGATACGAGGGCCTGGTACCCTGAAAGCAGAGACAGGCAAGGAAGCTCATATGCTTGGCAGGGGAGTAAACCAAGCTGGCACACTACTGCATTGCGAGTCTAGGACCCGCGCCCATGTGAGAGCAAGAGGATAAGAGGGCCTGGGATCCTGAAGCTAAAGAGACAGGCAAGGAAGCTTCATATGCTTGGCAGGAGAGCACCCCAAGCTGGCGCACTACTGCATTGCGAGTCTGGGACCCGCGCTCATATGAGAGCAAGAGGATAAGAGGGCCTGGGATCCTGAAGCTAAAGAGACAGGCAAGGAAGCTTCATATGCTTGGCAGGGGAGTACACCAAGCTGGCACACTACTGCATTGCGAGTCTAGGACCCACGCCCATGTAAGAGCAAGTGAATAAGAGAGCCTGGGATCCTGAAAGCAGAGACAAGCAAGGAAGCTTCATATGCTTGGCAGCGGAGTACACCAAGTTGGCACACTACTGCATTGCGAGTCTGGGATCCGCGCCCATGTGAGAGCAAGAGAATAAGAGGGCCTGACATCCTTAAAGCAGAGACAGACAAGGAAGCTCATATGCTTGGCAGGAGAGTACACCAAGCTGGCACACTACTGCATTGCGAGTCTGGGATCTGCGACCATGTGAGAGCAAGAGGATAAGAGGGCCTGGGACCCTGAAAGCAGAGACAGGCAAGGAAGCTTCATATGCTTGGCAGGGGAGTACACCAAGCTGGCACACTACTGCATTGCGAGTCTGGGACCCGCGCCCATGTGAGAGCAAGAGAATAAGAGGGCCTGAGATCCTTAAAGCAGAGACAGACAAGGAAGCTCATATGCTTGGCAGGAGAGTACACCAAGCTGGCACACTACTGCATTGCGAGTCTGGGAACCGCGCCCATGTGAGAGCAAGAGGATACGAGGGCCTGGGACCGTGAAAGCAGAGACAGGCAAGGAAGCTTCATATGCTTGGCAGGGGAGTACACCAAGCTGGCACACTACTGCATTGCGAGTCTGGGACCCACGCCCATGTGAGAGCAAGAGGATACGACGGCCTGGGACCCAGAAGCTAAAGAGACAGGCAAGGAAGCTTCATATGCTTGGCAGGAGAGTAAACCAAGCTGGCACACTACTGCATTGCGAGTCTGGGACCCGCGCCCATTTGAGAGCAAGAGGATACGAGGGCCTGGGACCCTGAAAGCAGAGACAGGCAAGGAAGCTTCATATGCTTGGCAGGAGAGTAAACCAAGCTGGCACACTACTGCATAGCGAGTCTGGGCTCTGCGCCCATGTGAGAGCAAGAGGATACGAGGGCCTGGGACCCTGAAAGCAGAGACAGGCAAAGAAGCTTCATATGTTTGGCAGGGGAGTACACCAAGCTGGCACACTACTGCATTGCGAGTCTCAGACCCGCGCCCATGTGAGAGCAAGAGGATACGAGGGCCTGGGACCCTGAAAGCAGAGACAGGCAAGGAATCTTCATATGCTTGGCAGGGGAGTACACCAAGCTGGCACACTACTGCATTGCGAGTCTGGGAACGGCGCCCATGTGAGAGCAAGAGGATACGAGGGCCTGGGACCCTGAAAGCAGAGACAGGCAAGGAAGCTTCATATGCTTGGCAGGGGAGTACACCAAACTGGCACAGTACTGCATTGCGAGTCTGGGATCCGCGCCCATGTGAGAGCAAGAGGATACGAGGGCTGGGACCCTGAAGCTAAAGAGACAGGCAAGGAAGCTTCATATGCTTGGCAGGGGAGTACACCAAGCTGGCACACTACTGCATTGCGAGTCTGGGACCCGCGCCCATGTGAGAGCAAGAGGATACAAGGGCCTGGGACCCTGAAAGCAGAGACAGGCGAGGAAGCTTCATATGCTTGGCAGGGGAGTACACCGAGCTGGCACACTACTGCATTGCGAGTCTAGGACCCGCGCCCATGTGAGAGCAAGAGAATAAGAGGGCCTGGGATCCTGAAAGCAGAGACAGGCAAGGAAGCTTAATATGCTTGGCAGGGGAGTACACCAAGCTGGCACACTACTGCATTGCGAGTCTGGGACCCGCGCCCATGTGAGAGCAAGAGGATACGAGGGCCTGGGACCCACAGGCAAGGAGCTTCATATGCTTGGCAGGGGGAGTACACCAAGCTGGCACACTTCTGCATTGCGAGTCTGGGAACCGCGCCCATGTGAGAGCAAGAGGATACGAGGGCCTGGGACCCTGAAAGCAGAGAGAGGCCAGGAAGCTTCATATGCTTGGCAGGGGAGTAAACCAAGCTGGCACACTACTGCATTGCGAGTCTGGGACCCGCGCCCATGTGAGAGCAAGAGGATACGAGGGCCTGGGACCCACAGGCAAGGAGCTTCATATGCTTGGCAGGGGGAGTACACCAAGCTGGCACACTACTGCATTGCGAGTCTGGGAACCGCGCCCATGTGAGAGCAAGAGGATACGAGGGCCTGGGACCCTGAAAGCAGAGACAGGCAAGGAAGCTTCATATGCTTGGCAGGGGAGTACACCAAGCTGGCACACTACTGCATTGCGAGTCTGGGACCCACGCCCATGTGAGAGCAAGAGGATACGAGGGCCTGGGACCCTGAAGCTAAAGAGACAGGCAAGGAAGCTTCATATGCTTGGCAGGAGAGTAAACCAAGCTGGCACACTACTGCATTGCGAGTCTGGGACCCGCGCCCATTTGAGAGCAAGAGGATACGAGGGCCTGGGACCCTGAAAGCAGAGACAGGCAAGGAAGCTTCATATGCTTGGCAGGAGAGTAAACCAAGCCGGCACACTACTGCATTGCGAGTCTGGGCTCTGCGCCCATGTGAGAGCAAGAGGATACGAGGGCCTGGGACCCTGAAAGCAGAGACAGGCAAGGAAGCTTCATATGCTTGGCAGGGGAGTACACCAAGCTGGCACACTACTGCATTGCGAGTCTCAGACCCGCGCCCATGTGAGAGCAAGAGGATACGAGGGCCTGGGACCCTGAAAGCAGAGACAGGCAAGGAATCTTCATATGCTTGGCAGGGGAGTACACCAAACTGGCACACTACTGCATTGCGAGTCTGGGAACAGCGCCCATGTGAGAGCAAGAGGATACGAGGGCCTGGGACCCTGAAAGCAGAGACAGGCAAGGAAGCTTCATATGCTTGGCAGGGGAGTACACCAAGCTGGCACACTACTGCATTGCGATTCTGGGACCCACGCCCATGTGAGAGCAAGAGGATACGAGGGCCTGGGACCCTGAAGATAAAGAGACAGGCAAGGAAGCTTCATATGCTTGGCAGGAGAGTAAACCAAGCTGGCACACTACTGCATTGCGAGCCTGGGACCCGCGCCCATTTGAGAGCAAGAGGATACGAGGGCCTGGGACCCTGAAAGCAGAGACAGGCAAGGAAGCTTCATATGCTTGGCAGGGGAGTACACCAAGCTGGCACACTACTGCATTGCGAGTCTGGGATCTGCGACCATGTGAGAGCAAGAGGATACGAGGGCCTGGGACCCTGAAAGCAGAGACAGACAAGGAAGCTTCATATGCTTGGCAGGAGAGTACACCAAGCTGGCACACTACTGCATTGCGAGTCTGGGAACCGCGCCCATGTGAGAGCAAGAGGATACGAGGGCCTGGGACCCTGAAAGCAGAGACAAGCAAGGAAGCTTCATATGCTTGGCAGGGGAGTACACCAAGCTGGCACACTACTGCATTGCAAGTCTGGGACCTGCGCCCATGTGAGAGCAAGAGGATACGAGGGCCTGGGACCCTGAAAGCAGAGACAGGCAAGGAAGCTCATATGCTTGACAGGGGAGTACACCAAGCTGGCACACTACTGCATTGCAAGTCTGGGACCTGCGCCCATGTGAGAGCAAGAGGATACGAGGGCCTGGGACCCTGAAAGCAGAGACAGACAAGGAAGCTCATATGCTTGACAGGGGAGTACACCAAGCTGGCTCACTACTGCATTGCGAGTCTAGGACCCGCGCCTTTGTGAGAGCAAGAGGATACGAGGGCCTGGGACCCTGAAAGCAGAGACAGGCAAAGAAGCTTCAGATGCTTGGCAGGGGAGTACACCAAGCTGGCACACTACTGCATTACGAGTCTGGGACCCGCGCCCATGTGAGAGCAAGAGAATAAGAGGGCCTGGGACCCTGAAAGCAGAGACAGGCAAGGAAGCTTCATATGCTTGGCAGGGGAGTACACCAAGCTGGCACACTACTGCATTGCGAGTCTGGGATCTGCGACCATGTGAGAGCAAGAGGATAAGAGGGCCTGGGACCCTGAAAGCAGAGACAGGCAAGGAAGCTTCATATGCTTGGCAGGGGAGTACACCAAGCTGGCACACTACTGCATTGCGAGTCTGGGACCCGCGCCCATGTGAGAGCAAGAGGATACGAGGGCCTGGGACCCTGAAAGCAGAGACAGGCAAGGAAGCTTCATATGCTTGGCAGGGGAGTACACCAAGCTGGCACACTACTGCATTGCGAGTCTCAGACCCGCGCCCAAGTGAGAGCAAGAGGATACGAGGGCGTGGAACCCTGAAAGCAGAGACAGGCAAGGAATCTTTATATGCTTGGCAGGGGAGTACACCAAGCTGGCACACTACTGCATTGCGAGTCTGGGACCCGCGCCCATGTGAGAGCAAGAGGATACGAGGGCCTGGGACCCTGAAAGCAGAGACAGGCAAGGAAGCTTCATATGCTTGGCAGGGGAGTACACCAAGCTGGCACACTACTGCATTGCGAGTCTGGGATCCGCGCCCATGTGAGAGCAAGAGGATACGAGGGCCTGGGACCCTGAAAGCAGAGACAGACAAGGAAGCTTCATATGCTTGGCAGGGGAGTACACCAAGCTGGCACATTACTGCATTGCGAGTCTGGGACCCACGCCCATGTGAGAGCAAGAGAATAAGAGGGCCTGGGATCCTGAAAGCAGAGACAGGCAAGGAAGCTTAATATGCTTGGCAGGGGAGTACACCAAGCTGGCACACTACTGCATAGCGAGTCTAGGATCCAAACCCATGTGAGAGCAAGAGGATACGAGATCCTGGTACCCTGAAAGCAGAGACAGGCAAGGAAGCTTCATATGCTTGGCAGGGGAGTACACCAAGCTGGCACACTACTGCATTGCAAGTCTGGGACCTGCGCCCATGTGAGAGCAAGAGGATACGAGGGCCTGGTACCCTGAAAGCAGAGACAGGCAAGGAAGCTCATATGCTTGGCAGGGGAGTAAACCAAGCTGGCACACTACTGCATTGCGAGTCTAGGACCCGCGCCCATGTGAGAGCAAGAGGATAAGAGGGCCTGGGATCCTGAAGCTAAAGAGACAGGCAAGGAAGCTTCATATGCTTGGCAGGAGAGCACCCCAAGCTGGCGCACTACTGCATTGCGAGTCTGGGACCCGCGCTCATATGAGAGCAAGAGGATAAGAGGGCCTGGGATCCTGAAGCTAAAGAGACAGGCAAGGAAGCTTCATATGCTTGGCAGGGGAGTACACCAAGCTGGCACACTACTGCATTGCGAGTCTAGGACCCACGCCCATGTAAGAGCAAGTGAATAAGAGAGCCTGGGATCCTGAAAGCAGAGACAAGCAAGGAAGCTTCATATGCTTGGCAGCGGAGTACACCAAGTTGGCACACTACTGCATTGCGAGTCTGGGATCCGCGCCCATGTGAGAGCAAGAGAATAAGAGGGCCTGACATCCTTAAAGCAGAGACAGACAAGGAAGCTCATATGCTTGGCAGGAGAGTACACCAAGCTGGCACACTACTGCATTGCGAGTCTGGGATCTGCGACCATGTGAGAGCAAGAGGATAAGAGGGCCTGGGACCCTGAAAGCAGAGACAGGCAAGGAAGCTTCATATGCTTGGCAGGGGAGTACACCAAGCTGGCACACTACTGCATTGCGAGTCTGGGACCCGCGCCCATGTGAGAGCAAGAGAATAAGAGGGCCTGAGATCCTTAAAGCAGAGACAGACAAGGAAGCTCATATGCTTGGCAGGAGAGTACACCAAGCTGGCACACTACTGCATTGCGAGTCTGGGAACCGCGCCCATGTGAGAGCAAGAGGATACGAGGGCCTGGGACCGTGAAAGCAGAGACAGGCAAGGAAGCTTCATATGCTTGGCAGGGGAGTACACCAAGCTGGCACACTACTGCATTGCGAGTCTGGGACCCACGCCCATGTGAGAGCAAGAGGATACGACGGCCTGGGACCCAGAAGCTAAAGAGACAGGCAAGGAAGCTTCATATGCTTGGCAGGAGAGTAAACCAAGCTGGCACACTACTGCATTGCGAGTCTGGGACCCGCGCCCATTTGAGAGCAAGAGGATACGAGGGCCTGGGACCCTGAAAGCAGAGACAGGCAAGGAAGCTTCATATGCTTGGCAGGAGAGTAAACCAAGCTGGCACACTACTGCATAGCGAGTCTGGGCTCTGCGCCCATGTGAGAGCAAGAGGATACGAGGGCCTGGGACCCTGAAAGCAGAGACAGGCAAAGAAGCTTCATATGTTTGGCAGGGGAGTACACCAAGCTGGCACACTACTGCATTGCGAGTCTCAGACCCGCGCCCATGTGAGAGCAAGAGGATACGAGGGCCTGGGACCCTGAAAGCAGAGACAGGCAAGGAATCTTCATATGCTTGGCAGGGGAGTACACCAAGCTGGCACACTACTGCATTGCGAGTCTGGGAACGGCGCCCATGTGAGAGCAAGAGGATACGAGGGCCTGGGACCCTGAAAGCAGAGACAGGCAAGGAAGCTTCATATGCTTGGCAGGGGAGTACACCAAACTGGCACAGTACTGCATTGCGAGTCTGGGATCCGCGACCATGTGAGAGCAAGAGGATACGAGGGCTGGGACCCTGAAGCTAAAGAGACAGGCAAGGAAGCTTCATATGCTTGGCAGGGGAGTACACCAAGCTGGCACACTACTGCATTGCGAGTCTGGGACCCGCGCCCATGTGAGAGCAAGAGGATACAAGGGCCTGGGACCCTGAAAGCAGAGACAGGCGAGGAAGCTTCATATGCTTGGCAGGGGAGTACACCGAGCTGGCACACTACTGCATTGCGAGTCTAGGACCCGCGCCCATGTGAGAGCAAGAGAATAAGAGGGCCTGGGATCCTGAAAGCAGAGACAGGCAAGGAAGCTTAATATGCTTGGCAGGGGAGTACACCAAGCTGGCACACTACTGCATTGCGAGTCTGGGACCCGCGCCCATGTGAGAGCAAGAGGATACGAGGGCCTGGGACCCACAGGCAAGGAGCTTCATATGCTTGGCAGGGGGAGTACACCAAGCTGGCACACTTCTGCATTGCGAGTCTGGGAACCGCGCCCATGTGAGAGCAAGAGGATACGAGGGCCTGGGACCCTGAAAGCAGAGAGAGGCCAGGAAGCTTCATATGCTTGGCAGGGGAGTAAACCAAGCTGGCACACTACTGCATTGCGAGTCTGGGACCCGCGCCCATGTGAGAGCAAGAGGATACGAGGGCCTGGGACCCACAGGCAAGGAGCTTCATATGCTTGGCAGGGGGAGTACACCAAGCTGGCACACTACTGCATTGCGAGTCTGGGAACCGCGCCCATGTGAGAGCAAGAGGATACGAGGGCCTGGGACCCTGAAAGCAGAGACAGGCAAGGAAGCTTCATATGCTTGGCAGGGGAGTACACCAAGCTGGCACACTACTGCATTGCGAGTCTGGGACCCACGCCCATGTGAGAGCAAGAGGATACGAGGGCCTGGGACCCTGAAGCTAAAGAGACAGGCAAGGAAGCTTCATATGCTTGGCAGGAGAGTAAACCAAGCTGGCACACTACTGCATTGCGAGTCTGGGACCCGCGCCCATTTGAGAGCAAGAGGATACGAGGGCCTGGGACCCTGAAAGCAGAGACAGGCAAGGAAGCTTCATATGCTTGGCAGGAGAGTAAACCAAGCCGGCACACTACTGCATTGCGAGTCTGGGCTCTGCGCCCATGTGAGAGCAAGAGGATACGAGGGCCTGGGACCCTGAAAGCAGAGACAGGCAAGGAAGCTTCATATGCTTGGCAGGGGAGTACACCAAGCTGGCACACTACTGCATTGCGAGTCTCAGACCCGCGCCCATGTGAGAGCAAGAGGATACGAGGGCCTGGGACCCTGAAAGCAGAGACAGGCAAGGAATCTTCATATGCTTGGCAGGGGAGTACACCAAACTGGCACACTACTGCATTGCGAGTCTGGGAACAGCGCCCATGTGAGAGCAAGAGGATACGAGGGCCTGGGACCCTGAAAGCAGAGACAGGCAAGGAAGCTTCATATGCTTGGCAGGGGAGTACACCAAGCTGGCACACTACTGCATTGCGATTCTGGGACCCACGCCCATGTGAGAGCAAGAGGATACGAGGGCCTGGGACCCTGAAGATAAAGAGACAGGCAAGGAAGCTTCATATGCTTGGCAGGAGAGTAAACCAAGCTGGCACACTACTGCATTGCGAGTCTGGGACCCGCGCCCATTTGAGAGCAAGAGGATACGAGGGCCTGGGACCCTGAAAGCAGAGACAGGCAAGGAAGCTTCATATGCTTGGCAGGGGAGTACACCAAGCTGGCACACTACTGCATTGCGAGTCTGGGATCTGCGACCATGTGAGAGCAAGAGGATACGAGGGCCTGGGACCCTGAAAGCAGAGACAGACAAGGAAGCTTCATATGCTTGGCAGGAGAGTACACCAAGCTGGCACACTACTGCATTGCGAGTCTGGGAACCGCGCCCATGTGAGAGCAAGAGGATACGAGGGCCTGGGACCCTGAAAGCAGAGACAAGCAAGGAAGCTTCATATGCTTGGCAGGGGAGTACACCAAGCTGGCACACTACTGAATTGCAAGTCTGGGACCTGCGCCCATGTGAGAGCAAGAGGATACGAGGGCCTGGGACCCTGAAAGCAGAGACAGGCAAGGAAGCTCATATGCTTGACAGGGGAGTACACCAAGCTGGCACACTACTGCATTGCAAGTCTGGGACCTGCGCCCATGTGAGAGCAAGAGGATACGAGGGCCTGGGACCCTGAAAGCAGAGACAGACAAGGAAGCTCATATGCTTGACAGGGGAGTACACCAAGCTGGCTCACTACTGCATTGCGAGTCTAGGACCCGCGCCTTTGTGAGAGCAAGAGGATACGAGGGCCTGGGACCCTGAAAGCAGAGACAGGCAAAGAAGCTTCAGATGCTTGGCAGGGGAGTACACCAAGCTGGCACACTACTGCATTACGAGTCTGGGACCCGCGCCCATGTGAGAGCAAGAGAATAAGAGGGCCTGGGACCCTGAAAGCAGAGACAGGCAAGGAAGCTTCATATGCTTGGCAGGGGAGTACACCAAGCTGGCACACTACTGCATTGCGAGTCTGGGATCTGCGACCATGTGAGAGCAAGAGGATAAGAGGGCCTGGGACCCTGAAAGCAGAGACAGGCAAGGAAGCTTCATATGCTTGGCAGGGGAGTACACCAAGCTGGCACACTACTGCATTGCGAGTCTGGGACCCGCGCCCATGTGAGAGCAAGAGGATACGAGGGCCTGGGACCCTGAAAGCAGAGACAGGCAAGGAAGCTTCATATGCTTGGCAGGGGAGTACACCAAGCTGGCACACTACTGCATTGCGAGTCTGGGACCCACGCCCATGTGAGAGCAAGAGGATACGAGGGCCTGGGACCCTGAAGCTAAAGAGACAGGCAAGGAAGCTTCATATGCTTGGCAGGAGAGTAAACCAAGCTGGCACACTACTGCATTGCGAGTCTGGGACCCGCGCCCATTTGAGAGCAAGAGGATACGAGGGCCTGGGACCCTGAAAGCAGAGACAGGCAAGGAAGCTTCATATGCTTGGCAGGAGAGTAAACCAAGCTGGCACACGACTGCATTGCGAGTCTGGGCTCTGCGCCCATGTGAGAGCAAGAGGATACGAGGGCCTGGGACCCTGAAAGCAGAGACAGGCAAAGAAGCTTAATATGCTTGGCAGGGGAGTACACCAAGCTGGCACACTACTGCATTGCGAGTCTCAGACCCGGGTCCATGTGAGAGCAAGAGGATACGAGGGCCTGGGACCCTGAAAGCAGAGACAGGCAAGGAATCTTCATATGCTTGGCAGGGGAGTACACCAAGCTGGCACAGTACTGCATTGCGAGTCTGGGATCCGCGTCCATGTGAGAGCAAGAGGATACGAGGGATGGGACCCTGAAGCTAAAGAGACAGGCAAGGAAGCTTCATATGCTTGGCAGGGGAGTACACCAAGCTGGCACACTACTGCATTGCGAGTCTGGGACCCGCGCCCATGTGAGAGCAAGAGGATACAAGGGCCTGGGACCCTGAAAGCAGAGACCGGCAAGGAAGCTTCATATTCTTTGAAGGGGAGTACACCGAGCTGGCACACTACTGCATTGCGAGTCTAGGACCCGCGCCCATGTGAGAGCAAGAGAATAAGAGGGCCTGGGATCCTGAAAGCAGAGACAGGCAAGGAAGCTTAATATGCTTGGCAGGGGAGTACACCAAGCTGGCACACTACTGCATAGCGAGTCTGGGATCCACACCCATGTGAGAGCAAGAGGATACGAGATCCTGGTACCCTGAAAGCAGAGACAGGCAAGGAAGCTTCATATGCTTGGCAGGGGAGTAAACCAAGCTGGCACACTACTGCATTGCGAGTCTGGGACCCGCGCCCATGTGAGAGCAAGAGGATACGAGGGCCTGGGACCCACAGGCAAGGAGCTTCATATGCTTGGCAGGGGGAGTACACCAAGCTGGCACACTACTGCATTGCGAGTCTGGGAACCTCGCCCATGTGAGAGCAAGAGGATACGAGGGCCTGGGACCCTGAAAGCAGAGACAGGCAAGGAAGCTTCATATGCTTGGCAGGGGAGTACACCAAGCTGGCACACTACTGCATTGCGAGTCTGGGACCCGCGCCCATGTGAGAGCAAGAGAATAAGAGGGCCTGAGATCCTTAAAGCAGAGACAGACAAGGAAGCTCATATGCTTGGCAGGAGAGTACACCAAGCTGGCACACTACTGCATTGCGAGTCTGGGAACCGCGCCCATGTGAGAGCAAGAGGATACGAGGGCCTGGGACCGTGAAAGCAGAGACAGGCAAGGAAGCTTCATATGCTTGGCAGGGGAGTACACCAAGCTGGCACACTACTGCATTGCGAGTCTGGGACCCACGCCCATGTGAGAGCAAGAGGATACGACGGCCTGGGACCCAGAAGCTAAAGAGACAGGCAAGGAAGCTTCATATGCTTGGCAGGAGAGTAAACCAAGCTGGCACACTACTGCATTGCGAGTCTGGGACCCGCGCCCATTTGAGAGCAAGAGGATACGAGGGCCTGGGACCCTGAAAGCAGAGACAGGCAAGGAAGCTTCATATGCTTGGCAGGAGAGTAAACCAAGCTGGCACACTACTGCATAGCGAGTCTGGGCTCTGCGCCCATGTGAGAGCAAGAGGATACGAGGGCCTGGGACCCTGAAAGCAGAGACAGGCAAAGAAGCTTCATATGTTTGGCAGGGGAGTACACCAAGCTGGCACACTACTGCATTGCGAGTCTCAGACCCGCGCCCATGTGAGAGCAAGAGGATACGAGGGCCTGGGACCCTGAAAGCAGAGACAGGCAAGGAATCTTCATATGCTTGGCAGGGGAGTACACCAAGCTGGCACACTACTGCATTGCGAGTCTGGGAACGGCGCCCATGTGAGAGCAAGAGGATACGAGGGCCTGGGACCCTGAAAGCAGAGACAGGCAAGGAAGCTTCATATGCTTGGCAGGGGAGTACACCAAACTGGCACAGTACTGCATTGCGAGTCTGGGATCCGCGACCATGTGAGAGCAAGAGGATACGAGGGCTGGGACCCTGAAGCTAAAGAGACAGGCAAGGAAGCTTCATATGCTTGGCAGGGGAGTACACCAAGCTGGCACACTACTGCATTGCGAGTCTGGGACCCGCGCCCATGTGAGAGCAAGAGGATACAAGGGCCTGGGACCCTGAAAGCAGAGACAGGCGAGGAAGCTTCATATGCTTGGCAGGGGAGTACACCGAGCTGGCACACTACTGCATTGCGAGTCTAGGACCCACGCCCATGTGAGAGCAAGAGGATACGAGGGCCTGGGACCCTGAAGCTAAAGAGACAGGCAAGGAAGCTTCATATGCTTGGCAGGAGAGTAAACCAAGCTGGCACACTACTGCATTGCGAGTCTGGGACCCGCGCCCATTTGAGAGCAAGAGGATCCGAGGGCCTGGGACCCTGAAAGCAGAGACAGGCAAGGAAGCTTCATATGCTTGGCAGGAGAGTAAACCAAGCCGGCACGCTACTGCATTGCGAGTCTGGGCTCTGCGCCCATGTGAGAGCAAGAGGATACGAGGGCCTGGGACCCTGAAAGCAGAGACAGGCAAGGAAGCTTCATATGCTTGGCAGGGGAGTACACCAAGCTGGCACACTACTGCATTGCGAGTCTGGGACCCGCGCCCATGTGAGAGCAAGAGGATACGAGGGCCTGGGACCCTGAAAGCAGAGACAGGCAAGGAATCTTTATATGCTTGGCAGGGGAGTACACCAAGCTGGCACACTACTGCATTGCGAGTCTGGGACCCGCGCCCATGTGAGAGCAAGAGGATACGAGGGCCTGGGAACCTGAAAGCAGAGACAGGCAAGGAAGCTTCATATGCTTGGCAGGGGAGTACACCAAGCTGGCACACTACTGCATTGCGAGTCTTGGATCCGCGCCCATGTGAGAGCAAGAGGATACGAGGGCTGGGACCCTGAAGCTAAAGAGACAGGCAAGGAAGCTTCATATGCTTGGCAGGGGAGTACACCAAGCTGGCACACTACTGCATTGCGATTCTGGGACCCGCACCTATGTGAGAGCAAGAGAATAAGAGGGTCTGGGACCCTGAAAGCAGAGACAGGCAAGGAAGCTTCATATGCTTGGCAGGGGAGTACACCAAGCTGGCACACTACTGCATTACGAGTCTGGGACCCGCGCCCATGTGAGAGCAAGAGAATAAGAGGGCCTGGGACCCTGAAAGCAGAGACAGGCAAGGAAGCTTCATATGCTTGGCAGTGGAGTACACCAAGCTGGCACACTACTGCATTGCGAGTCTGGGATCTGCGACCATGTCAGAGCAAGAGGATACGAGGGCCTGGGACCCTGAAAGCAGAGACAGGCAAGGAAGCTTCATATGCTTGGCAGGGGAGTACACCAAGCTGGCACACTACTGCATTGCGAGTCTGGGACCCGCGCCCATGTGAGAGCAAGAGAATAAGAGGGCCTGAGATCCTTAAAGCAGAGACAGACAAGGAAGCTCATATGCTTGGCAGGAGAGTACACCAAGCTGGCACACTACTGCATTGCGAGTCTGGGAACCGCGCCCATGTGAGAGCAAGAGGATACAAGGGCCTGGGACCCTGAAAGCAGAGACAGGCAAGGAAGCTTCATATGCTTGGCAGGGGAGTACACCAAGCTGGCACACTACTGCATTGCGAGTCTGGGACCCACGCCCATGTGAGAGCAAGAGGATACGAGGGCCTGGGACCCTGAAGCTAAAGAGACAGGCAAGGAAGCTTCATATGCTTGGCAGGAGAGTAAACCAAGCAGGCACACTACTGCATTGCGAGTCTGGGACCCGCGCCCATTCGAGAGCAAGAGGATACGAGGGCCTGGGACCCTGAAAGCAGAGACAGGCAAGGAAGCTTCATAAGCTTGGCAGGGGAGTACACCAAGCTGGCACACTACTGCATTGCGAGTCTGGGATCTGCGACCATGTGAGAGCAAGAGGATACGAGGGCCTGGGACCCTGAAAGCAGAGACAGGCAAGGAAGCTTCGTATGCTTGGCAGGGGAGTACACCAAGCTGGCACACTACTGCATTGCGAGTCTGGGACCCGCGCCCATGTGAGAGCAAGAGAATAAGAGGGCCTGAGATCCTGAAAGCAGAGACAGACAAGGAAGCTTCATATGCTTGGCAGGAGAGTACACCAAGCTGGCACACTACAGCATTGCGAGTCTGGGAACCGCGCCCATGTGAGAGCAAGAGGATACGAGGGCCTGGGACCCTGAAAGCAGAGACAGGCAAGGAAGCTTCATATGCTTGGCAGGGGAGTACACCAAGCTGGCACACTACTGCATTGCAAGTCTGGGACCTGCGCCCATGTGAGAGCAAGAGGATACGAGGGCCTGGGACCCTGAAAGCAGAGACAGGCAAGGAAGCTCATATGCTTGGCAGGGGAGTACACCAAGCTGGCTCACTACTGCATTGCGAGTCTAGGACCCGCGCCCATGTGAGAGCAAGAGGATACGAGGGCCTGGGACCCTGAAAGCAGAGACAGGCAAAGAAGCTTCAGATGCTTGGCAGGGAAGTACACCAAGCTGGCACACTACTGCATTGCGAGTCTGGGACCCGCGCCTATGTGAGAGCAAGAGAATAAGAGGGCCTGGGACCCTGAAAGCAGAGACAGGCAAGGAAGCTTCATATGCTTGGCAGGGGAGTAAACCAAGCTGGCACACTACTGCATTGCGAGTCTAGGACCCGCGCCCATGTGAGAGCAAGAGGATAAGAGGGCCTGGGATCCTGAAGCTAAAGAGACAGGCAAGGAAGCTTCATATGCTTGGCAGGAGAGTACACCAAGCTGGCGCACTACTGCATTGCGAGTCTGGGACCCGCGCTCATATGAGAGCAAGAGGATAAGAGGGCCTGGGATCCTGAAGCTAAAGAGACAGGCAAGGAAGCTTCATATGCTTGGCAGGGGAGTACACCAAGCTGGCACACTACTGCATTGCGAGTCTAGGACCCACGCCCATGTAAGAGCAAGTGAATAAGAGGGCCTGGGATCCTGAAAGCAGAGACAAGCAAGGAAGCTTCAAATGGTTGGCAGCGGAGTACACCAAGTTGGCACACTACTGCATTGCGAGTCTGGGATCCGCGCCCATGTGAGAGCAAGAGGATAAGAGGGCATGGGATCCGAATCTAAAGAGACAGGCAAGGAAGCTTCATATGCTTGGCAGGGGAGTACACCAAGCTGGCACACTACTGCATTACGAGTCTGGGACCCGCGCCCATGTGAGAGCAAGAGAATAAGAGGGCCTGGGACCCTGAAAGCAGAGACAGGCAAGGAAGCTTCATATGCTTGGCAGGGGAGTACACCAAGCTGGCACACTACTGCATTGCGAGTCTGGGAACCGCGCCCATGTGAGAGCAAGAGGATACGAGGGCCTGGGACCCTGAAAGCAGAGACAGGCAAGGAAGCTTCATATGCTTGGCAGGGGAGTACACCAAGCTGGCACACTACTGCATTGCGAGTCTGGGACCCACGCCCATGTGAGAGCAAGAGGATACGAGGGCCTGGGACCCTGAAGCTAAAGAGACAGGCAAGGAAGCTTCATATGCTTGGCAGGAGAGTAAACCAAGCTGGCACACTACTGCATTGCGAGTCTGGGACCCGCGCCCATTTGAGAGCAAGAGGATACGAGGGCCTGGGACCCTGAAAGCAGAGACAGGCAAGGAAGCTTCATATGCTTGGCAGGAGAGTAAACCAAGCTGGCACACTACTGCATTGCGAGTCTGGGCTCTGCGCCCATGTGAGAGCAAGAGGATACGAGGGCCTGGGACCCTGAAAGCAGAGACAGGCAAAGAAGCTTCATATGCTTGGCAGGGGAGTACACCAAGCTGGCACACTACTGCATTGCGAGTCTCAGACCCGCGCCCATGTGAGAGCAAAAGGATACGAGGGCCTGGGACCCTGAAAGCAGAGACAGGCAAGGAATCTTCATATGCTTGGCAGGGGAGTACACCAAGCTGGCACACTACTGCATTGCGAGTCTGGGACCCGCGCCCATGTGAGAGCAAGAGGATACGAGGGCCTGGGACCCTGAAAGCAGAGACAGGCATGGAAGCTTCATATGCTTGGCAGGGGAGTACACCAAGCTGGCACAGTACTGCATTGCGAGTCTGGGATCCGCGCCCATGTGAGAGCAAGAGGATACGAGGGATGGGACCCTGAAGCTAAAGAGACAGGCAAGGAAGCTTCATATGCTTGGCAGGGGAGTACACCAAGCTGGCACACTACTGCATTGCGAGACTGGGACCCGCGCCCATGTGAGAGCAAGAGGATACGAGATCCTGGTACCCTGAAAGCAGAGACAGGCAAGGAAGCTTCATATGCTTGGCAGGGGAGTAAACCAAGCTGGCACACTACTGACTTGCGAGTCTGGGACCGGCGCCCATGTGAGAGCAAGAGGATACGAGGGCCTGGGACCCACAGGCAAGGAGCTTCATATGCTTGGCAGGGGGAGTACACCAAGCTGGCACACTACTGCATTGCGAGTCTGGGAACCGCGCCCATGTGAGAGCAAGAGGATACGAGGGCCTGGGACCCTGAAAGCAGAGACAGGCAAGGAAGCTTCATATGCTTGGCAGGGGAGTACACCAAGCTGGCACACTACTGCATTGCGAGTCTGGGACCCACGCCCATGTGAGAGCAAGAGGATACGAGGGCCTGGGACCCTGAAGCTAAAGAGACAGGCAAGGAAGCTTCATATGCTTGGCAGGAGAGTAAACCAAGCTGGCACACTACTGCATTGCGAGTCTGGGACCCGCGCCCATTTGAGAGCAAGAGGATACGAGGGCCTGGGACCCTGAAAGCAGAGACAGGCAAGGAAGCTTCATATGCTTGGCAGGAGAGTAAACCAAGCCGGCACACTACTGCATTGCGAGTCTGGGATCTGCGACCATGTGAGAGCAAGAGGATAAGAGGGCCTGGGACCCTGAAAGCAGAGACAGGCAAGGAAGCTTCATATGCTTGGCAGGGGAGTACACCAAGCTGGCACACTACTGCATTGCGAGTCTGGGACCCGCGCCCATGTGAGAGCAAGAGAATAAGAGGGCCTGAGATCCTTAAAGCAGAGACAGACAAGGAAGCTCATATGCTTGGCAGGAGAGTACACCAAGCTGGCACACTACTGCATTGCGAGTCTGGGATCTGCGACCATGTGAGAGCAAGAGGATAAGAGGGCCTGGGACCCTGAAAGCAGAGACAGGCAAGGAAGCTTCATATGCTTGGCAGGGGAGTACACCAAGCTGGCACACTACTGCATTGCGAGTCTGGGACCCGCGCCCATGTGAGAGCAAGAGAATAAGAGGGCCTGAGATCCTTAAAGCAGAGACAGACAAGGAAGCTCATGAACTTGGCAGGAGAGTACACCAAGCTGGCACACTACTGCATTGCGAGTCTGGGAACCGCGCCCATGTGAGAGCAAGAGGATACGAGGGCCTGGGACCGTGAAAGCAGAGACAGGCAAGGAAGCTTCATATGCTTGGCAGGGGAGTACACCAAGCTGGCACACTACTGCATTGCGAGTCTGGGACCCACGCCCATGTGAGAGCAAGAGGATACGACGGCCTGGGACCCAGAAGCTAAAGAGACAGGCAAGGAAGCTTCATATGCTTGGCAGGAGAGTAAACCAAGCTGGCACACTACTGCATTGCGAGTCTGGGACCCGCGCCCATTTGAGAGCAAGAGGATACGAGGGCCTGGGACCCTGAAAGCAGAGACAGGCAAGGAAGCTTCATATGCTTGGCAGGAGAGTAAACCAAGCTGGCACACTACTGCATAGCGAGTCTGGGCTCTGCGCCCATGTGAGAGCAAGAGGATACGAGGGCCTGGGACCCTGAAAGCAGAGACAGGCAAAGAAGCTTCATATGTTTGGCAGGGGAGTACACCAAGCTGGCACACTACTGCATTGCGAGTCTCAGACCCGCGCCCATGTGAGAGCAAGAGGATACGAGGGCCTGGGACCCTGAAAGCAGAGACAGGCAAGGAATCTTCATATGCTTGGCAGGGGAGTACACCAAGCTGGCACACTACTGCATTGCGAGTCTGGGACCCGCGCCCATGTGAGAGCAAGAGGATACGAGGGCCTGGGACCCTGAAAGCAGAGACAGGCAAGGAAGCTTCATATGCTTGGCAGGGGAGTACACCAAACTGGCACAGTACTGCATTGCGAGTCTGGGATCCGCGCCCATGTGAGAGCAAGAGGATACGAGGGCTGGGACCCTGAAGCTAAAGAGACAGGCAAGGAAGCTTCATATGCTTGGCAGGGGAGTACACCAAGCTGGCACACTACTGCATTGCGAGTCTGGGACCCGCGCCCATGTGAGAGCAAGAGGATACAAGGGCCTGGGACCCTGAAAGCAGAGACAGGCAAGGAAGCTTCATATGCTTGGCAGGGGAGTACACCGAGCTGGCACACTACTGCATTGCGAGTCTAGGACCCGCGCCCATGTGAGAGCAAGAGAATAAGAGGGCCTGGGATCCTGAAAGCAGAGACAGGCAAGGAAGCTTAATATGCTTGGCAGGGGAGTACACCAAGCTGGCACACTACTGCATTGCGAGTCTGGGACCCGCGCCCATGTGAGAGCAAGAGGATATGAGGGCCTGGGACCCACAGGCAAGGAGCTTCATATGCTTGGCAGGGGGAGTACACCAAGCTGGCACACTACTGCATTGCGAGTCTGGGAACCGCGCCCATGTGAGAGCAAGAGGATACGAGGGCCTGGGACCCTGAAAGCAGAGAGAGGCCAGGAAGCTTCATATGCTTGGCAGGGGAGTAAACCAAGCTGGCACACTACTGCATTGCGAGTCTGGGACCCGCGCCCATGTGAGAGCAAGAGGATACGAGGGCCTGGGACCCACAGGCAAGGAGCTTCATATGCTTGGCAGGGGGAGTACACCAAGCTGGCACACTACTGCATTGCGAGTCTGGGAACCGCGCCCATGTGAGAGCAAGAGGATACGAGGGCCTGGGACCCTGAAAGCAGAGACAGGCAAGGAAGCTTCATATGCTTGGCAGGGGAGTACACCAAGCTGGCACACTACTGCATTGCGAGTCTGGGACCCACGCCCATGTGAGAGCAAGAGGATACGAGGGCCTGGGACCCTGAAGCTAAAGAGACAGGCAAGGAAGCTTCATATGCTTGGCAGGAGAGTAAACCAAGCTGGCACACTACTGCATTGCGAGTCTGGGACCCGCGCCCATTTGAGAGCAAGAGGATACGAGGGCCTGGGACCCTGAAAGCAGAGACAGGCAAGGAAGCTTCATATGCTTGGCAGGAGAGTAAACCAAGCCGGCACACTACTGCATTGCGAGTCTGGGCTCTGCGCCCATGTGAGAGCAAGAGGATACGAGGGCCTGGGACCCTGAAAGCAGAGACAGGCAAGGAAGCTTCATATGCTTGGCAGGGGAGTACACCAAGCTGGCACACTACTGCATTGCGAGTCTCAGACCCGCGCCCATGTGAGAGCAAGAGGATACGAGGGCCTGGGACCCTGAAAGCAGAGACAGGCAAGGAATCTTCATATGCTTGGCAGGGGAGTACACCAAACTGGCACACTACTGCATTGCGAGTCTGGGAACAGCGCCCATGTGAGAGCAAGAGGATACGAGGGCCTGGGACCCTGAAAGCAGAGACAGGCAAGGAAGCTTCATATGCTTGGCAGGGGAGTACACCAAGCTGGCACACTACTGCATTGCGATTCTGGGACCCACGCCCATGTGAGAGCAAGAGGATACGAGGGCCTGGGACCCTGAAGCTAAAGAGACAGGCAAGGAAGCTTCATATGCTTGGCAGGAGAGTAAACCAAGCTGGCACACTACTGCATTGCGAGTCTGGGACCCGCGCCCATTTGAGAGCAAGAGGATACGAGGGCCTGGGACCCTGAAAGCTGAGACAGGCAAGGAAGCTTCATATGCTTGGCAGGGGAGTACACCAAGCTGGCACACTACTGCATTGCGAGTCTGGGATCTGCGACCATGTGAGAGCAAGAGGATACGAGGGCCTGGGACCCTGAAAGCAGAGACAGACAAGGAAACTTCATATGCTTGGCAGGGGAGTACACCAAGCTGGCACACTACTGCATTGCGAGTCTGGGACCCGCGCCCATGTGAGAGCAAGAGAATAAGAGGGCCTGAGATCCTGAAAGCAGAGACAGACAAGGAAGCTTCATATGCTTGGCAGGAGAGTACACCAAGCTGGCACACTACTGCATTGCGAGTCTGGGAACCGCGCCCATGTGAGAGCAAGAGGATACGAGGGCCTGGGACCCTGAAAGCAGAGACAAGCAAGGAAGCTTCATATGCTTGGCAGGGGAGTACACCAAGCTGGCACACTACTGCATTGCAAGTCTGGGACCTGCGCCCATGTGAGAGCAAGAGGATACGAGGGCCTGGGACCCTGAAAGCAGAGACAGGCAAGGAAGCTCATATGCTTGACAGGGGAGTACACCAAGCTGGCTCACTACTGCATTGCGAGTCTAGGACCCGCGCCTTTGTGAGAGCAAGAGGATACGAGGGCCTGGGACCCTGAAAGCAGAGACAGGCAAAGAAGCTTCAGATGCTTGGCAGGGGAGTACACCAAGCTGGCACACTACTGCATTACGAGTCTGGGACCCGCGCCCATGTGAGAGCAAGAGAATAAGAGGGCCTGGGACCCTGAAAGCAGAGACAGGCAAGGAAGCTTCATATGCTTGGCAGGGGAGTACACCAAGCTGGCACACTACTGCATTGCGAGTCTGGGATCTGCGACCATGTGAGAGCAAGAGGATAAGAGGGCCTGGGACCCTGAAAGCAGAGACAGGCAAGGAAGCTTCATATGCTTGGCAGGGGAGTACACCAAGCTGGCACACTACTGCATTGCGAGTCTGGGACCCGCGCCCATGTGAGAGCAAGAGAATAAGAGGGCCTGAGATCCTTAAAGCAGAGACAGACAAGGAAGCTCATATGCTTGGCAGGAGAGTACACCAAGCTGGCACACTACTGCATTGCGAGTCTGGGAACCGCGCCCATGTGAGAGCAAGAGGATACGAGGGCCTGGGACCCTGAAAGCAGAGACAGGCAAGGAAGCTTCATATGCTTGGCAGGGGAGTACACCAAGCTGGCACACTACTGCATTGCGAGTCTGGGACCCACGCCCATGTGAGAGCAAGAGGATACGAGGGCCTGGGACCCTGAAGCTACAGAGAGAGGCAAGGAAGCTTCATATGCTTGGCAGGAGAGTAAACCAAGCTGGCACACTACTGCATTGCGAGTCTGGGACCCGCGCCAATTTGAGAGCAAGAGGATACGAGGGCCTGGGACCCTGAAAGCAGAGACAGGCAAGGAAGCTTCATATGCTTGGCAGGAGAGTAAACCAAGCTGGCACACTACTGCATTGCGAGTCTGGGCTCTGCGCCCATGTGAGAGCAAGAGGATACGAGGGCCTGGGACCCTGAAAGCAGAGACAGGCAAAGAAGCTTCATATGCTTGGCAGGGGAGTACACCAAGCTGGCACACTACTGCATTGCGAGTCTCAGACCCGCGCCCATGTGAGAGCAAGAGGATACGAGGGCCTGGGACCCTGAAAGCAGAGACAGGCAAGGAATCTTCATATGCTTGGCAGGGGAGTACACCAAGCTGGCACAGTACTGCATTGCGAGTCTGGGATCCGCGTCCATGTGAGAGCAAGAGGATACGAGGGATGGGACCCTGAAGCTAAAGAGACAGGCAAGGAAGCTTCATATGCTTGGCAGGGGAGTACACCAAGCTGGCACACTACTGCATTGCGAGTCTGGGACCCGCGCCCATGTGAGAGCAAGAGGATACAAGGGCCTGGGACCCTGAAAGCAGAGACCGGCAAGGAAGCTTCATATTCTTTGAAGGGGAGTACACCGAGCTGGCACACTACTGCATTGCGAGTCTAGGACCCGCGCCCATGTGAGAGCAAGAGAATAAGAGGGCCTGGGATCCTGAAAGCAGAGACAGGCAAGGAAGCTTAATATGCTTGGCAGGGGAGTACACCAAGCTGGCACACTACTGCATAGCGAGTCTGGGATCCACACCCATGTGAGAGCAAGAGGATACGAGATCCTGGTACCCTGAAAGCAGAGACAGGCAAGGAAGCTTCATATGCTTGGCAGGGGAGTAAACCAAGCTGGCACACTACTGCATTGCGAGTCTGGGACCCGCGCCCATGTGAGAGCAAGAGGATACGAGGGCCTGGGACCCACAGGCAAGGAGCTTCATATGCTTGGCAGGGGGAGTACACCAAGCTGGCACACTACTGCATTGCGAGTCTGGGAACCTCGCCCATGTGAGAGCAAGAGGATACGAGGGCCTGGGACCCTGAAAGCAGAGACAGGCAAGGAAGCTTCATATGCTTGGCAGGGGAGTAAACCAAGCTGGCACACTACTGCATTGCGAGTCTGGGACCCGCGCCCATGTGAGAGCAAGAGGATACGAGGGCCTGGGACCCACAGGCAAGGAGCTGCATATGCTTGGCAGGGGGAGTACACCAAGCTGGCACACTACTGCATTGCGAGTCTGGGAACCGCGCCCATGTGAGAGCAAGAGGATACGAGGGCCTGGGACCCTGAAAGCAGAGACAGGCAAGGAAGCTTCATATGCTTGGCAGGGGAGTACACCAAGCTGGCACACTACTGCATTGCGAGTCTGGGACCCACGCCCATGTGAGAGCAAGAGGATACGAGGGCCTGGGACCCTGAAGCTAAAGAGACAGGCAAGGAAGCTTCATATGCTTGGCAGGAGAGTAAACCAAGCTGGCACACTACTGCATTGCGAGTCTGCGACCCGCGCCCATTTGAGAGCAAGAGGATCCGAGGGCCTGGGACCCTGAAAGCAGAGACAGGCAAGGAAGCTTCATATGCTTGGCAGGAGAGTAAACCAAGCCGGCACACTACTGCATTGCGAGTCTGGGCTCTGCGCCCATGTGAGAGCAAGAGGATACGAGGGCCTGGGACCCTGAAAGCAGAGACAGGCAAGGAAGCTTCATATGCTTGGCAGGGGAGTACACCAAGCTGGCACACTACTGCATTGCGAGTCTCAGACCCGCGCCCATGTGAGAGCAAGAGGATACGAGGGCGTGGGACCCTGAAAGCAGAGACAGGCAAGGAATCTTTATATGCTTGGCAGGGGAGTACACCAAGCTGGCACACTACTGCATTGCGAGTCTGGGACCCGCGCCCATTTGAGAGCAAGAGGATACGAGGGCCTGGGAACCTGAAAGCAGAGACAGGCAAGGAAGCTTCATATGCTTGGCAGGGGAGTACACCAAGCTGGCACACTACTGCATTGCGAATCTGGGATCCGCGCCCATGTGAGAGCAAGAGGATACGAGGGCTGGGACCCTGAAGCTAAAGAGACAGGCAAGGAAGCTTCATATGCTTGGCAGGGGAGTACACCAAGCTGGCACACTACTGCATTGCGATTCTGGGACCCGCACCTATGTGAGAGCAAGAGAATAAGAGGGTCTGGGACCCTGAAAGCAGAGACAGGCAAGGAAGCTTCATATGCTTGGCAGGGGAGTACACCAAGCTGGCACACTACTGCATTACGAGTCTGGGACCCGCGCCCATGTGAGAGCAAGAGAATAAGAGGGCCTGGGACCCTGAAAGCAGAGACAGGCAAGGAAGCTTCATATGCTTGGCAGTGGAGTACACCAAGCTGGCACACTACTGCATTGCGAGTCTGGGATCTGCGACCATGTCAGAGCAAGAGGATACGAGGGCCTGGGACCCTGAAAGCAGAGACAGGCAAGGAAGCTTCATATGCTTGGCAGGGGAGTACACCAAGCTGGCACACTACTGCATTGCGAGTCTGGGACCCGCGCCCATGTGAGAGCAAGAGAATAAGAGGGCCTGAGATCCTTAAAGCAGAGACAGACAAGGAAGCTCATATGCTTGGCAGGAGAGTACACCAAGCTGGCACACTACTGCATTGCGAGTCTGGGAACCGCGCCCATGTGAGAGCAAGAGGATACAAGGGCCTGGGACCCTGAAAGCAGAGACAGGCAAGGAAGCTTCATATGCTTGGCAGGGGAGTACACCAAGCTGGCACACTACTGCATTGCGAGTCTGGGACCCACGCCCATGTGAGAGCAAGAGGATACGAGGGCCTGGGACCCTGAAGCTAAAGAGACAGGCAAGGAAGCTTCATATGCTTGGCAGGAGAGTAAACCAAGCAGGCACACTACTGCATTGCGAGTCTGGGACCCGCGCCCATTCGAGAGCAAGAGGATACGAGGGCCTGGGACCCTGAAAGCAGAGACAGGCAAGGAAGCTTCATATGCTTGGCAGGGGAGTACACCAAGCTGGCACACTACTGCATTGCGAGTCTGGGATCTGCGACCATGTGAGAGCAAGAGGATACGAGGGCCTGGGACCCTGAAAGCAGAGACAGGCAAGGAAGCTTCGTATGCTTGGCAGGGGAGTACACCAAGCTGGCACACTACTGCATTGCGAGTCTGGGACCCGCGCCCATGTGAGAGCAAGAGAATAAGAGGGCCTGAGATCCTGAAAGCAGAGACAGACAAGGAAGCTTCATATGCTTGGCAGGAGAGTACACCAAGCTGGCACACTACTGCATTGCGAGTCTGGGAACCGCGCCCATGTGAGAGCAAGAGGATACGAGGGCCTGGGACCCTGAAAGCAGAGACAGGCAAGGAAGCTTCATATGCTTGGCAGGGGAGTACACCAAGCTGGCACACTACTGCATTGCAAGTCTGGGACCTGCGCCCATGTGAGAGCAAGAGGATACGAGGGCCTGGGACCCTGAAAGCAGAGACAGGCAAGGAAGCTCATATGCTTGGCAGGGAAGTACACAAAGCTGGCTCACTACTGCATTGCGAGTCTAGGACCCGCGCCCATGTGAGAGCAAGAGGATACGAGGGCCTGGGACCCTGAAAGCAGAGACAGGCAAAGAAGCTTCAGATGCTTGGCAGGGGAGTACACCAAGCTGGCACACTACTGCATTGCGAGTCTGGGACCCGCGCCTATGTGAGAGCAAGAGAATAAGAGGGCCTGGGACCCTGAAAGCAGAGACAGGCAAGGAAGCTTCATATGCTTGGCAGGGGAGTAAACCAAGCTGGCACACTACTGCATTGCGAGTCTAGGACCCGCGCCCATGTGAGAGCAAGAGGATAAGAGGGCCTGGGATCCTGAAGCTAAAGAGACAGGCAAGGAAGCTTCATATGCTTGGCAGGAGAGTACACCAAGCTGGCGCACTACTGCATTGCGAGTCTGGGACCCGCGCTCATATGAGAGCAAGAGGATAAGAGGGCCTGAGATCCTGAAGCTAAAGAGACAGGCAAGGAAGCTTCATATGCTTGGCAGGGGAGTACACCAAGCTGGCACACTACTGCATTGCGAGTCTAGGACCCACGCCCATGTAAGAGCAAGTGAATAAGAGGGCCTGGGATCCTGAAAGCAGAGACAAGCAAGGAAGCTTCATATGGTTGGCAGCGGAGTACACCAAGTTGGCACACTACTGCATTGCGAGTCTGGGATCCGCGCCCATGTGAGAGCAAGAGGATAAGAGGGCATGGGATCCGAAGCTAAAGAGACAGGCAAGGAAGCTTCATATGCTTGGCAGGGGAGTACACCAAGCTTGCACACTACTGCATTACGAGTCTGGGACCCGCGCCCATGTGAGAGCAAGAGAATAAGAGGGCCTGGGACCCTGAAAGCAGAGACAGGCAAGGAAGCTTCATATGCTTGGCAGGGGAGTACACCAAGCTGGCACACTACTGCATTGCGAGTCTGGGATCTGCGACCATGTGAGAGCAAGAGGATAAGAGGGCCTGGGACCCTGAAAGCAGAGACAGGCAAGGAAGCTTCATATGCTTGGCAGGGGAGTACACCAAGCTGGCACACTACTGCATTGCGAGTCTGGGACCCGCGCCCATGTGAGAGCAAGAGAATAAGAGGGCCTGAGATCCATAAAGCAGAGACAGACAAGGAAGCTCATATGCTTGGCAGGAGAGTACACCAAGCTGGCACACTACTGCATTGCGAGTCTGGGAACCGCGCCCATGTGAGAGCAAGAGGATACGAGGGCCTGGGACCCTGAAAGCAGAGACAGGCAAGGAAGCTTCATATGCTTGGCAGGGGAGTACACCAAGCTGGCACACTACTGCATTGCGAGTCTGGGACCCACGCCCATGTGAGAGCAAGAGGATACGAGGGCCTGGGACCCTGAAGCTAAAGAGACAGGCAAGGAAGCTTCATATGCTTGGCAGGAGAGTAAACCAAGCTGGCACACTACTGCATTGCGAGTCTGGGACCCGCGCCCATTTGAGAGCAAGAGGATACGAGGGCCTGGGACCCTGAAAGCAGAGACAGGCAAGGAAGCTTCATATGCTTGGCAGGGGAGTACACCAAGCTGGCACACTACTGCATTGCGAGTCTCAGACCCGCGCCCAAGTGAGAGCAAGAGGATACGAGGGCGTGGGACCCTGAAAGCAGAGACAGGCAAGGAATCTTTATATGCTTGGCAGGGGAGTACACCAAGCTGGCACACTACTGCATTGCGAGTCTGGGACCCGCGCCCATGTGAGAGCAAGAGGATACGAGGGCCTGGGACCCTGAAAGCAGAGACAGGCAAGGAAGCTTCATATGCTTGGCAGGGGAGTACACCAAGCTGGCACACTACTGCATTGCGAGTCTGGGATCCGCGCCCATGTGAGAGCAAGAGGATACGAGGGCCTGGGACCCTGAAAGCAGAGACAGACAAGGAAGCTTCATATGCTTGGCAGGGGAGTACACCAAGCTGGCACAGTACTGCATTGCGAGTCTGGGATCCGCGCCCATGTGAGAGCAAGAGGATACAAGGGCCTGGGACCCTGAAAGCAGAGACAGGCAAGCAAGCTTCATATGCTTGGCAGGGGAGTACACCGATCTGGCACACTACTGCATTGCGAGTCTAGGACCCGCGCCCATGTGAGAGCAAGAGAATAAGAGGGCCTGGGATCCTGAAAGCAGAGACAGGCAAGGAAGCTTAATATGCTTGGCAGGGGAGTACACCAAGCTGGCACACTACTGCATAGCGAGTCTAGGATCCAAACCCATGTGAGAGCAAGAGGATACGAGATCCTGGTACCCTGAAAGCAGAGACAGGCAAGGAAGCTTCATATGCTTGGCAGGGGAGTACACCAAGCTGGCACACTACTGCATTGCAAGTCTGGGACCTGCGCTCATGTGAGAGCAAGAGGATACGAGGGCCTGGTACCCTGAAAGCAGAGACAGGCAAGGAAGCTCATATGCTTGGCAGGGGAGTACACCAAGCTGGCACACTACTGCATTGCGAGTCTGGGATCCGCGCCCATGTGAGAGCAAGAGGATAAGAGGGCATGGGATCCGAAGCTAAAGAGACAGGCAAGGAAGCTTCATATGCTTGGCAGGGGAGTACACCAAGCTGGCACACTACTGCATTGCAAGTCTGGGACCTGCGCCCATGTGAGAGCAAGTGAATAAGAGGGCCTGGGATCCTGAAAGCAGAGACAAGCAAGGAAGCTTCATATGGTTGGCAGCGGAGTACACCAAGTTGGCACACTACTGCATTGCGAGTCTGGGATCCGCGCCCATGTGAGAGCAAGAGGATAAGAGGGCATGGGATCCGAAGCTAAAGAGACAGGCAAGGAAGCTTCATATGCTTGGCAGGGGAGTACACCAAGCTGGCACACTACTGCATTACGAGTCTGGGACCCGCGCCCATGTGAGAGCAAGAGAATAAGAGGGCCTGGGACCCTGAAAGCAGAGACAGGCAAGGAAGCTTCATATGCTTGGCAGGGGAGTACACCAAGCTGGCACACTACTGCATTGCGAGTCTGGGATCTGCGACCATGTGAGAGCAAGAGGATAAGAGGGCCTGGGACCCTGAAAGCAGAGACAGGCAAGGAAGCTTCATATGCTTGGCAGGGGAGTACACCAAGCTGGCACACTACTGCATTGCGAGTCTGGGACCCGCGCCCATGTGAGAGCAAGAGAATAAGAGGGCCTGAGATCCATAAAGCAGAGACAGACAAGGAAGCTCATATGCTTGGCAGGAGAGTACACCAAGCTGGCACACTACTGCATTGCGAGTCTGGGAACCGCGCCCATGTGAGAGCAAGAGGATACGAGGGCCTGGGACCCTGAAAGCAGAGACAGGCAAGGAAGCTTCATATGCTTGGCAGGGGAGTACACCAAGCTGGCACACTACTGCATTGCGAGTCTGGGAACCACGCCCATGTGAGAGCAAGAGGATACGAGGGCCTGGGACCCTGAAGCTAAAGAGACAGGCAAGGAAGCTTCATATGCTTGGCAGGAGAGTAAACCAAGCTGGCACACTACTGCATTGCGAGTCTGGGACCCGCGCCCATTTGAGAGCAAGAGGATACGAGGGCCTGGGACCCTGAAAGCAGAGACAGGCAAGGAAGCTTCATATGCTTGGCAGGGGAGTACACCAAGCTGGCACACTACTGCATTGCGAGTCTCAGACCCGCGCCCAAGTGAGAGCAAGAGGATACGAGGGCGTGGGACCCTGAAAGCAGAGACAGGCAAGGAATCTTTATATGCTTGGCAGGGGAGTACACCAAGCTGGCACACTACTGCATTGCGAGTCTGGGACCCGCGCCCATGTGAGAGCAAGAGGATACGAGGGCCTGGGACCCTGAAAGCAGAGACAGGCAAGGAAGCTTCATATGCTTGGCAGGGGAGTACACCAAGCTGGCACACTACTGCATTGCGAGTCTGGGATCCGCGCCCATGTGAGAGCAAGAGGATACGAGGGCCTGGGACCCTGAAAGCAGAGACAGACAAGGAAGCTTCATATGCTTGGCAGGGGAGTACACCAAGCTGGCACAGTACTGCATTGCGAGTCTGGGATCCGCGCCCATGTGAGAGCAAGAGGATACAAGGGCCTGGGACCCTGAAAGCAGAGACAGGCAAGCAAGCTTCATATGCTTGGCAGGGGAGTACACCGATCTGGCACACTACTGCATTGCGAGTCTAGGACCCGCGCCCATGTGAGAGCAAGAGAATAAGAGGGCCTGGGATCCTGAAAGCAGAGACAGGCAAGGAAGCTTAATATGCTTGGCAGGGGAGTACACCAAGCTGGCACACTACTGCATAGCGAGTCTAGGATCCAAACCCATGTGAGAGCAAGAGGATACGAGATCCTGGTACCCTGAAAGCAGAGACAGGCAAGGAAGCTTCATATGCTTGGCAGGGGAGTACACCAAGCTGGCACACTACTGCATTGCAAGTCTGGGACCTGCGCCCATGTGAGAGCAAGAGGATACGAGGGCCTGGTACCCTGAAAGCAGAGACAGGCAAGGAAGCTCATATGCTTGGCAGGGGAGTACACCAAGCTGGCACACTACTGCATTGCGAGTCTAGGACCCGCGCCCATGTGAGAGCAAGAGGATACGAGGGCCTGGGATCCTGAAGCTAAAGAGACAGGCAAGGAAGCTTCATATGCTTGGCAGGAGAGTACACCAAGCTGGCGCACTACTGCATTGCGAGTCTTGGACCCGCGCCCATGTGAGAGCAAGTGAATAAGAGGGCATGAGATCCTGAAAGCAGAGACAGACAAGGAAGCTTCATATGCTTGGCAGGAGAGTACACCAAGCTGGCACACTACTGCATTGCGAGTCTGGGAACCGCGCCCATTTGAGAGCAAGAGGATACGAGGGCCTGGGACCCTGAAAGCAGAGACAGGCAAGGAAGCTTCATATGCTTGGCAGGGGAGTACACCAAGCTGGCACACTACTGCATTGCGAGTCTGGGACCCACGCCCATGTGAGAGCAAGAGGATACGAGGGCCTGGGACCCTGAAGCTAAAGAGACAGGCAAGGAAGCTTCATATGCTTGGCAGGAGAGTAAACCAAGCTGGCACACTACTGCATTGCGAGTCTGGGCTCTGCGCCCATGTGAGAGCAAGAGGATACGAGGGCCTGGGACCCTGAAAGCAGAGAGAGACAAGGAAGCTTCATATGCTTGGCAGGGGAGTACACCAAGCTGGCAAACTACTGCATTGCGAGTCTGGGACCCGCGCCCATGTGAGACCAAGAGGATACGAGGGCCTGGGACCCTGAAAGCAGAGACAGACGAGGAAGCTTCATATGCTTGGCAGGGGAGTACACCAAGCTGGCACACTACTGCATTACAAGTCTGGGATCTGCGCCTGTGTGAGAGCAAGAGAATAAGAGGGGCTGGGACCCTGAAAGCAGAGACAGGCAAGGAAGCTTCATATGCTTGGCAGGGGAGTACACCAAGCTGGCACACTACTGCATTGCGAGTCTGGGATCCGCGCCCATGTGAGAGCAAGAGGATACGAGGGCTGGGAACCTGAAGCTAAAGAGACAGGCAAGGAAGCTTCATATGCTTGGCAGGGGAGTACACCAAGCTGGCACACTACTGCATTGCGAGTCTGGGACCCACGCCCATGTGAGAGCAAGAGAATAAGAGGGCCTGGGACCCTGAAAGCAGAGCCAGGCAAGGAAGCGACATATGCTTGGCAGGAGAGTACACCAAACTGGCACACTACTGCATTGCGAGTCTGGGACCCGCGCCCATGTGAGAGCAAGAGGATACGAGGGCCTGGGACCCACAGGCAAGGAGGTTCATATGCTTGGCAGGGGGAGTACACCAAGCTGGCACACTACTGCATTGCGAGTCTGGGAACCGCGCCCATGTGAGAGCAAGAGGATACGAGGGCCTGGGACCCTGAAAGCAGAGACAGGCAAGCAAGCTTCATATGCTTGGCAGGGGAGTAAACCAAGCTGGCACACTACTGCATTGCGAGTCTGGGACCCGCGCCCATGTGAGAGCAAGAGGATACGAGGGCCTGGGACCCACAGGCAAGGAGCTTCATATGCTTGGCAAGGGGAGTACACCAAGCTGGCACACTACTGCATTGCGAGTCTGGGAACCGCGCCCATGTGAGAGCAAGAGGATACGAGGGCCTGGGACCCTGAAAGCAGAGACAGGCAAGGAAGCTTCATATGCTTGGCAGGGGAGTACACCAAGCTGGCACACTACTGCATTGCGAGTCTGGGACCCACACCCATGTGAGAGCAAGAGGATACGAGGGCCTGGGACCCTGAAGCTAAAGAGACAGGCAAGGAAGCTTCATATGCTTGGCAGGGGAGTACACCAAGCTGGCACACTACTGCATTGCGAGTCTCAGACCCGCGCCCATGTGAGAGCAAGAGGATTCAATGGCCTGGGACCATGAAAGCAGAGACAGGCAAGGAATCTTCATATGCTTGGCAGGGGAGTACACCAAGCTGGCACACTACTGCATTGCGAGTCTGGGACCCGCGCCCATGTGAGAGCAAGAGGATACGAGGGCCTGGGACCCTGAAAGCAGAGACAGGCAAGGAAGCTTCATATGCTTGGCAGGGGAGTACACCAAGCTGGCACACTACTGCATTGCAAGTCTGGGATCCGCGCCCATGTGAGAGCAAGAGGATACGAGGGCTGGGACCCTGAAGCTAAAGAGACAGTCAAGGAAGCTTCATATGCTTGGCAGGGGAGTACACCAAGCTGGCACACTACTGCATTGCGATTCTGGGACCCGCGCCTATGTGAGAGCAAGAGAATAAGAGGGTCTGGGACCCTGAAAGCAGAGACAGGCAAGGAAGCTTCATATGCTTGGCAGGGGAGTACACCAAGCTGGCACACTACTGCATTGCGAGTCTGGGATCTGCGACCATGTGAGAGCAAGAGGATACGAGGGCCTGGGACCCTGAAAGCAGAGACAGGCAAGGAAGCTTCGTATGCTTGGCAGGGTAGTACACCAAGCTGGCACACTACTGCATTGCGAGTCTGGGACCCGCGCCCATGTGAGAGCAAGAGAATAAGAGGGCCTGAGATCCTGAAAGCAGAGACAGACAAGGAAGCTTCATATGCTTGGCAGGAGAGTACACCAAGCTGGCACACTACTGCATTGTGAGTCTGGGAACCGCGCCCATGTGAGAGCAAGAGGATACGAGGGCCTGGGACCCTGAAAGCAGAGACAGGCAAGGAAGCTTCATATGCTTGGCAGGGGAGTACACCAAGCTGGCACACTACTGCATTGCAAGTCTGGGACCTGCGCCCATGTGAGAGCAAGAGGATACGAGGGCCTGGAACCCTGAAAGCAGAGACAGGCAAGGAAGCTCATATGCTTGGCAGGGGAGTACACCAAGCTGGCTCACTACTGCATTGCGAGTCTAGGACCCGCGCCCATGTGAGAGCAAGAGGATACGAGGGCCTGGGACCCTGAAAGCAGAGACAGGCAAAGAAGCTTCAGATGCTTGGCAGGGGAGTACACCAAGCTGGCACACTACTGCATTGCGAGTCTGGGACCCGCGCCCATGTGAGAGCAAGAGAATAAGAGGGCCTGGGACCCTAAAAGCAGAGACAGGCAAGGAAGCTTCATATGCTTGGCAGGGGAGTAAACCAAGCTGGCACACTACTGCATTGCGAGTCTAGGACCCGCGCCCATGTGAGAGCAAGAGGATAAGAGGGCCTGGGATCCTGAAGCTAAAGAGACAGGCAAGGAAGCTTCATATGCTTGGCAGGAGAGTACACCAAGCTGGCGCACTACTGCATTGCGAGTCTGGGACCCGCGCTCATATGAGAGCAAGAGGATAAGAGGGCCTGGGACCCTGAAAGCAGAGACAGGCAAGGAAGCTTCATATGCTTGGCAGGGGAGTACACCAAGCTGGCACACTACTGCATTGCGAGTCTGGGAACCGCGCCCATGTGAGAGCAAGAGGATACGAGGGCCTGGGACCCTGAAAGCAGAGACAGGCAAGGAAGCTTCATATGCTTGGCAGGGGAGTACACCAAGCTGGCACACTACTGCATTGCGAGTCTGGGACCCACGCCCATGTGAGAGCAAGAGGATACGAGGGCCTGGGACCCTGAAGCTAAAGAGACAGGCAAGGAAGCTTCGTATGCTTGGCAGGGGAGTACACCAAGCTGGCACACTACTGCATTGCGAGTCTGGGGCCCGCGCCCATGTGAGAGCAAGAGAATAAGAGGGCCTGAGATCCTGAAAGCAGAGACAGACAAGGAAGCTTCATATGCTTGGCAGGAGAGTACACCAAGCTGGCACACTACTGCATTGCGAGTCTGGGAACCGCGCCCATGTGAGAGCAAGAGGATACGAGGGCCTGGGACCCTGAAAGCAGAGACAGGCAAGGAAGCTTCATATGCTTGGCAGGGGAGTACACCGAACTGGCACACTACTGCATTGCGAGTCTGGGATCCACACCCATGTGTGAGCAAGAGGATACGAGATCCTGGTACCCTGAAAGCAGAGACAGGCAAGGAAGCTTCATATGCTTGGCAGGGGAGTAAACCAAGCTGGCACACTACTGCATTGCGAGTCTGGGACCCGCGCCCATGTGAGAGCAAGAGGATACGAGGACCTGGGACCCACAGGCAAGGAGCTTCATATGCTTGGCAGGGGGAGTACACCAAGCTGGCACACTACTGCATTGCGAGTCTGGGAACCGCGCCCATGTGAGAGCAAGAGGATACGAGGGCCTGGGACCCTGAAAGCAGAGACAGGCAAGGAAGCTTCATATGCTTGGCAGGGGAGTAAACCAAGCTGGCACACTACTGCATTGCGAGTCTGGGACCCGCGCCCATGTGAGAGCAAGAGGATACGAGGGCCTGGGACCCACAGGCAAGGAGCTTCATATGCTTGGCAGGGGGAGTACACCAAGCTGGCACACTAATGCATTGCGAGTCTGGGAACCGCGCCCATGTGAGAGCAAGAGGATACGAGGGCCTGGGACCCTGAAAGCAGAGACAGGCAAGGAAGCTTCATATGCTTGGCAGGGGAGTACACCAAGCTGGCACACTACTGCATTGCGAGTCTGGGACCCACGCTCATGTGAGAGCAAGAGGATACGAGGGCCTGGGACCCTGAAGCTAAAGAGACAGGCAAGGAAGCTTCATATGCTTGGCAGGAGAGTAAACCAAGCTGGCACACTACTGCATTGCGAGTCTGGGACCCGCGCCCATTTGAGAGCAAGAGGATACGAGGGCCTGGGACCCTGAAAGCAGAGACAGGCAAGGAAGCTTCATATGCTTGGCATGAGAGTAAACCAAGCCGGCACACTACTGCATTGCGAGTCTGGGCTCTGCGCCCATGTGAGAGCAAGAGGATACGAGGGCCTGGGACCCTGAAAGCAGAGACAGGCAAGGAAGCTTCATATGCTTGGCAGGGGAGTACACCAAGCTGGCACACTACTGCATTGCGAGTCTCAGACCCGCACCCATGTGAGAGCAAGAGGATACGAGGGCCTGGGACCCTGAAAGCAGAGACAGGCAAGGAATATTCATATGCTTGGCAGGGGAGTACACCAAGCTGGCACACTACTGCATTGCGAGTCTGGGACCCGCGCCCATGTGAGAGCAAGAGGATACGAAGGCCTGGGACCCTGAAAGCAGAGACAGGCAAGGAAGCTTCATATGCTTGGCAGGGGAGTACACCAAGCTGGCACACTACTGCATTGCGAGTCTGGGATCCGCGCCCATGTGAGAGCAAGAGGATACGAGGGCTGGGACCCTGAAGCTAAAGAGACAGGCAAGGAAGCTTCATATGCTTGGCAGGGGAGTATACCAAGCTGGCACACTACTGCATTGCGATTCTGGGACTCGCGCCTATGTGAGAGCAAGAGAATAAGAGGGTCTGGGACCCTGAAAGCAGAGACAGGCAAGGAAGCTTCATATGCTTGGCAGGGGAGTACACCAAGCTGGCACACTACTGCATTGCGAGTCTGGGATCTGCGACCATGTGAGAGCAAGAGGATACGAGGGCCTGGGACCCTGAAAGCAGAGACAGGCAAGGAAGCTTCGTATGCTTGGCAGGGGAGTACACCAAGCTGGCACACTACTGCATTGCGAGTCTGGGGCCCGCGCCCATGTGAGAGCAAGAGAATAAGAGGGCCTGAGATTCTGAAAGCAGAGACAGACAAGGAAGCTTCATATGCTTGGCAGGAGAGTACACCAAGCTGGCACACTACTGCATTGCGAGTCTGGGAACCGCGCCCATGTGAGAGCAAGAGGATACGAGGGCCTGGGACCCTGAAAGCAGAGACAGGCAAGGAAGCTTCATATGCTTGGCAGGGGAGTACACCAAGCTGGCACACTACTGCATTGCAAGTCTGGGACCTGCGCCCATGTGAGAGCAAGAGGATACGAGGGCCTGGGACCCTGAAAGCAGAGACAGGCAAGGAAGCTCATATGCTTGGCAGGGGAGTACACCAAGCTGGCACACTACTGCATTGCTAGTCTGGGACCCGCGCCCATGTGAGAGCAAGAGGATACGAGGGCCTGGGACCCTGAAAGCAGAGACAGGCAAAGAAGCTTCAGATGCTTGGCAGGGGAGTACACCAAGCTGGCACACTACTGCATTGCGAGTATGGGACCCGCGCCCATGTGAGAGCAAGAGAATAAGAGGGCCTGGGACCCTGAAAGCAGAGACAGGCAAGGAAGCTTCATATGCTTGGCAGGGGAGTAAACCAAGCTGGCACACTACTGCATTGCGAGTCTAGGACCCGCGCCCATGTGAGAGCAAGAGGATAAGAGGGCCTGGGACCCTGAAAGCAGAGACAGGCAAAGAAGCTTCAGATGCTTGGCAGGGGAGTACACCAAGCTGGCGCACTACTGCATTGCGAGTCTGGGACCCGCGCTCATATGAGAGATAGAGGATAAGAGGGCCTGGGATCCTGAAGCTAAAGAGACAGGCAAGGAAACTTCATATGCTTGGCAGGGGAGTACACCAAGCTGGCACACTACTGCATTGCGAGTCTAGGACCCACTGTAACGCTCACCTGATTCCCGTAGAGGCGCCGGTCTTGACTGGGCGTATACCGTATCTTCAAAGGTGATGTGTAACACACGGCTGGCTCTTTGGGCTGGACCTCTGTGCACTGTATGTCTGACTCGAAGGGTAAGATGTCTGCAGATAGAAAATATGGGATTAAGGAACTGGGTTATTGAATGTCTCTCTCTTCTTCCCTTTCTCTTCTCCTGTAGAACCCCAAAGGTTAACGCTCTCACCTTAGGTAAGTGAACGCCGTGCTCTCCATCTGCCTCGGGGCAGGGTGCTGTAACCAGTTTCTTCACTGGATAAGGGGAGCAGGCCTCTTGACTTCAGAGGACTGCTGTCCGTCGTTTACTGCACGAACGGTAAGTTTCGAGTAATCCTAATGTCTTTAAAGTCTTTAGTAATGATGTCTCTTGTTTTGCAGGGTTCCGGCGATGGCGGATGACGGGCTGAAGTGAGTTGAAGATGGAGCCCGTGTGATGAATAGAAGCGCCCGGAAGCACGTAAGTAAGCGCTTGTTGCCTGCTTCACGATGCGCTCTAACTGTCTTTTTATTTTGCAAGTACAAGTTCGGAGCGGCTGCAGGGTGCCGGAATACCCACTGGGTTAGATGTGGAAAGGAGTAATGGCACGTGAGTATTAAAGTTCCCCAATGTCTTTTAACGCACCTTGTTTTGTCTTTCAGATGCAGGATGCAGCGCCGAAGGCCTCCGGAGCATGCGAAGAGTTGGTAAGCTTTTGTCTTTCAGATGCCGGAATGCAGTGTGAAGACCTCCGGAGCGCACGAAGAGTAGGTAAGCCTTTGTCTTTCAGATGCCGGAATACAGCGCGAGGCGTTGGTGACAGCCGATGGACCAGGTAAGTGGTAAGTAAAGAGCTGTCACTGAAGACCGTAATGCTAGCCTGTTCTTTCTTGTCTTTATAGGTGTTGCTGAAGACTGGATTCAGGATGGTAAGCCTTTTTCCTTAGGCCCAGGATCAGATGCAGAAGACAAGATGAGCGTTCTGCTGCAGAGGATGCAGAATAACGCAAAGCAAGATTCATCCATCGGGTGTGGTTTAAATAGCCTCCTGTAGTGCTTAGATGTCTCCTTCCACAGCCACGCCTAGGTAAGAAAAGAGTTCCTGCTTTCCAGAAGAGTTCCAGTGTTCTGAATCTAGGGAGTGGCTCCTGCCCCACCCAACAGGAAAAGTAGTTCCAAACAGAAGAGGATCAGAGGCTCAACTGGCAGGCAAGTAAGCAGCATGGTCTGCTGCAGGTAAGTCCACCCAAGCATTATGAGCCCGGCGCTTCCAGCGCTGGGACTGGGCATATTTATGAGCCTGGTGCCACTGGCGCCAGGACTGGGTCCAAAAGGTCCCAATTGGGACTGGTTGGCACTCGGAATGTCAAGCTTATAGGAAGTAGGGATCTCGATCCCCTCCTCCGAACCACAGAAGCCAAATAGATTGACCCCTCCCACCGTGGTTGGCACGGGCGCCTGAACGTATATCACAGGGAGCCACGTGGCAGCCAATGGGGGGAAGATGGAGTTAGGGAAAGGGGATGGAGTGACAAAGGAAAGGAAGGGAACATAACAAACCAATACATACAACAGCAAATCCTCCTGTACCTGAAACCGTAATTCTAAATCACCTAGCCTAATCTCTTATTCCTGAAGTAAACCTGCTAAATTATAACCATGGTGGCTTTACAAGTCTTCACTTTGCATATCACAAACATAACCTAGAACACAGACCTTGAACGTAACATGTTACTGGGGACAGTAATGTATGAAAACACATAAGATAGTTTAGACGCAAATGGCACAAACAAGGGTTGTCCCTTTCATGAAGATACAAGACACATGGCCCGTTGAGCACAAGGAAAACCACAAACAGAGTCTTGGGACCAAACATACCACATAACAAGCCCTTGTGATAAGTGGACTCCAAAGACTTATTCCAATTACATACACATAGGATAATCTGCCCCTAGGGCACTCTTTTATCAGTCCTGAGTTCCTATAACATGTTTCCTCTCACATGGCATGCATCATGTGGAACGTGTATCCTAGAGCGTGTTACCTCACACACTCACTGCATAATGGATAATGAATCAATACATGAACATCAACGTATTATAACCCCAGTATGTAAGCACCGAGGTCCAACAACACTTAACTGATGGCCCGGATGCCTCACGAGGACATCCGGACCGTGAAGAGCGATGCCCAACACCGGGTAGTAAGAACCGCTTCACCGCCGCAGCCCGCAACAGACTTTCTTGTGTTCTTCAGCGTTACCGTCGAGGCCCGGGGAGAAGGGAAGCTCAATAAGTCCTTCGGCGTCGGATAGGCTCCCACATGCCTGCTCCAACCCTGCTGCCGCCCATGCTGATAATCAGTAATTACCTGCACCGAGGCACGGGCGGCGGCGGGTTTTAACAGTTGCTGCTAATGAGCAGCTGGTGCCGCGCGCGATAGAGGAGAACTACACTTTTCCTAAAGCCTAATGGGAAATGTAGTTTATCTCCTCCTGCCAAGCACCAAGCGCCGTCCTCGGCCTTTCCACAGATTCCTGACACGGAACCTGGGTTATGGATCTGCTTCCAAGGGAGTTGGGAAAACCCTGACCTTTTGGAAGCAGAGATCATGACAGTACCCCCCCTCAAGGCCCCTCCCAAACCGGGCTTCTCCGGGGGTTTTGGCTTGTCAGGAAATGTTCGGTGAAATCTTTTGATTAGGAGAGGAGCGTGGACATATTCAGCAGGTTCCCAGGATCTCTCTTGAGAGCCGTAGCCTTTCCAGTCAATTAGGTAAAATAGTTTAGATTTGGAGATCTTGGAGTCCAGAATGCTTTTGACTTCAAACTCGAGTTCTCCATCAACTAGGATAGGTTTTGGAGATTTAGTTAGTCGGGTTTGAGGTTGCACGGGTTTTAATAGAGAGACGTGGAAGACCGGATGTATCTTCATGTGCGGGGGCAAGTCCAACTTGACCGCTACTGGGTTTACTATGGTAGTGATGGAATAGGGACCAATGTATCTTGGGTTGAATGTGCGTGGCCCTTTTAGAGGTAGATATTTGGTGGATAACCAGACTTGATCCCCTACTTGATATTGAGGGGCTTCCTTCCGATGTTGATCTGCTCCTTTCTTGTATTGTTCTTTAGCCCTTTGAAGGTGAGAAACAGCTTCCTTAAAGCCTTGGGTGATTGTAGAATGCAGGTAGTCTACTGCTGGTGTTTCAAGATCTTGGAGGGGATCCAACTCCGAGGTTCGAGGGTGACTGCCGTACAAAAGAAAAAACGGGGTTTTCCCAGTTCCCGAATGGACAGAGTTATTGTAGGCATATTCGGCTATCCAAAGGATGTCTTTCCAAGTTTTTTCCGTTTGTTGCAGCATGCAGCGTAAATACTGTTCCAGAGTTTGATTGGTCCTCTCGGTTTGTCCGTCGGTCTGAGGGTGGTGACTGGTCGACAGTCTCACATCAATTTGAGCCGACTGACAGCAACTTCGCCAAAAATGAGAAATAAATTGACTACCTCGATCCGAAATTAGAACCAAAGGAAAACCGTGCAGTCGGACGATGTTTTCGAGAAATTCTCGGGCCAGAGTTGCTGCTGTTGGCAAGCCTTTGAGCGGAATGAAATGCGTCATCTTGGAGAATAAGTCCACGATTACTAGAATCGTATTGTATCCGGAGCATGGAGGTAGATCGGTGATGAAGTCCATAGAAAGCGTATGCCAAGGGCGAGGTGGGATGTCAATAGGGCGTAAGAGGCCTGCTGGTCTTTCCTTTTGACTCTTGTTTTGGGCGCATACTCCACAGGACATTATAAAGTCTCTGATATCTTTTTTCCAAGACGGCCACCAGAAGTAGCGCTTGATCTTTTCTGAGGTCTTGGCCATACCGGGATGTCCTTCCATTAAAGAATCGTGATAACAAGAGATTACTTTTTTCTGTAAATCTGTGCTGGGTAGGTATAATCGTTCTTGGAAATACAATAAGTTGTCCTTTACTGCAAAGTCCTTTCCCTGCAGATGCCAATTCTGTATGTCTGCTGGAGTTACAAGTTGCCTGGCTTTATCCTTAACTTCCTCTATGGATTCTGTGGCGATTACACCCAGAATTCTTTGTTCGGGAATGATTGGTACAGGTTTAGGGTTGATTGTTCTGACTTGAGTGTCGTGTAGACCGATGAGTCCTCTGTCCCCAAGTGACGCACAGGGGAACTAAATAGAAACCCGCTGTGCGACCTTTGAGGCCACAGGTGGGAGATGTCTTCCCAGATCCACGGAGCCTCTGGAACACCGATGCTGCTGTCAAGAAGGAACGAGGTTAAGTACCAGGCAATCACAATACAGTCAGATAAACAAAAGGATCTAAAGTGTCTTACCTATCTGGTGTAAGGGTGACCCAGGTAACCTAGTAGAGAGGTTCGAGACTCAGATGATGCGGCGGTCCCTGGAATGGTAGAACCGCAGGTTAGCGTGGATGAAGGGTTAGCCACCTGTAGGAGAGAGGGCTTGACTTGAATCCCAAGAAGGGAAAGGGCGTAGAAGTTCAGCAAGGTAACAAGGGATGATCCAAAGACAAGTCGAGGTGAAGTCCAAAAATCCGGCATCAGGTCAACAGTTCCAAGCAAAGGTACAAAGGGGTGTCCGAGGGGAGTCCGAGGTAGAGTTCCGTGATCAGGATAACAAGGAGCAAGTAGTAACGCCAAACAGGGTCTGAAGCCAGCTGAGAAGCAATGAGCGTTCTGTATCTCAGACCTTTATACTGAGTGTCCCTGGGTCATGTGACTTCTCTGGGTAATGTGACGTCCACCAAGATCACGTGAGGAACGCCACAGTGTATCACATGACCGACGTGAAGACGAAACGCCGCCCCTTCTGCTATATGTTCTCCAAGGCAATTGCCAATGCAGAAAGGGTTGTAATCGAGCCCGTACACTAAAGCTGGTACGGAGTTTTCGGTTCTGTGGGTTCACCGAATCACTTGAGCCTCGAAGCTTGGGAGGGGATGCTGGGGGAATGTGAGCAGTGTTCTGATGTGTAGTGGCCTGGTGTGCAGAGGATCGCCTAACATAGCCCCCCCCAACGGCCCACGACCCTGTGGGCAGGACGGATGATCCTTATGGAAACGGGCTACTAACCGAGGGGCGTTCAGATCAGGGGCGGAAACCCACGAACGCTCCTCCGGGCCATAACCCTTCCAATCCACCAGATACTGGAGCCTACCCCTAAACCATCTGGAACCCAAAATGGCCGACACCTCAAAAACATCAGGAGAGGTCAAGGACACCGACGCAACAGGGGTACGAAGACGGACAGAGTCAGGACAAGGTTTGAGGAGGGAGACATGAAACACAGGATGGATACGCCAAGAACTGGGCAGCACTAGACGAAAAGCCACCGGATTCACAACCTGAGAGATCACATACGGACCGACAAAGCGAGGTAACAACTTCCGGCAACCCACTAGGCGAAGATGGCGTGACGACAACCAGACCCTAGAACCCACCACCAGAGGGGGAGCAGCACTACGTTTGCCATCCACACGGGCCTTCATAGAAGTCTTTGCTTCGGTGAGATGAACCACGGTACTAGCATGTACAACCGATAGATCCCTAAGACATGTCGTGGCCGCAGGGTTCGAGGAACTGGAAGCATCAGGGACCGGCAAGACCTTGGGATGTTGGCCGTAGAGGGCGTAAAAATGAGAGTAACCAGTAGCCGAATGAGCCGCATTATTGTACGCGAACTCCGCAAGCCGTAACACGGCCAACCAAGAGGTCTGATGTTGCAATATAAGACAGCGAAGGTACTGTTCCATGGATTGATTCGTTCTTTCCGTTTGCCCATCGGTCTCAGGATGATAGGCCGACGAATACCTGGTATCAATGCCCAATAATCTCGTCAACGATCTCCAGAACCGAGAGGTGAACTGTGAACCTCGATCGGATATAATGACCGAAGGGAGGCCGAATAGCATGAACACATGTTCAAAAAACAAATCCGCCAAGACAGGGGCCGAAGGAATGCCTTTACAAGGAACAAAACGAGCCATTTTTGTGAACGTGTCCACCACTACCCAGACGGAATCAAAGCCTTTCGACTTGGGGAGATCAGTAACGAAATCCATAGTCAACGTATGCCAGGGCCTAGGAGGTACCGGAAGCGGAAGTAACAACCCAACCGGTCGACCTCTTCGATGTTTAGCCTGAGAACATACTGCGCACGAATTGACATAACACTCCACATCGCGCTTCATAGAAGGCCACCAACGCTTGAGAAGATCAAAAGTGCGCTCTTGTCCGGGATGGGCATTAAAGGGAGCATCATGAGACCACTCAAGGGCCAGATTACGAGTGTCAGGTGTGGGAAGGAACAGGCGTTCATGTACGAAAGGTAATCCATCAGAATACACCGGATCCCATTCTCGCAACTGATCAGAATGATTGCTAGTCCAGGATCGGACCGAGTCTAAAAGCGACAATGAGGGTGTACAGAGACAAATCACATGACTCTTCCCGAGAACGGTGTCAGGGAAGGCAGGCAACTGGACCCCCCCCGGGGAACGTGACAAGGCATCTGCTTTCCCATGTGAAGTGCCAGGACGATGCATAATATGAAAATCAAAAGCGGAAAAGAAAAGGTGCCATCGGACCTGTCTGCTATTAATGCACTTCAGAGAACCCAGATCCTGTAAATTCCGATGATCTGAGTATACTGTGATGGAGTGTTTAGCCCCCAGAAGATGATGACGCCAAACACGGAAGGCATCCATGGCAGCCAAGAGTTCTTTCTCCGTAACGGTGTAATGAGACTCAGTACTGGAAAACTTACGGGAATGGTATGCCACTGGATGTAATTTGCCTGTAGTAGGACACGTTTGAGACAGTACCGCACCGAGATCAAAGGAAGAGGCATCCGCCTCAACTATGAACGGAAGATCAGGATTGGGGTGTTGGAGTACCGGTGCGGTAGTGAAGGCGGTTTTCAAAGCCTCAAAAGCCTCCTGATGTTCCCTGTGCCAATGATAGGGTACCTGAGGACTAGTCAGAGCCGTGAGCGGCGCAACAATTGTGGAAAAAGAAGAAATGAAACGTCTATAAAAGTTGGCGAATCCCAAAAAGGCCTGCAAGGACTTGAGTGTTTGAGGTACTGGCCAATCTAATACTGCTTTGACCTTAGATTCGTTCATGGATAACGCCCCAGGGGTGATGTGGAAACCCAGAAACTCAACAGAAGTTTTATGGAACTGACATTTCTCAGGTTTGGCAAATAAGGAATGTTCTCTCACACGAGATAGTATTTCTCGAACATGCTTTACATGGTCATCAAGATCACGAGAAAAGATTAAGATGTCGTCCAAGTACACAACCATGTAAACATCCAGAATATCCCTGAATATGTCATTCATGAATCGTTGGAATGTGGCCGGGGCATTACATAGGCCAAAAGGCATGACTAAATATTCGTACAAGCCGTAACGAGTACAGAAAGCCGTTTTCCACTCGTCTCCCTCGCGAACGCGTACTAAATTGTATGCGCCACGTAGGTCAAGCTTGGTGAAAATGGAAGCATGTGTTAAATGGTCTAGAAGTGGGGTGATTAACGGGATTGGATATCTATCCTTTTTTGTGATAGCGTTAAGACGCCGATAATCCACACAAGGACGTAAATCCCCCTCCTTCTTGGGTACAAAGAAAATGGGACTTGCCGCTGGTGAAGTGGAGGGGCGGATGTGTCCTAAACGTAAGGCGTTCTGTACATACTCTTTCAATGCTTGTTCCTCCGAAGGGGACAAAGAATAGATCCTGCCCGAAGGGATAGTGGAATCAGGAAGTAATTCGATTGGGCAGTCATATGGTCTATGTGGAGGAAGTACCTCGGAAGAGCCCCGATCGAAAACTGATTCGAATGCTTTGTACTCAGGCGGAATCCCAGACACCAACCCCCCAACAGTATGTGAATGCACAATCTCTGGATCATCAACAGTGAGTTGAGCTAAAGCTCCCAAGGCCCGAGAAGGTGTGTCAGAGGCTTGATGGACCGGGAGACAATAATTCTGACAGACTTCGGACTCGAAGAGTACAGTGCCTGACTGCCAATTGATCAGTGGATTATGTTCACGTAACCATGGAATTCCTAGTATGATACCGAATTGGGGTGTGGTAATTAAATCAAAACTTAAGGTTTCTGTGTGTGTTTCTTGTATGTTCAACAAGAGGGGTGCAGTTTGGTGTCTAACAGGACCAGAAACTAATGCAGAGCCGTCTACGGCTTGGACATGTTCCGGTCGTGTTTTTACCACTAAAGGTAGGTTGAGGGAATGGGCCAAATCAATATCTATGTAATTACCAGTGGCACCTGAATCAATGATGATATTGACTGCATGAAGAAGGCCTGTAGAGGGACATAGAGTAGCCTTTACAGAGATGGGTTGGACACGAGCAAAGGCAAGAGAGGTACCCGGAGAGGATGACGGGACACTCGACCTGTTCTCCGGATCTAAGGTCGAGCCATCCGAAAAACCTGGCTCTTCTTGGGACGTCGAGGACACTCTTTCACAAAATGTCCAGTGGTGCCACAATAAAAGCATGCATTATCCACCCTTCTATGTTCCCTCTCTGATGTTGTAATAGGACTACGTAAACCTCCCACTTGCATAGGTTCTTCTGTACTGGAAGCAGGAGTACTAGCAAGAGTAGGATGGGAAGAGACCCCCATTTCAGCTCTACGCTCTGATCGTCGTGCATCTACCTGCAAGACGAGATCAACCAATTCCTGATACTGAGTAGGCATAGAAGGGATCACTGATAAAGCATCTTTCATGGTGTTACTCAACCCCCTATAAAAGACCACCGCCCGCTTGTTTTCTGGCCATGATGTTTCCGCAACTAGTTGATTAAACCGGGTGATGTATTCTATCAAAGTCCTTCTACCCTGAGTCAGTTCTAACAATTCCAAATCCCTAGACTGTGCCTTGTGTCGGGTATCGAATACTCGAGACATTTCTAGAACCAACAAATCAAAGTCATAAAGGACTGGGCTATTATTCTCTAGCAGGGGATTAGCCCAAGCGGCAGCCGTTCCGGCTAAATGGGAGAGGGCGAAGGCGGCTTTAGTAGTGGAAGTAGGAAAAGCCAAAGGTCTGCATAAGAAATGTAACTTGCACTGATTAACAAAGGTTCTGAATTTCTTGGGGTCACCTTGATAGCGTTCCGGAGCAGCCAGGGGGGAAGGAGTTGGGAGGATCATTGGAGTTGGGACTGTAGAAGTAGCCAAGGGAGGGGGTGTAGTGGAGGAGCTGGCATCTCCAAACTCAGGGTCTGCAGGAAGGGAATGCTGAACACTCTGTATGGAATCCAACCTTTGGTGGATCACTGTGTTCGCGGCTGCCATATCTGCCCTTAATACTGTAATTGCCTGGACTAAAGCAGCTATGGGTTCTTCCGTGGATCCCTGCATCGTCAAACACGACTAAACGGCTTCTCAGCCTGTTCTGACTTGAGTGTCGTGTAGACCGATGAGTCCTCTGTCCCCAAGTGACGCACAGGGGAACTAAATAGAAACCCGCTGTGCGACCTTTGAGGCCACAGGTGGGAGATGTCTTCCCAGATCCACGGAGCCTCTGGAACACCGATGCTGCTGTCAAGAAGGAACGAGGTTAAGTACCAGGCAATCACAATACAGTCAGATAAACAAAAGGATCTAAAGTGTCTTACCTATCTGGTGTAATGGTGACCCAGGTAACCTAGTAGAGAGGTTCGAGACTCAGATGATGCGGCGGTCCCTGGAATGGTAGAACCGCAGGTTAGCGTGGATGAAGGGTTAGCCACCTGTAGGAGAGAGGGCTTGACTTGAATCCCAAGAAGGGAAAGGGCGTAGAAGTTCAGCAAGGTAACAAGGGATGATCCAAAGACAAGTCGAGGTGAAGTCCAAAAATCCGGCATCAGGTCAACAGTTCCAAGCAAAGGTACAAAGGGGTGTCCGAGGGAGTCCGAGGTAGAGTTCCGTGATCAGGATAACAAGGAGCAAGTAGTAACGCCAAACAGGGTCTGAAGCCAGCTGAGAAGCAATGAGCGTTCTGTCTCTCAGACCTTTATACTGAGTGTCCCTGGGTCATGTGACTTCTCTGGGTCATGTGACGTCCACCAAGATCACGTGAGGAACGCCACAGTGTATCACATGACCGACGTGAAGACGAAACGCCGCCCCTTCTGCTATATGTTCTCCAAGGCAATTGCCAATGCAGAAAGGGTTGTAATCGAGCCCGTACACTAAAGCTGGTACGGAGTTTTCGGTTCTGTGGGTTCACCGAATCACTTGAGCCTCGAAGCTTGGGAGGGGATGCTGGGGGAATGTGAGCAGTGTTCTGATGTGTAGTGGCCTGGTGTGCAGAGGATCGCCTAACATAGATCAAGTGTTCTTCCGCTCCCATCCGAGAAAGGGCATCAGCTTTACCGTTCTTTGTACCAGGTCGATAGGTAATTATGAAGTCAAACTCGGCAAAGAATAATGCCCTACGGAGTTGTCTAGAGGATTGGGCTTTTGCGGTTTTCAAATATTGCAGGTTTCGGTGATCCGTAATCACAGTAACGGTGTGTCGGGCCCCCAGCAGATAATGCCGCCAAGCCTTAAAGGCAGACTTGATAGCCAGAAGTTCCTTGTCAGTAATTGTGTAATTGATTTCAGGAGGCGAGAATTTGCGGGACCAAAATGCCACGGGATGCAACTGATTGGTTACCGGGTCCTTTTGTGATAGAACTGCCCCCATGGCAAGGCTTGAAGCATCAGTTTCCACGATGTAGGGGAGTTTGGGGCGAGGGTGTTTTAAGATTGGTGCAGAGATAAATTTAGTCTTCAAATCCTGGAAAGCTTGTTCCGCCTCGGTAGACCATTCAAAACGTTTGTTTTTCTTTAACAAGGCAGTGATGGGCTGGACTATTCGATAGAATTCGGGGATAAACCTGCGGTAAAAGTTAGCGAAGCCTAACATGCTTTGCACACCTTTTACGGAGGATGGTGATGGCCATTTGAGAACTGCATCGACCTTCTTTGAATCCATACGCACTCCGCCAGGTGATAATATGAATCCCAAGAATTCAACTTCAGTCACGTTGAAAACACATTTTTCCAACTTAGCGAAAAGTTTGTGTTGACGCAATCTTTCGAGGACCATTTTCACGTGTTTCCGATGTTCAGATTCCGATGAAGAATAAACGAGGATGTCATCAATGTAAACAACAACACACACATCTATGAGCTCTCTGAGGACATCGTTCATAAAATATTGAAAGGCGGCCGGGGCATTGCAAAGTCCGAAGGGCATGACCTGATATTCAAATAGCCCATACTTGGTGCGGAAGGCCGTCTTCCATTCATCGCCCTCTTTTACTCGTACCAAGTGGTAAGCTCCTCTAAGATCCAGCTTTGTATATATGCATGCTTTTCTGACTTGGTCCAGGAGTTCAGGGATCAAAGGTAACGGATATCTATTCTTAACGGTGATCTGGTTCAGGGAGCGATAATCTATACAAGTTCTAAGGTCTCCTTCCTTTTTTGGAACGAAGAACAAAGCTGAAGAAGCAGGGGACTTGGAAGGACGAATAAACCCATTTGCCAGGTATTGATCCAGGTATTGTCGAAGGTGAAGGTTCTCAGGCTCGGTGAGGGCATAAATTCTACTACAAGGAGGAGTAGATCCAGGTATCAGGTCGATCTGGCAGTCATAAGACCTATGAGGAGGTAGAGAGTTAGCCTGATCCTTCCGGAAAATATCTTGGTATTCTAAGTATTCGGGAGGTAACTGGGGAGTCTCTGAAGAAATTGCTGCCAGTGCAACACCAGGTGTAGGGTGACAAGTAGAGACACATTCTGGAAACTGGACCGTTCTTGCTCGCCAATCGATCAGAGGATTGTGTTTCTCTAACCAAGGTATTCCTAGAATAATCTGAAACTGAGGGGCCTTGATCACATCGAACACGATCTTCTCATGGTGTCCATCTTGACTTACTAGCGTCACCTCTTGAGTGGTATGCGTTACTGGCCCGGAGGCTATCTCCGTACCATCCACCGTAGTAATGACGTCCTTTACAGCCTTGGGACAAAGAGTTAGATTCATCCTCAAAACCATTTCATGATCCACATAATTGCCGATGGCACCGCTTTCGACGTAAGCTTCAATTGCATGCAATCGATCCGGATTATCAGGGCTAATGAGGACCATAGGTATCACGAAATGCGAGGTCACGGAACTGGTTTTCACGCTCGGCAAGAGGACCTCTATTCTTGTCGGGCGAGGTCGTTTCCCTGCTCAGAGTTTGTAACTTTGGTAACTGCAGCTCCTACTGCCTTCTTGGCAGGTTTCACCGGACAGTCTCGAAGAAAGTGCCCTGAGTTTCCGCAATAGAGGCATAATTGCAACTGTTTTCTCCTTTCCCGCTCCTTTTGTGTTAGAGGACCTTTCAGACCCCCTATTTGCATGGGTTCCCCGGAGTCTACTCCTTTGGAAGGAGTTGGCGGTTTGGAAAATACTCGAGCATCAAACTTGGAACGATCAGCCTTCCTGTTCCGCAGTCTGTGATCTATTTGAACGACTAAGTCTATATAGTCCGAACAATCTTGTGGGGGATTCACTATTTGGGCTAACACATCTTTGAGCTCTCCACGTAGACCTCTATAAAACAGCGTAATCCTTTTGTCCTCAGGCCATTGAGTTTCCACTATCAGTCTGTTGAAAGACGCAATATAAGCCAAAAGGTCTTGATTACCTTGTTGCAACGAAAGAAGCTCATTGTCCAAGGCCTGCCCCTGTGAATGTCTTGCGAACAGTTTTTCCATACTGAGCTGAAAAGCTTGAAAATCATGGAGGACCGGATCATCTTGATTTACTAGAGGGATCGACCAGTCTGCCGCATTGCCACTAAGGTACGAAAGCACGAAAGCTACTTTAGCTTGATCAGTTGGAAAGGCTGCTGGCCGGCATAAGAAATGCAACCGGCACTGATTGATAAATACTGCAAACCTCTTTGGGTCACCAGAAAATCGTTCGGGCGGAGCCAGAGGTACATCCCCAGGTAGGTTGATCTGCACTGGATTCATAGAGGATGTAGAAGGAAGATTTCCCCAAGATGCGGGTAACGGGGTCTGTCCGGCTTGTGACTGTAGCAATTGTCTAGCGAGATCATCTGTTCGCTCCTTGGAAATAATCAGTTCCCTTCTTAGAGCGTTCGTTTCCTGACGGGCTGCATGCACTTCTGCCCTTAGTTCCCCAAGTAACTGGGCTAGCTGGTCGGTATCCGAGGTTTCCATAGCGCCTGGACGGGAGTTTTGTGGTAGGCTTTGCGTTCTGTAACGCTCACCTGATTCCCGTAGAGGCGCCGGTCTTGACTGGGCGTATACCGTATCTTCAAAGGTGATGTGTAACACACGGCTGGCTCTTTGGGCTGGACCTCTGTGCACTGTATGTCTGACTCGAAGGGTAAGATGTCTGCAGATAGAAAATATGGGATTAAGGAACTGGGTTATTGAATGTCTCTCTCTTCTTCCCTTTCTCTTCTCCTGTAGAACCCCAAAGGTTAACGCTCTCACCTTAGGTAAGTGAACGCCGTGCTCTCCATCTGCCTCGGGGCAGGGTGCTGTAACCAGTTTCTTCACTGGATAAGGGGAGCAGGCCTCTTGACTTCAGAGGACTGCTGTCCGTCGTTTACTGCACGAACGGTAAGTTTCGAGTAATCCTAATGTCTTTAAAGTCTTTAGTAATGATGTCTCTTGTTTTGCAGGGTTCCGGCGATGGCGGATGACGGGCTGAAGTGAGTTGAAGATGGAGCCCGTGTGATGAATAGAAGCGCCCGGAAGCACGTAAGTAAGCGCTTGTTGCCTGCTTCACGATGCGCTCTAACTGTCTTTTTATTTTGCAGGTACAAGTTCGGAGCGGCTGCAGGGTGCCGGAATACCCACTGGGTTAGATGTGGAAAGGAGTAATGGCACGTGAGTATTAAAGTTCCCCAATGTCTTTTAACGCACCTTGTTTTGTCTTTCAGATGCGGGATGCAGCGCCGAAGGCCTCCGGAGCGTGCGAAGAGTTGGTAAGCTTTTGTCTTTCAGATGCCGGAATGCAGTGTGAAGACCTCCGGAGCGCACGAAGAGTAGGTAAGCCTTTGTCTTTCAGATGCCGGAATGCAGCGCGAGGCGTTGGTGACAGCCGATGGACCAGGTAAGTGAAGAGCTGTCACTGAAGACCGTAATGCTAACCTGTTCTTTCTTGTCTTTATAGGTGTTGCTGAAGACTGGATTCAGGATGGTAAGCCTTTTTCCTTAGGCCCAGGATCAGATGCAGAAGACACGATGAGCGTTCTGCTGAAGAGGATGCAGAATAACGAAAAACAAGATTCATCCATCGGGTGTGGTTTAAATAGCCTCCTGTAGTGCTTAGGTGTCTCCTTCCACAGCCACGCCTAGGTAAGAAAAGAGTTCCTGCTTTCCAGAAGAGTTCCAGTGTTCTGAATCTAGGGAGTGGCTCCTGCCCCACCCAACAGGAAAAGTAGTTCCAAACAGAAGAGGATCAGAGGCTCAACTGGCAGGCAAGTAAGCAGCATGGTCTGCTGCAGGTAAGTCCACCCAAGCATTATGAGCCCGGCGCTTCCAGCGCTGGGACTGGGCATATTTATGAGCGTGGTGCCAGTGGCGCTAGGACTGGGTCCAAAAGGTCCCAATTGGGACTGGTTGGCACTCGGAACCTGGGTTATGGATCTGCTTCCAAGGGAGTTGGGAAAACCCTGACCTTTTGGAAGCAGAGATCATGACACCCACGCCCATCTGAGAGCAAATGAATAAGAGGGCCTGGGATCCTGAAAGAAGAGACAGGCAAGGAAGCTTCATATGCTTGGCAGCGGAGTACACCAAGTTGGCACACTACTGCATTGCGAGTCTGGGATCCGCGCCCATGTGAGAGCAAGAGGATAAGAGGGCATGGGATCCGAAGCTAAAGAGACAGGCAAGGAAGCTTCATATGCTTGGCAGGGGAGTACACCAAGCTGGCACTCTACTGCATTACGAGTCTGGGACCCGCGCCCATGTGAGAGCAAGAGAATAAGAGGGCCTGGGACCCTGGAAGCAGAGACAGGCAAGGAAGCTTCATATGCTTTGCAGGGGAGTACACCAAGCTGGCACACTACTGCATTGCGAGTCTGGGATCTGCGACCATGTGAGAGCAAGAGAATAAGAGGGCCTGGGACCCTGAAAGCAGAGACAGGCAAGGAAGCTTCATATGCTTGGCAGGGGAGTACACCAAGCTGGCACACTACTGCATTACGAGTCTGGGACCCGCGCCCATGTGAGAGCAAGAGAATAAGAGGGCCTGAGATCCTTAAAGCAGAGACACACAAGGAAGCTCATATGCTTGGCAGGAGAGTACACCAAGCTGGCACACTACTGCATTGCGAGTCTGGGAACCGCGCCCATGTGAGAGCAAGAGGATACGAGGGCCTGGGACCCTGAAAGCAGAGACAGGCAAGGAAGCTTCATATGCTTGGCAGGGGAGTACACCAAGCTGGCACACTACTGCATTGCGAGTCTGGGACCCACGCCCATGTGAGAGCAAGAGGATACGAGGGCCTGGGACCCTGAAGCTAAAGAGACAGGCAAGGAAGCTTCATATGCTTGGCAGGAGAGTAAACCAAGCTGGCACACTACTGCATTGCGAGTCCGGGACCCGCGCCCATTTGAGAGCAAGAGGATACGAGGGCCTGGGACCCTGAAGGCAGAGACAGGCAAGGAAGCTTCATATGCTTGGCAGGAGAGTAAACCAAGCTGGCACACTACTGCATTGCGAGTCTGGGCTCTGCGCCCATGTGAGAGCAAGAGGATACGAGGGCCTGGGACCCTGAAAGCAGAGACAGGCAAAGAAGCTTCATATGCTTGGCAGGGGAGTACACCAAGCTGGCACACTACTGCATTGCGAGTCTGGGACCCGCGCCCATGTGAGAGCAAGAGGATACGAGGGCCTGGGACCCTGAAAGTAGAGACAGGCAAGGAAGCTTCATAGGCTTGGCAGGGGAGTACACCAAGCTGGCACACTACTGCATTGCGAGTCTGGGATCCGCGCCCATGTGAGAGCAAGAGGATAAGAGGGCTGGGACCCTGAAGCTAAAGAGACAGGCAAGGAAGCTTCATATGCTTGGCAGGGGAGTACACCAAGCTGGCACACTACTGCATTGCGAGTCTGGGACCCGCGCCCATGTGAGAGCAAGAGGATACAAGGGCCTGGGACCCTGAAAGCAGAGACAGGCAAGGAAGCTTCATATGCTTGGCAGGGGAGTACACCGAGCTGGCACACTACTGCATTGCGAGTCTAGGACCCGCGCCCATGTGAGAGCAAGAGGATACGAGGGCCTGGGATCCTGAAGCTAAAGAGACAGGCAAGGAAGCTTCATATGCTTGGCAGGAGAGTACACCAAGCTGGCGCACTACTGCATTGGGAGTCTTGGACCCGCGCCCATGTGAGAGCAAGTGAATAAGAGGGCATGAGATCCTGAAACCAGAGACAGACAAGGAAGCTTCATATGCTTGGCAGGAGAGTACACCAAGCTGGCACACTACTGCATTGCGAGTCTGGGAACCGCGCCCATGTGAGAGCAAGAGGATACGAGGGCCTGGGACCCTGAAAGCAGAGACAGGCAAGGAAGCTTCATATGCTTGGCAGGGGAGTACACCAAGCTGGCACACTACTGCATTGCGAGTCTGGGACCCACGCCCATGTGAGAGCAAGAGGACACGAGGGCCTGGGACCCTGAAGCTAAAGAGACAGGCAAGGAAGCTTCATATGCTTGGCAGGAGAGTAAACCAAGCTGGCACACTACTGCATTGCGAGTCTGGGACCCGCGCCCATGTGAGAGCAAGAGGATACGAGGGCCTGGGACCCTGAAAGCAGAGACAGGCAAGGAAGCTTCATATGCTTGGCAGGAGAGTAAACCAAGCTGGCACACTACTGCATTGCGAGTCTAGGACCCGCGCCCATGTGAGAGCAAGAGAATAAGAGGGCCTGGGATCCTGAAAGCAGAGACAGGCAAGGAAGCTTAATATGCTTGGCAGGGGAGTACACCAAGCTGGCACACTACTGCATAGCGAGTCTGGGATCCACACCCATGTGAGAGCAAGAGGATATGAGATCCTGGTACCCTGAAAGCAGAGACAGGTAAGGAAGCTTCATATGCTTGGTAGGGGAGTACACCAAGCTGGCAAACTACTGCATTGCGAGTCTGGGACCCGCGCCCATGTGAGAGCAAGAGGATACGGGGGCCAGGGACCCTGAAAGCAGAGACAGGCGAGGAAGCTTCATATGCTTGGCAGGGGAGTACACCAAGCTGGCACACTACTGCATTACAAGTCTGGGATCTGCGCCTGTGTGAGAGCAAGAGAATAAGAGGGGCTGGGACCCTGAAAGCAGAGACAGGCAAGGAAGCTTCATATGCTTGGCAGGGGAGTACACCAAGCTGGCACACTACTGCATTGCGAGTCTGAGATCCGCGCCCATGTGAGAGCAAGAGGATACGAGGGCTGGGACCCTGAAGCTAAAGAGACAGGCAAGGAAGCTTCATATGCTTGGTAGGGGAGTACACCAAGCTGGCAAACTACTGCATTGCGAGTCTGGGACCCGCGCCCATGTGAGAGCAAGAGGATACGAGGGCCTGGGACCCTGAAAGCAGAGACAGGCGAGGAAGCTTCATATGCTTGGCAGGGGAGTACACCAAGCTGGCACACTACTGCATTACAAGTCTGGGATCTGCGCCTGTGTGAGAGCAAGAGAATAAGAGGGGCTGGGACCCTGAAAGCAGAGACAGGCAAGGAAGCTTCATATGCTTGGCAGGGGAGTACACCAAGCTGGCACACTACTTCATTGCGAGTCTGAGATCCGCGCCCATGTGAGAGCAAGAGGATACGAGGGCTGGGACCCTGAAGCTAAAGAGACAGGCAAGGAAGCTTCATATGCTTGGCAGGGGAGTACACCAAGCTGGCACACTACTGCATTGCGAGTCTGGGACCCGCGCCCATGTGAGAGCAAGAGGATACGAGGGCCTGGGACCCTGAAAGCAGAGACAGGCAAGGAAGCTTCATATGCTTGGCAGGAGAGTAAACCAAGCTGGCACACTACTGCATTGCGAGTCTAGGACCCGCGCCCATGTGAGAGCAAGAGAATAAGAGGGCCTGGGATCCTGAAAGCAGAGACAGGCAAGGAAGCTTCATATGCTTGGCAGGGGAGTACACCAAGCTGGCACACTACTGCATAGCGAGTCTGGGATCCACACCCATGTGAGAGCAAGAGGATATGAGATCCTGGTACCCTGAAAGCAGAGACAGGCAAGGAAGCTTCATATGCTTGGCAGGGGAGTAAACCAAGCTGGCACACTACTGCATTGCGAGTCGTGGACCCGCGCCCATGTGAGAGCAAGAGGAAACGCGGGCCTGGGACCCACAGGCAAGGAGCTTCATATGCTTGGCAGGGGAGTAAACCAAGCTGGCACACTACTGCATTGCGAGTCTGGGACCCGCGCCCATGTGAGAGCAAGAGGATACGAGGGCCTGGGACCCACAGGCAAGGAGCTTCATATGCTTTGTAGGGGCAGTACACCAAGCTGGCACACTACTGCATTGCGAGTCTGGGAACCGCTCCCATGTGAGAGCAAGAGGATACGAGGGCCTGGGACCCTGAAAGCAGAGACAGGCAAGGAAGCTTCATATGCTTGGCAGGGGAGTACACCAAGCTGGCACACTACTGCATTGCGAGTCTGGGACCCACGCACATGTGAGAGTAAGAGGATACGAGGGCCTGGGACCCTGAAGCTAAAGAGACAGGCAAGGAAGCTTCATATGCTTGGCAGGAGAGTAAACCAAGCTGGCACACTACTGCATTGCGAGTCTGGGACCCGCGCCCATTTGAGAGCAAGAGGATACGAGGGCCTGGGACCCTGAAAGCAGAGACAGGCAAGGAAGCTTCATATGCTTGGCAGGAGAGTAAACCAAGCCGGCACACTACTGCATTGTGAGTCTGGGCTCTGCGCCCATGTGAGAGCAAGAGGATACGAGGGCCTGGGACCCTGAAAGCAGAGACAGGCAAGGAAGCTTCATATGCTTGGCAGGGGAGTACACCAAGCTGGCACACTACTGCATTGCGAGTCTCAGACCCGCGCCCATGTGAGAGCAAGAGGATACGAGGGCCTGGGACCCTGAAAGCAGAGACAGGCAAGGAATCTTCATATGCTTGGCAGGGGAGTACACCAAGCTGGCACACTACTGCATTGCGAGTCTGGGACCCGCGCCCATGTGAGAGCAAGAGTATACGAGGGCCTGGGACCCTGAAAGCAGAGACAGGCAAGGAAGCTTCATATGCTTGGCAGGGGAGTATACCAAGCTGGCACACTACTGCATTGCGAGTCTGGGATCCACGCCCATGTGAGAGCAAAAGGATACGAGGGCTGGGACCCTGAAGCTAAAGAGACAGGCAAGGAAGCTTCATATGCTTGGCAGGGGAGTACACCAAGCTGGCACACTACTGCATTGCGATTCTGGGACCCGCGCCTATGTGAGAGCAAGAGAATAAGAGGGTCTGGGACCCTGAAAGCAGAGACAGTCAAGGAAGCTTCATATGCTTGGCAGGGGAGTACACCAAGCTGGCACACTACTGCATAGCGAGTCTGGGATCTGCGACCATGTGAGAGCAAGAGGATACGAGGGCCTGGGACCCTGAAAGCAGAGACAGGCAAGGAAGCTTCGTATGCTTGGCAGGGGAGTACACCAAGCTGGCACACTACTGCATTGCGAGTCTGGGACCCGCGCCCATGTGAGAGCAAGAGAATAAGAGGGCCTGAGATCCTGAAAGCAGAGACAGACAAGGAAGCTTCATATGCTTGGCAGGAGAGTACACCAAGCTGGCACACTACTGCTTTGCGAGTCTGGGAACCGTGCCCATGTGAGAGCAAGAGGATACAAGGGCCTGGGACCCTGAAAGCAGAGACAGGCAAGGAAGCTTCATATGCTTGGCAGGGGAGTACACCAAGCTGGCACACTACTGCATTGCAAGTCTGGGACATGCGCCCATGTGAGAGCAAGCGGATACGAGGGCCTGGGACCCTGAAAGCAGAGACAGGCAAGGAAGCTTCATATGCTTGGCAGGGGAGTACACCAAGCTGGCTCACTACTGCATTGCGAGTCTAGGACCCGCGCCCATGTGAGAGCAAGAGGATACGAGGGCCTGGGACCCTGAAAGCAGAGACAGGCAAAGAAGCTTCAGATGCTTGGCAGGGGAGTACACCAAGCTGGCACACTACTGCATTGCGAGTCTGGGACCCGCGCCCATGTGAGAGCAAGAGAATAAGAGGGCCTGGGACCCTGAAAGCAGAGACAGGCAAGGAAGCTTCATATGCTTGGCAGGGGAGTAAACCAAGCTGGCACACTACTGCATTGCGAGTCTAGGACCCGCGCCCATGTGAGAGCAAGAGGATAAGAGGGCCTGGGATCCTGAAGCTAAAGAGACAGGCAAGGAAGCTTCATATGCTTGGCAGGAGAGTACACCAAGCAGGCGCACTACTGCATTGTGAGTCTGGGACCCGCGCTCATATGAGAGCAAGAGGATAAGAGGGCCTGGGATCCTGAAGCTAAAGAGACAGGCAAGGAAGCTTCATATGCTTGGCAGGGGAGTACACCAAGCTGGCACGCTACTGCATTGCGAGTCTAGGACCCACGCCCATGTGAGAGCAAGTGAATAAGAGGGCCTGGGATCCTGAAAGCAGAGACAGGCAAGGAAGCTTCATATGCTTGGCCGCGGAGTACACCAAGTTGGCACACTACTGCATTGCGAGTCTGGGATACGCGCCCATGTGAGAGCAAGAGGATAAGAGGGCATGGGATCCGAAGCTAAAGAGACAGGCAAGGAAGCTTCATATGCTTGGCAGGGGAGTACACCAAGCTGGCACACTACTGCATTACGAGTCTGGGACCCGCGCCCATGTGAGAGCAAGAGAATAAGAGGGCCTGGGACCCTGAAAGCAGAGACAGGCAAGGAAGCTTCATATGCTTGGCAGGGGAGTACACCAAGCTGGCACACTACTGCATTGCGAGTCTGGGATCTGCGACCATGTGAGAGCAAGAGGATACGAGGGCCTGGGACCCTGAAAGCAGAGACAGGCAAGGAAGCTTCATATGCTTGGCAGGGGAGTACACCAAGCTGGCACACTACTGCATTGCGAGTCTAGGACCCGTGCCCATGTGAGAACAAGAGGATACGAGGGCCTGGGACCCTGAAAGCAGAGACAGACAAGGAAGCTTCATATGCTTGGCAGGGGAGTACACCAAGCTGGCACACTACTGCATTGCTAGTCTGGGACCCGCGCCCATGTGAGAGCAAGAGAATAAGAGGGCCTGAGATCCTTAAAGCAGAGACAGACAAGGAAGCTCATATGCTTATCAGGAGAGTACACCAAGCTGGCACACTACTGCATTGCGAGTCTGGGATCCGCGCCCATGTGAGAGCAAGAGGATACGAGGGCCTGGGACCCTGAAAGCAGAGACAGGCAAGAAAGCTTCATATGCTTGGCAGGGGAGTACAACAAGCTGGCACACTACTGCATTGCGAGTCTGGGACCCACGCCCATGTGAGAGCAAGAAGATACGAGGGCCTGGGACCCTGAAGCTAAAGAGACAGGCAAGGAAGCTTCATATGCTTGGCAGGAGAGTAAACCAAGCTGGCACACTACTGCATTGCGAGTCTGGGACCCACGCCCATGTGAGAGCAAGAGGATACGAGGGCCTGGGACCCTGAAGCTAAAGAGGCAGGCAAGGAAGCTTCATATGCTTGGCAGGAGAGTAAACCAAGCTGGCACACTACTGCATTGCGAGTCTGGGACTCGCACCCATTTGAGAGCAAGAGGATACGAGGGCCTGGGACCCTGAAAGCAGAGACAGGCAAGGAAGCTTCATATGCTTGGCAGGAGAGTAAACCAAGGTGGCACACTACTGCATTGCGAGTCTGGGCTCTGCGCCCATGTGAGAGCAAGAGGATACGAGGGCCTGGGACCCTGAAAGCAGAGACAGGCAAGGAAGCTTCATATGCTTGGCAGGGGAGTACACCAAGCTGGCACACTACTGCATTGCGAGTCTGGGACCCACGCCCATGTGAGAGCAAGAAGATACGAGGGCCTGGGACCCTGAAGCTAAAGAGACAGGCAAGGAAGCTTCATATGCTTGGCAGGAGAGTAAACCAAGCTGGCACACTACTGCATTGCGAGTCTGGGACCCACGCCCATGTGAGAGCAAGAGGATACGAGGGCCTGGGACCCTGAAGCTAAAGAGGCAGGCAAGGAAGCTTCATATGCTTGGCAGGAGAGTAAACCAAGCTGGCACACTACTGCATTGCGAGTCTGGGACTCGCACCCATTTGAGAGCAAGAGGATACGAGGGCCTGGGACCCTGAAAGCAGAGACAGGCAAGGAAGCTTCATATGCTTGGCAGGAGAGTAAACCAAGGTGGCACACTACTGCATTGCGAGTCTGGGCTCTGCGCCCATGTGAGAGCAAGAGGATACGAGGGCCTGGGACCCTGAAAGCAGAGACAGGCAAGGAAGCTCATATGCTTGGCAGGGGAGTACACCAAGCTGGCACACTACTGCATTGCGAGTCTGGGACCCGCGCCCATGTGAGAGCAAGAGGATACGAGGGCCTGGGACCCTGAAAGCAGAGACAGGCAAAGAAGCTTCAGATGCTTGGCAGGGGAGTACGCCAAGCTGGCACACTACTGCATTGCGAGTCTGGGATCCGCGCCCATGTGAGAGCAAGAGAATAAGAGGGCCTGGGACCCTGAAAGCAGAGACAGGCAAGGAAGCTTCATATGCTTGGCAGGGGAGTAAACCAAGCTGGCACACTACTGCATTGCGAGTCTAGGACCCGCGCCCATGTGAGAGCAAGAGGATAAGAGGGCCTGGGATCCTGAAGCTAAAGAGACAGGCAAGGAAGCTTCATATGCTTGGCAGGAGAGTACACCAAGCTGGCGCACTACTGCATTGTGAGTCTGGGACCCGCGCTCATCTGAGAGCAAGAGGATAAGAGGGCCTGGGATCCTGAAGCTAAAGAGACAGGCAAGGAAGCTTCATATGCTTGGCAGGGGAGTACACCAAGCTGGCACGCTACTGCATTGCGAGTCTAGGACCCACGCCCATGTGAGAGCAAGTGAATAAGAGGGCCTGGGATCCTGAAAGCAGAGACAGGCAAGGAAGCTTCATATGCTTGGCAGCGGAGTACACCAAGTTGGCACACTACTGCATTGCGAGTCTGGGATCCGCGCCCATGTGAGAGCAAGAGGATAAGAGGGCATGTGATCCGAAGCTAAAGAGACAGGCAAGGAAGCTTCATATGCTTGGCAGGGGAGTACACCAAGCTGGCACACTACTGCATTACGAGTCTGGGACCCGCGCCCATGTGAGAGCAAGAGAATAAGAGGGCCTGGGACCCTGAAAGCAGAGACAGGCAAGGAAGCTTCATATGCTTGGCAGGGGAGTACACCAAGCTGGCACACTACTGCATTGCGAGTCTGGGATCTGCGACCATGTGAGAGCAAGAGGATACAAGGGCCTGGGACCCTGAAAGCAGAGACAGGCAAGGAAGCTTCATATGCTTGGCAGGGGAGTACACCAAGCTGGCACACTACTGCATTGCGAGTCTGGGACCCGCGCCCATGTGAGAGCAAGAGAATAAGAGGGCCTGAGATCCTTAAAGCAAAGACAGACAAGGAAGCTCATATGCTTAGCAGGAGAGTACACCAAGCTGGCACACTACTGCATTGCGAGTCTGGGAACCGCGCCCATGTGAGAGCAAGAGGATACGAGGGCCTGGGACCCTGAAAGCAGAGACAGGCAAGGAAGCTTCATATGCTTGGCAGGGGAGTACACCAAGCTGGCACACTACTGCATTGCGAGTCTGGGACCCACGCCCATGTGAGAGCAAGAGGATACGAGGGCCTGGGACCCTAAAGCTAAAGAGACAGGCAAGGAAGCTTCATATGCTTGGCAGGAGAGTAAACCAAGCTGGCACACTACTGCATTGCGAGTCTGGGACCCGCGCCCATTTGAGAGCAAGAGGATACGAGGGCCTGGGACCCTGAAAGCAGAGACAGGCAAGGAAGCTTCATATGCTTGGCAGGAGAGTAAACCAAGCTGGCACACTACTGCATTGCGAGTCTGGGCTCTGCGCCCATGTGAGAGCAAGAGGATACGAGGGCCTGGGACCCTGAAAGCAGAGACAGGCAAAGAAGCTTCATATGCTTGGCAGGGGAGTACACCAAGCTGGCACACTACTGCATTGCGAGTCTCAGACCCACGCCCATGTGAGAGCAAGAGGATACGAGGGCCTGGGACCATGAAAGCAGAGACAGGCAAGGAATCTTCATATGCTTGGCAGGGGAGTACACCAAGCTGGCACACTACTGCATTGCGAGTCTGGGACCCGCGCCCATGTGAGAGCAAGAGGATACGAGGGCCTGGGACCCTGAAAGCAGAGACAGGCAAGGAAGCTTCATATGCTTGGCAGGGGAGTACACCAAGCTGGCACACTACTGCATTGCAAGTCTGGGATCCGCACCCATGTGAGAGCAAGAGGATACGAGGGCTGGGACCCTGAAGCTAAAGAGACAGGCAAGGAAGCTTCATATGCTTGGCAGGGGAGTACACCAAGCTGGCACACTACTGCATTGCGAGTCTGGGACCCGCGCCCATGTGAGAGCAAGAGGATACAAGGGCCTGGGACCCTGAAAGCAGAGACAGGCAAGGAAGCTTCATATGCTTGGCAGGGGAGTACACCGAGCTGGCACACTACTGCATTGCGAGTCTAGGACCCGCGCCCATGTGAGAGCAAGAGAATAAGAGTGCCTGGGATCCTGAAAGCAGAGACAGGCAAGGAAGCTTAATATGCTTGCCAGGGGAGTACACCAAGCTGGCACACTACTGCATAGCGAGTCTGGGATCCACACCCATGTGAGAGCAAGAGGTTACGAGATCCTGGTACCCTGAAAGCAGAGACAGGCAAGGAAGCTTCATATGCTTGGCAGGGGAGTACACCAAGCTGGCACACTACTGCATTGCGAGTCTGGGATCCGCGCCCATGTGAGAGCAAGAGAATAAGAGGGCCTGAGATCCTTAAAGCAGAGACAGACAAGGAAGCTCATATGCTTAGCAGGGGAGTCCACCAAGCTGGCACACTACTGCATTGCGAGTCTGGGACCCGCGCCCATGTGAGAGCAAGAGGATACAAGGGCCTGGGACCCTGAAGCTAAAGAGACAGGCAAGGAAGCTTCATATGCTTGGCAGGGGAGTACACCAAGCTGGCACACTACTGCATTGCGAGTCTGGGACCCGCGCCCATGTGAGAGCAAGAGGATACAAGGGCCTGGGACCCTGAAAGCAGAGACAGGCAAAGAAGCTTCATATGCTTGGCAGGGGAGTACACCAAGCTGGCACACTACTGCATTGCGAGTCTCAGACCCACGCCCATGTGAGAGCAAGAGGATACAAGGGCCTGGGACCCTGAAGCTAAAGAGACAGGCAAGGAATCTTCATATGCTTGGCAGGGGAGTACACCAAGCTGGCACACTACTGCATTGCGAGTCTGGGACCCGCGCCCATGTGAGAGCAAGAGGATACGAGGGCCTGGGACCCTGAAAGCAGAGACAGGCAAGGAAGCTTCATATGCTTGGCAGGGGAGTACACCAAGCTGGCACACTACTGCATTGCGAGTCTGGGATCCGCTCCCATGTGAGAGCAAGAGGATACGAGGGCTGGGACCCTGAAGCTAAAGAGACAGGCAAGGAAGCTTCATATGCTTGGCAGGGGAGTACACCAAGCTGGCACACTACTGCATTGCGAGTCTGGGACCCGCGCCCATGTGAGAGCAAGAGGATACAAGGGCCTGGGACCCTGAAAGCAGAGACAGGCAAGGAAGCTTCATATGCTTGGCAGGGGAGTACACCGAGCTGGCACACTACTGCATTGCGAGTCTAGGACCCGCGCCCATGTGAGAGCAAGAGAATAAGAGGGCCTGGGATCCTGAAGCTAAAGAGACAGGCAAGGAAGCTTCATATGCTTGGCAGGGGAGTACACCAAGCTGGCACACTACTGCATTGCTAGTCTGGGACCCGCGCCCATGTGAGAGCAAGAGGATACCAGGGCCTGGGACCCTGAAAGCAGAGACAGGCAAGGAAGCATCATATGCTTGGCAGGGGAGTACACCGAGCTGGCACACTACTGCATTGCGAGTCTAGGACCCGCGCCCAAGAGAGAGCAAGAGAATAAGAGGGCCTGGGATCCTGAAGCTAAAGAGACAGGCAAGGAAGCTTCATATGCTTGGCAGGAGAGTACACCAAGCTGGCACACTACTGCATAGCGAGTCTGGGATCCACACCCATGTGAGAGCAAGAGGATACGAGATCCTGGTACCCTGAAAGCAGAGACAGGCAAGGAAGCTTCATATGCTTGGCAGGGGAGTACACCAAGCTGGCACACTACTGCATTGCAAGTCTGGGACCTGCACCCATGTGAGAGCAAGAGGATACGAGGGCCTGGGACCCTGAAAGCAGAGACAGGCAAGGAAGCTTCACATGCTTGGCAGGGGAGTACACCAAGCTGGCACACTACTGCATTGCAAGTCTGGGACCTGCGCCCATGTGAGAGCAAGAGGATACGAGGGCCTGCGACCCTGAAAGCAGAGACAGGCAAGGAAGCTTCATATGCTTGGCAGGGGAGTACACCAAGCTGGCACACTACTGCATTGCGAGTCTGGGACCCGCGCCCATGTGAGAGCAAGAGAATAAGAGGGCCTGAGATCCTTAAAGCAGAGACAGACAAGGAAGCTCATATGCTTAGCAGGAGAGTACACCAAGCTGGCACACTACTGCATAGCGAGTCTAGGACCCGCGCCCATGTGAGAGCAAGAGAATAAGAGTGCCTGGGATCCTGAAAGCAGAGACAGGCAAGGAAGCTTAATATGCTTGGCAGGGGAGTACACCAAGCTGGCACACTACTGCATAGCGAGTCTGGGATCCACACCCATGTGAGAGCAAGAGGTTACGAGATCCTGGTACCCTGAAAGCAGAGACAGGCAAGGAAGCTTCATATGCTTGGCAGGGGAGTACACCAAGCTGGCACACTACTGCATTGCGAGTCTGGGATCCGCGCCCATGTGAGAGCAAGAGAATAAGAGGGCCTGAGATCCTTAAAGCAGAGACAGACAAGGAAGCTCATATGCTTAGCAGGGGAGTCCACCAAGCTGGCACACTACTGCATTGCGAGTCTGGGACCCGCGCCCATGTGAGAGCAAGAGGATACAAGGGCCTGGGACCCTGAAGCTAAAGAGACAGGCAAGGAAGCTTCATATGCTTGGCAGGGGAGTACACCAAGCTGGCACACTACTGCATTGCGAGTCTGGGACCCGCGCCCATGTGAGAGCAAGAGGATACAAGGGCCTGGGACCCTGAAAGCAGAGACAGGCAAAGAAGCTTCATATGCTTGGCAGGGGAGTACACCAAGCTGGCACACTACTGCATTGCGAGTCTCAGACCCACGCCCATGTGAGAGCAAGAGGATACAAGGGCCTGGGACCCTGAAGCTAAAGAGACAGGCAAGGAATCTTCATATGCTTGGCAGGGGAGTACACCAAGCTGGCACACTACTGCATTGCGAGTCTGGGACCCGCGCCCATGTGAGAGCAAGAGGATACGAGGGCCTGGGACCCTGAAAGCAGAGACAGGCAAGGAAGCTTCATATGCTTGGCAGGGGAGTACACCAAGCTGGCACACTACTGCATTGCGAGTCTGGGATCCGCTCCCATGTGAGAGCAAGAGGATACGAGGGCTGGGACCCTGAAGCTAAAGAGACAGGCAAGGAAGCTTCATATGCTTGGCAGGGGAGTACACCAAGCTGGCACACTACTGCATTGCGAGTCTGGGACCCGCGCCCATGTGAGAGCAAGAGGATACAAGGGCCTGGGACCCTGAAAGCAGAGACAGGCAAGGAAGCTTCATATGCTTGGCAGGGGAGTACACCGAGCTGGCACACTACTGCATTGCGAGTCTAGGACCCGCGCCCATGTGAGAGCAAGAGAATAAGAGGGCCTGGGATCCTGAAGCTAAAGAGACAGGCAAGGAAGCTTCATATGCTTGGCAGGGGAGTACACCAAGCTGGCACACTACTGCATTGCTAGTCTGGGACCCGCGCCCATGTGAGAGCAAGAGGATACCAGGGCCTGGGACCCTGAAAGCAGAGACAGGCAAGGAAGCATCATATGCTTGGCAGGGGAGTACACCGAGCTGGCACACTACTGCATTGCGAGTCTAGGACCCGCGCCCATGTGAGAGCAAGAGAATAAGAGGGCCTGGGATCCTGAAGCTAAAGAGACAGGCAAGGAAGCTTCATATGCTTGGCAGGAGAGTACACCAAGCTGGCACACTACTGCATAGCGAGTCTGGGATCCACACCCATGTGAGAGCAAGAGGATACGAGATCCTGGTACCCTGAAAGCAGAGACAGGCAAGGAAGCTTCATATGCTTGGCAGGGGAGTACACCAAGCTGGCACACTACTGCATTGCAAGTCTGGGACCTGCACCCATGTGAGAGCAAGAGGATACGAGGGCCTGGGACCCTGAAAGCAGAGACAGGCAAGGAAGCTTCACATGCTTGGCAGGGGAGTACACCAAGCTGGCACACTACTGCATTGCAAGTCTGGGACCTGCGCCCATGTGAGAGCAAGAGGATACGAGGGCCTGGGACCCTGAAAGCAGAGACAGGCAAGGAAGCTTCATATGCTTGGCAGGGGAGTACACCAAGCTGGCACACTACTGCATTGCGAGTCTGGGACCCGCGCCCATGTGAGAGCAAGAGAATAAGAGGGCCTGAGATCCTTAAAGCAGAGACAGACAAGGAAGCTCATATGCTTAGCAGGAGAGTACACCAAGCTGGCACACTACTGCATAGCGAGTCTGGGATCCACACCCATGTGAGAGCAAGAGGATACGAGATCCTGGTACCCTGAAAGAAGAGACAGGCAAGGAAGCTTCATATGCTTGGCAGGGGAGTACACCAAGCTGGCACACTACTGCATTGCAAGTCTGGGACCTGCGCCCATGTGAGGGCAAGAGGATACGAGGGCCTGGGACCCTGAAAGCAGAGACAGGCAAAGAAGCTTCATATGCTTGGCAGGGGAGTACACCAAGCTGGCACACTACTGCATTGCGAGTCTCAGACCCGCGCCCATGTGAGAGCAAGAGGATACGAGGGCCTGGGACCCTGAAGCTAAAGAGACAGGCAAGGAAGCTTCATATGCTTGGCAGGAGAGTAAACCAAGCTGGCACACTACTGCATTGCGAGTCTGGGACCCGCGCCCATTTGAGAGCAAGAGGATACGAGGGCCTGGGACCCTGAAAGCAGAGACAGGCAAGGAAGCTTCATATGCTTGGCAGGAGAGTAAACCAAGCTGGCACACTACTGCATTGCGAGTCTGGGCTCTGCGCCCATGTGAGAGCAAGAGGATACGAGGGCCTGGGACCCTGAAAGCAGAGACAGGCAAAGAAGCTTCATATGCTTGGCAGGGGAGTACACCAAGCTGGCACACTACTGCATTGCGAGTCTCAGACCCGCGCCCATGTGAGAGCAAGAGGATACGAGGGCCTGGGACCATGAAAGCAGAGACAGGCAAGGAATCTTCATATGCTTGGCAGGGGAGTACACCAAGCTGGCACACTACTGCATTGCGAGTCTGGGACCCGCGCCCATGTGAGAGCAAGAGGATACGAGGGCCTGGGACCCTGAAAGCAGAGACAGGCAAGGAAGCTTCATATGCTTGGCAGGGGAGTACACCAAGCTGGCACACTACTGCATTGCGAGTCTGGGATCCGCGCCCATGTGAGAGCAAGAGGATACGAGGGCTGGGACCCTGAAGCTAAAGAGACAGGCAAGGAAGCTTCATATGCTTGGCAGGGGAGTACACCAAGCTGGCACACTACTGCATTGCGAGTCTGGGACCCGCGCCCATGTGAGAGCAAGAGGATACGAGGGCCTGGGACCCTGAAAGCAGAGACAGGCGAGGAAGCTTCATATGCTTGGCAGGGGAATACACCAAGTTGGCACACTACTGCATTGCGAGTCTGGGACTCGCACCCATTTGAGAGCAAGAGGATACGAGGGCCTGGGTCCCTGGAAGCAGAGACAGGCAAGGAAGCTTCATATGCTTGGCAGGGGAGTACACCAAGCTGGCACACTACTGCATTGCAAGTCTGGGACCTGCGCCCATGTGAGAGCAAGAGGATACGAGGGCCTGGGACCCTGAAAGCAGAGACAGGCAAGGAAGCTTCATATGCTTGGCAGGGGAGTACACCAAGCTGGCACACTACTGCATTGCGAGTCTGGGACCCGCGCCCATGTGAGAGCAAGAGAATAAGAGGGCCTGAGATCCTTAAAGCAGAGACAGACAAGGAAGCTCATATGCTTAGCAGGAGAGTACACCAAGCTGGCACACTACTGCATAGCGAGTCTGGGATCCACACCCATGTGAGAGCAAGAGGATACGAGATCCTGGTACCCTGAAAGAAGAGACAGGCAAGGAAGCTTCATATGCTTGGCAGGGGAGTACACCAAGCTGGCACACTACTGCATTGCAAGTCTGGGACCTGCGCCCATGTGAGGGCAAGAGGATACGAGGGCCTGGGACCCTGAAAGCAGAGACAGGCAAAGAAGCTTCATATGCTTGGCAGGGGAGTACACCAAGCTGGCACACTACTGCATTGCGAGTCTCAGACCCGCGCCCATGTGAGAGCAAGAGGATACGAGGGCCTGGGACCCTGAAGCTAAAGAGACAGGCAAGGAAGCTTCATATGCTTGGCAGGAGAGTAAACCAAGCTGGCACACTACTGCATTGCGAGTCTGGGACCCGCGCCCATTTGAGAGCAAGAGGATACGAGGGCCTGGGACCCTGAAAGCAGAGACAGGCAAGGAAGCTTCATATGCTTGGCAGGAGAGTAAACCAAGCTGGCACACTACTGCATTGCGAGTCTGGGCTCTGCGCCCATGTGAGAGCAAGAGGATACGAGGGCCTGGGACCCTGAAAGCAGAGACAGGCAAAGAAGCTTCATATGCTTGGCAGGGGAGTACACCAAGCTGGCACACTACTGCATTGCGAGTCTCAGACCCGCGCCCATGTGAGAGCAAGAGGATACGAGGGCCTGGGACCATGAAAGCAGAGACAGGCAAGGAATCTTCATATGCTTGGCAGGGGAGTACACCAAGCTGGCACACTACTGCATTGCGAGTCTGGGACCCGCGCCCATGTGAGAGCAAGAGGATACGAGGGCCTGGGACCCTGAAAGCAGAGACAGGCAAGGAAGCTTCATATGCTTGGCAGGGGAGTACACCAAGCTGGCACACTACTGCATTGCGAGTCTGGGATCCGCGCCCATGTGAGAGCAAGAGGATACGAGGGCTGGGACCCTGAAGCTAAAGAGACAGGCAAGGAAGCTTCATATGCTTGGCAGGGGAGTACACCAAGCTGGCACACTACTGCATTGCGAGTCTGGGACCCGCGCCCATGTGAGAGCAAGAGGATACGAGGGCCTGGGACCCTGAAAGCAGAGACAGGCGAGGAAGCTTCATATGCTTGGCAGGGGAATACACCAAGTTGGCACACTACTGCATTGCGAGTCTGGGACTCGCACCCATTTGAGAGCAAGAGGATACGAGGGCCTGGGTCCCTGGAAGCAGAGACAGGCAAGGAAGCTTCATATGCTTGGCAGGAGAGTAAACCAAGGTGGCACTCTACTGTATTGCGAGTCTGGGCTCTGCGCCCATGTGAGAGCAAGAGGATGCGAGGGCCTGGGACCCTGAAAGCAGAGACAGACAAGGAAGCTTCATATGCTTGGCAGGGGAGTACACCAAGCTGGCACACTACTGCATTGCGAGTCTGGGACCCGCGCCCATGTGAGAGCAAGAGGATACGAGGGCCTGGGACCCTGAAACCAGAGACAGGAGAGGAAGCTTCATATGCTTGGCAGGGGAGTACACCAAGCTGGCACACTACTGTATTGCGAGTCTGGGATCCGCGCCCATGTGAGAGCAAGAGGATACGAGGGCTGGGACCCTGAAGCTAAAGAGACAGGCAAGGAAGCTTCATATGCTTGGCAGGGGAGTACACCAAGCTGGCACACTACTGCATTGCGACTCTGGGACCCGCGCCCATGTGAGAGCAAGAGAATAAGAGGGCCTGGGATCCTGAAAGCAGAGACAGGCAAGGAAGCTTCATATGCTTGGCAGGGGAGTACACCAAGCTGGCACACTACTGCATTGCGAGTCTGGGACCCGCGCCCATGTGAGAGCAAGAGGATACAAGGGCCTGGGACCCTGAAAGCAGAGACAGGCAAGGAATCTTCATATGCTTGGCAGGGGAGTACACCAAGCTGGCACACTACTGCATTGCGAGTCTGGGACCCGCGCCCATGTGAGAGCAAGAGAATAAGAGGGCCTGAGATCCTTAAAGCAGAGACAGACAAGGAAGCTCATATGCTTAGCAGGGGAGTACACCAAGCTGGCACACTACTGCATTGCGAGTCTTGGACCCGCGCCCATGTGAGAGCAAGAGGATACAAGGGCCTGGGACCCTGAAGCTAAAGAGACAGGCAAGGAAGCTTCATGTGCTTGGCAGGGGATTACACCAAGCTGGCACACTACTGCATTGCGAGTCTGGGACCCGCGCCCATGTGAGAGCAAGAGGATACAAGGGCCTGGGACCCTGAAAGCAGAGACAGGCAAAGAAGCTTCATATGCTTGGCAGGGGAGTACACCAAGCTGGCACACTACTGCATTGCGAGTCTCAGACCCACGCCCATGTGAGAGCAAGAGGATACGAGGGCCTGGGACCATGAAAGCAGAGACAGGCAAGGAATCTTCATATGCTTGGCAGGGGAGTACACCAAGCTGGCACACTACTGCATTGCGAGTCTGGGACCCGCGCCCACGTGAGAGCAAGAGGATACGCGGGCTTGGGACCCTGAAAGCAGAGACAGGCAAGGAAGCTTCATATGCTTGGCAGGGGAGTACACCAAGCTGGCACACTACTGCATTGCGAGTCTGGGATCCGCGCCCATGTGAGAGCAAGAGGATACGAGGGCTGGGACCCTGAAGCTAAAGAGACAGGCAAGGAAGCTTCATATGCTTGGCAGGGGAGTACACCAAGCTGGCACACTACTGCATTGCGAGTCTGGGACCCACGCCCATGTGAGAGCAAGAGGATACAAGGGCCTGGGACCCTGAAAGCAGAGACAGGCAAGGAAGCTTCATATGCTTGGCAGGGGAGTACACCGAGCTGGCACACTACTGCATTGCGAGTCTAGGACCCGCGCCCATGTGAGAGCAAGAGGATACCAGGGCCTGGTACTCTGAAAGCAGAGACAGGCAAGGAAGCTTCATATGCTTGGCAGGGGAGTACACCAAGCTGGCACACTACTGCATTGCGAGTCTGGGATCCACACCCATGTGAGAGCAAGAGGATACGAGGGCCTGGGACCCTGAAAGCAGAGACAAGCAAGGAAGCTTCATATGCTTGGCAGGGGAGTACACCAAGCTGGCACACTACTGCATTGCGAGTCTAGGACCCGCGCCCATGTGAGAGCAAGAGAATAAGAGGGCCTGGGATCCTGAAAGCAGAGACAGGCAAGGAAGCTTAATATGCTTGGCAGGGGAGTACACCAAGCTGGCACACTACTGCATAGCGAGTCTGGGATCCACACCCATGTGAGAGCAAGAGGATACGAGATCCTGGTACCCTGAAAGCAGAGACAGGCAAGGAAGCTTCATATGCTTGGCAGGGGAGTACACCAAGCTGGCACACTACTGCATTGCAAGTCTGGGACCTGCGCCCATGTGAGAGCAAGAGGATACGAGGGCCTGGGACCCTGAAAGCAGAGACAGGCAAGGAAGCTTCATATGCTTGGCAGGGGAGTACACCAAGCTGGCACACTACTGCATTGCGAGTCTGGGACCCGCGCCCATGTGAGAGCAAGAGAATAAGAGGGCCTGAGATCCTTAAAGCAGAGACAGACAAGGAAGCTCATATGCTTAGCAGGAGAGTACACCAAGCTGGCACACTACTGCATTGCGAGTCTGGGAACCGCGCCCATGTGAGAGCAAGAGGATACGAGGGCCTGGGACCCTGAAAGCAGAGACAGGCAAGGAAGCTTCATATGCTTGGCAGGGGAGTACACCAAGCTGGCACACTACTGCATTGCGAGTCTGGGACCCACGCCCATGTGAGAGCAAGAGGATACGAGGGCCTGGGACCCTGAAGCTAAAGAGACAGGCAAGGAAGCTTCATATGCTTGGCAGGAGAGTAAACCAAGCTGGCACACTACTGCATTGCGAGTCTGGGACCCGCGCCCATTTGAGAGCAAGAGGATACGAGGGCCTGGGACCCTGAAAGCAGAGACAGGCAAGGAAGCTTCATATGCTTGGCAGGAGAGTAAACCAAGCTGGCACACTACTGCATTGCGAGTCTGGGCTCTGCGCCCATGTGAGAGCAAGAGGATACGAGGGCCTGGGACCCTGAAAGCAGAGACAGGCAAAGAAGCTTCATATGCTTGGCAGGGGAGTACACCAAGCTGGCACACTACTGCATTGCGAGTCTCAGACCCGCGCCCATGTGAGAGCAAGAGGATACGAGGGCCTGGGACCATGAAAGCAGAGACAGGCAAGGAATCTTCATATGCTTGGCAGGGGAGTACACCAAGCTGGCACACTACTGCATTGCGAGTCTGGGACCCGCGCCCATGTGAGAGCAAGAGGATACGAGGTCCTGGGACCCTGAAAGCAGAGACAGGCAAGGAAGCTTCATATGCTTGGCAGGGGAGTACACCAAGCTGGCACACTACTGCATTGCGAGTCTGGGATCCGCGCCCATGTGAGAGCAAGAGGATACGAGGGCTGGGACCCTGAAGCTAAAGCGACAGGCAAGGAAGCTTCATATGCTTGGCAGGGGAGTACACCAAGCTGGCCCACTACTGCATTGCGAGTCTGGGACCCGCGCCCATGTGAGAGCAAGAGGATACAAGGGCCTGGGACCCTGAAAGCAGAGACAGGCAAGGAAGCTTCATATGCTTGGCAGGGGAGTACACCGAGCTGGCACACTACTGCATTGCGAGTCTAGGACCCGCGCCCATGTGAGAGCAAGAGTATAAGAGGGCCTGGGATCCTGAAAGCAGAGACAGGCAAGGAAGCTTAATATTCTTGGCAGGGGAGTACACCAAGCTGGCACACTACTGCATAGCGAGTCTGGGAACCGCGCCCATGTGAGAGCAAGAGGATACGAGGGCCTGGGACCCTGAAAGCAGAGACAGGCAAGGAAGCTTCATATGCTTGGCAGGGGAGTACACCAAGCTGGCACACTACTGCATTGCGAGTCTGGGACCCACGCCCATGTGAGAGCAAGAGGATACGAGGGCCTGGGACCCTGAAGCTAAAGAGACAGGCAAGGAAGCTTCATATGCTTGGCAGGAGAGTAAACCAAGCTGGCACACTACTGCATTGCGAGTCTGGGACTCGCACCCATTTGAGAGCAAGAGGATACGAGGGCCTGGGACCCTGAAAGCAGAGACAGGCAAGGAAGCTTCATATGCTTGGCAGGAGAGTAAACCAAGGTGGCACGCTACTGCATTGCGAGTCTGGGCTTTGCGCCCATGTGAGAGCAAGAGGATACGAGGGCCTGGGACCCTGAAAGCAGAGACAGACAAGGAAGCTTCATATGCTTGGCAGGGGAATACACCAAGCTGGCAAACTACTGCATTGCGAGTCTGGGACCCGCGCCCATGTGAGAGCAAGAGGATACGAGGGCCTGGGACCCTGAAAGCATAGACAGGCGAGGAAGCTTCATATGCTTGGCAGGGGAGTACACCGAGCTGGCACACTACTGCATTGCGAGTCTAGGACCCGCGCCCATGTGAGAGCAAGAGTATAAGAGGGCCTGGGATCCTGAAAGCAGAGACAGGCAAGGAAGCTTAATATTCTTGGCAGGGGAGTACACCAAGCTGGCACACTACTGCATAGCGAGTCTGGGAACCGCGCCCATGTGAGAGCAAGAGGATACGAGGGCCTGGGACCCTGAAAGCAGAGACAGGCAAGGAAGCTTCATATGCTTGGCAGGGGAGTACACCAAGCTGGCACACTACTGCATTGCGAGTCTGGGACCCACGCCCATGTGAGAGCAAGAGGATACGAGGGCCTGGGACCCTGAAGCTAAAGAGACAGGCAAGGAAGCTTCATATGCTTGGCAGGAGAGTAAACCAAGCTGGCACACTACTGCATTGCGAGTCTGGGACTCGCACCCATTTGAGAGCAAGAGGATACGAGGGCCTGGGACCCTGAAAGCAGAGACAGGCAAGGAAGCTTCATATGCTTGGCAGGAGAGTAAACCAAGGTGGCACGCTACTGCATTGCGAGTCTGGGCTCTGCGCCCATGTGAGAGCAAGAGGATACGAGGGCCTGGGACCCTGAAAGCAGAGACAGACAAGGAAGCTTCATATGCTTGGCAGGGGAATACACCAAGCTGGCAAACTACTGCATTGCGAGTCTGGGACCCGCGCCCATGTGAGAGCAAGAGGATACGAGGGCCTGGGACCCTGAAAGCATAGACAGGCGAGGAAGCTTCATATGCTTGGCAGGGGAGTACACCAAGCTGGCACACTACTGCATTACAAGTCTGGGATCTGCGCCTGTGTGAGAGCAAGAGAATAAGAGGGGCTGGGACCCTGAAAGCAGAGACAGGCAAGGAAGCTTCATATGCTTGGCAGGGGAGTACACAAAGCTGGCACACTACTGCATTGCGAGTCTGGGATCCGCGCCCATGTGAGAGCAAGAGGATACGAGGGCTGGGACCCTGAAGCTAAAGAGACAGGCAAGGAAGCTTCATATGCTTGGCAGGGGAGTACACCAAGCTGGCACACTACTGCATTGCGAGTCTGGGACCCGCGCCCATGTGAGAGCAAGAGAATAAGAGGGCCTGGGACCCTGAAAGCTGAGCCAGGCAAGGAAGCGACATATGCTTGGCAGGAGAGTACACCAAACTGGCACACTACTGCATTGCGAGTCTGGGACCCGTGCCCATGTGAGAGCAAGAGGATACGAGGGCCTGGGACCCACAGGCAAGGAGCTTCATATGCTTGGCAGGAGGAGTACACCAAGCTGGCACACTACTGCATTGCGAGTCTGGGAACCGCGCCCATGTTAGAGCAAGAGGATACGAGGGCCTGGGACCCTGAAAGCAGAGACAGGCAAGGAAGCTTCATATGCTTGGCAGGGGAGTACACAAAGCTGGCACACTACTGCATTGCGAGTCTGGGACCCACGCCCATGTGAGAGCTAGAGGATACGAGGGCCTGGGACCCTGAAGCTAAAGAGACAGGCAAGGAAGCTTCATATGCTTGGCAGGAGAGTAAACCAAGCTGGCACACTACTGCATTGCGAGTCTGGGACCCGCGCCCATTTGAGAGCAAGAGGATACGAGGGCCTGGGACCCTGAAAGCAGAGACAGGCAAGGAAGCTTCATATGCTTGGCAGGAGAGTAAACCAAGCTGGCACACTACTGCATTGCGAGTCTGGGCTCTGCGCCCATGTGAGAGCAAGAGGATACGAGGGCCTGGGACCCTGAAAGCAGAGACAGGCAAGGAAGCTTCATATGCTTGGCAGGGGAGTACACCAAGCTGGCACACTACTGCATTGCGAGTCTCAGACCCGCGCCCATGTGAGAGCAAGAGGATACGAGGGCCTGGGACCCTGAAAGCAGAGACAGGCAAGGAATCTTCATATGCTTGGCAGGGGAGTACACCAAGCTGGCACACTACTGCATTGCGAGGCTGGGACCCACGCCCATGTGAGAGCAAGAGGATACGAGGGCCTGGGACCCTGAAAGCAGAGACAGGCAAGGAAGCTTCATATGCTTGGCAGGGGAGTACACCAAGCTGGCACACTACTGCATTGCGAGTGTGGGATCTGCGCCCATGTGAGAGCAAGAGGATACGAGGGCTGGGACCCTGAAGCTAAAGAGACAGGCAAGGAAGCTTCATATGCTTGGCAGGGGAGTACACCTAGCTGGCACACTACTGCATTGCGATTCTGGGACCCGCGCCTATGTGAGAGCAAGAGAATAAGAGGGTCTGGGACCCTGAAAGCAGAGCCATGCAAGGAAGCGACATATGCTTGGCAGGAGAGTACACCAAACTGGCACACTACTGCATTGCGAGTCTGGGACCCGCGCCCATGTGAGAGCAATAGGATACGAGGGCCTGGGACCCTGAAAGCAGAGACAGACAAGGAAGCTTCATATGCTTGGCAGGGGAGTACACCAAGCTGGCACACTACTGCATTGAGAGTCTGGGACCCGCGCCCATGTGAGAGCAAGAGGATACGAGGGCCTGGGACCCTGAAAGCAGAGACAGGCAAGGAAGCTTCATATGCTTGGCAGGGGAGTACACCGAGCTGGCACACTACTGCATTGCGAGTCTAGGACCCGCGCCCATGTGAGAATAAGAGGGCCTGAGATCCCGAAAGCAGAGACAGGCAAGGAAGCTTAATATGCTTGGCAGGGGAGTACACAAAGCTGGTACACTACTGCATAGCGAGTCTGGGATCCGCACCCATGTGAGAGCAAGAAGATACAAGATCCTGGGACCCTGAAAGCAGAGACAGGCAAGGATGCTTCAGATGCTTGGCAGGGGAGTACACCAAGCTGGCACACTACTGCATTGCGAGTCTGGGACCCGCGCCCATGTGAGAGCAAGAGAATAAGAGGGCCTGGGACCCTGAAAGCAGAGACAGGCAAGGAAGCTTCATATGCTTGGCAGGGGAGTAAACCAAGCTGGCACACTACTGCATTGCGAGTCTAGGACCCGCGCCCATGTGAGAGCAAGAGGATAAGAGGGCCTGGGATCCTGAAGCTAAAGAGACAGGCAAGGAAGCTTAATATGCTTGGTAGGAGAGTACACCAAGCTGGCGCACTACTGCATTGCGAGTCTGGGACCCGCACACATATGAGAGCAAGAGGATAAGAGGGCCTGGGATCCTGAAGCTAGAGAGACAGGCAAGGAAGCTTCATATGCTTGGCAGGGGAGTACACCAAGCTGGCACACTACTGCATTGCGAGTCTGGGATCTGCGACCATGTGAGAGCAAGAGGATACGAGGGCCTGGGACCCTGAAAGCAGAGACAGGCAAGGAAGCTTCATATGCTTGGCAGGGGAGTACACCAAGCTGGCACACTACTGCATTGCGAGTCTAGGACCCGTGCCCATGTGAGAACAAGAGGATACGAGGGCCTGGGACCCTGAAAGCAGAGACAGACAAGGAAGCTTCATATGCTTGGCAGGGGAGTACACCAAGCTGGCACACTACTGCATTGCTAGTCTGGGACCCGCGCCCATGTGAGAGCAAGAGAATAAGAGGGCCTGAGATCCTTAAAGCAGAGACAGACAAGGAAGCTCATATGCTTATCAGGAGAGTACACCAAGCTGGCACACTACTGCATTGCGAGTCTGGGAACCGCGCCCATGTGAGAGCAAGAGGATACGAGGGCCTGGGACCCTGAAAGCAGAGACAGGCAAGAAAGCTTCATATGCTTGGCAGGGGAGTACACCAAGCTGGCACACTACTGCATTGCGAGTCTGGGACCCACGCCCATGTGAGAGCAAGAAGATACGAGGGCCTGGGACCCTGAAGCTAAAGAGACAGGCAAGGAAGCTTCATATGCTTGGCAGGAGAGTAAACCAAGCTGGCACACTACTGCATTGCGAGTCTGGGACCCACGCCCATGTGAGAGCAAGAGGATACGAGGGCCTGGGACCCTGAAGCTAAAGAGGCAGGCAAGGAAGCTTCATATGCTTGTCAGGAGAGTAAACCAAGCTGGCACACTACTGCATTGCGAGTCTGGGACTCGCACCCATTTGAGAGCAAGAGGATACGAGGGCCTGGGACCCTGAAAGCAGAGACAGGCAAGGAAGCTTCATATGCTTGGCAGGAGAGTAAACCAAGGTGGCACACTACTGCATTGCGAGTCTGGGCTCTGCGCCCATGTGAGAGCAAGAGGATACGAGGGCCTGGGACCCTGAAAGCAGAGACAGGCAAGGAAGCTCATATGCTTGGCAGGGGAGTACACCAAGCTGGCACACTACTGCATTGCGAGTCTGGGACCCGCGCCCATGTGAGAGCAAGAGGATACGAGGGCCTGGGACCCTGAAAGCAGAGACAGGCAAAGAAGCTTCAGATGCTTGGCAGGGGAGTACGCCAAGCTGGCACACTACTGCATTGCGAGTCTGGGATCCGCGCCCATGTGAGAGCAAGAGAATAAGAGGGCCTGGGACCCTGAAAGCAGAGACAGGCAAGGAAGCTTCATATGCTTGGCAGGGGAGTAAACCAAGCTGGCACACTACTGCATTGCGAGTCTAGGACCCGCGCCCATGTGAGAGCAAGAGGATAAGAGGGCCTGGGATCCTGAAGCTAAAGAGACAGGCAAGGAAGCTTCATATGCTTGGCAGGAGAGTACACCAAGCTGGCGCACTACTGCATTGTGAGTCTGGGACCCGCGCTCATCTGAGAGCAAGAGGATAAGAGGGCCTGGGATCCTGAAGCTAAAGAGACAGGCAAGGAAGCTTCATATGCTTGGCAGGGGAGTACACCAAGCTGGCACGCTACTGCATTGCGAGTCTAGGACCCACGCCCATGTGAGAGCAAGTGAATAAGAGGGCCTGGGATCCTGAAAGCAGAGACAGGCAAGGAAGCTTCATATGCTTGGCAGCGGAGTACACCAAGTTGGCACACTACTGCATTGCGAGTCTGGGATCCGCGCCCATGTGAGAGCAAGAGGATAAGAGGGCATGTGATCCGAAGCTAAAGAGACAGGCAAGGAAGCTTCATATGCTTGGCAGGGGAGTACACCAAGCTGGCACACTACTGCATTACGAGTCTGGGACCCGCGCCCATGTGAGAGCAAGAGAATAAGAGGGCCTGGGACCCTGAAAGCAGAGACAGGCAAGGAAGCTTCATATGCTTGGCAGGGGAGTACACCAAGCTGGCACACTACTGCATTGCGAGTCTGGGATCTGCGACCATGTGAGAGCAAGAGGATAAGAGGGCCTGAGATCCTTAAAGCAAAGACAGACAAGGAAGCTCATATGCTTAGCAGGAGAGTACACCAAGCTGGCACACTACTGCATTGCGAGTCTGGGAACCGCGCCCATGTGAGAGCAAGAGGATACGAGGGCCTGGGACCCTGAAAGCAGAGACAGGCAAGGAAGCTTCATATGCTTGGCAGGGGAGTACACCAAGCTGGCAAACTACCGCATTGCGAGTCTGGGACCCACGCCCATGTGAGAGCAAGAGGATACGAGGGCCTGGGACCCTGAAGCTAAAGAGACAGGCAAGGAAGCTTCATATGCTTGGCAGGAGAGTAAACCAAGCTGGCACACTACTGCATTGCGAGTCTGGGACCCGCGCCCATTTGAGAGCAAGAGGATACGAGGGCCTGGGACCCTGAAAGCAGAGACAGGCAAGGAAGCTTCATATGCTTGGCAGGAGAGTAAACCAAGCTGGCACACTACTGCATTGCGAGTCTGGGCTCTGCGCCCATGTGAGAGCAAGAGGATACGAGGGCCTGGGACCCTGAAAGCAGAGACAGGCAAAGAAGCTTCATATGCTTGGCAGGGGAGTACACCAAGCTGGCACACTACTGCATTGCGAGTCTCAGACCCACGCCCATGTGAGAGCAAGAGGATACGAGGGCCTGGGACCATGAAAGCAGAGACAGGCAAGGAATCTTCATATGCTTGGCAGGGGAGTACACCAAGCTGGCACACTACTGCATTGCGAGTCTGGGACCCGCGCCCATGTGAGAGCAAGAGGATACGAGGGCCTGGGACCCTGAAAGCAGAGACAGGCAAGGAAGCTTCATATGCTTGGCAGGGGAGTACACCAAGCTGGCACACTACTGCATTGCAAGTCTGGGATCCGCACCCATGTGAGAGCAAGAGGATACGAGGGCTAGGACCCTGAAGCTAAAGAGACAGGCAAGGAAGCTTCATATGCTTGGCAGGGGAGTACACCAAGCTGGCACACTACTGCATTGCGAGTCTGGGACCCGCGCCCATGTGAGAGCAAGAGGATACAAGGGCCTGGGACCCTGAAAGCAGAGACAGGCAAGGAAGCTTCATATGCTTGGCAGGGGAGTACACCGAGCTGGCACACTACTGCATTGCGAGTCTAGGACCCGCGCCCATGTGAGAGCAAGAGAATAAGAGGGCCTGGGATCCTGAAAGCAGAGACAGGCAAGGAAGCTTAATATGCTTGGCAGGGGAGTACACCAAGCTGGCACACTACTGCATAGCGAGTCTGGGATCCACACCCATGTGAGAGCAAGAGGTTACGAGATCCTGGTACCCTGAAAGCAGAGACAGGCAAGGAAGCTTCATATGCTTGGCAGGGGAGTACACCAAGCTGGCACACTACTGCATTGCGAGTCTGGGATCCGCGCCCATGTGAGAGCAAGAGAATAAGAGGGCCTGAGATCCTTAAAGCAGAGACAGACAAGGAAGCTCATATGCTTAGCAGGGGAGTCCACCAAGCTGGCACACTACTGCATTGCGAGTCTGGGACCCGCGCCCATGTGAGAGCAAGAGGATACAAGGGCCTGGGACCCTGAAGCTAAAGAGACAGGCAAGGAAGCTTCATATGCTTGGCAGGGGAGTACACCAAGCTGGCACACTACTGGATTGCGAGTCTGGGACCCGCGCCCATGTGAGAGCAAGAGGATACAAGGGCCTGGGACCCTGAAAGCAGAGACAGGCAAAGAATCTTCATATGCTTGGCAGGGGAGTACACCAAGCTGGCACACTACTGCATTGCGAGTCTCAGACCCACGCCCATGTGAGAGCAAGAGGATACAAGGGCCTGGGACCCTGAAGCTAAAGAGACAGGCAAGGAATCTTCATATGCTTGGCAGGGGAGTACACCAAGCTGGCACACTACTGCATTGCGAGTCTGGGACCCGCGCCCATGTGAGAGCAAGAGGATACGAGGGCCTGGGACCCTGAAAGCAGAGACAGGCAAGGAAGCTTCATATGCTTGGCAGGGGAGTACACCAAGCTGGCACACTACTGCATTGCGAGTCTGGGATCCGCGCCCATGTGAGAGCAAGAGGATACGAGGGCTGGGACCCTGAAGCTAAAGAGACAGGCAAGGAAGCTTCATATGCTTGGCAGGGGAGTACACCAAGCTGGCACACTACTGCATTGCGAGTCTGGGACCCGCGCCCATGTGAGAACAAGAGGATACAAGGGCCTGGGTCCCTGAAAGCAGAGACAGGCAAGGAAGCTTCATATGCTTGGCAGGGGAGTACACCGAGCTGGCACACTACTGCATTGCGAGTCTAGGACCCGCGCCCATGTGAGAGCAAGAGAATAAGAGGGCCTGGGATCCTGAAGCTAAAGAGACAGGCAAGGAAGCTTCATATGCTTGGCAGGGGAGTACACCAAGCTGGCACACTACTGCATTGCGAGTCTGGGACCCGCGCCCATGTGAGAGCAAGAGGATACCAGGGCCTGGGACCCTGAAAGCAGAGACAGGCAAGGAAGCATCATATGCTTGGCAGGGGAGTACACCGAGCTGGCACACTACTGCATTGCGAGTCTAGGACCCGCGCCCATGTGAGAGCAAGAGAATAAGAGGGCATGGGATCCTGAAGCTAAAGAGACAGGCAAGGAAGCTTCATATGCTTGGCAGGAGAGTACACCAAGCTGGCACACTACTGCATAGCGAGTCTGGGATCCACACCCATGTGAGAGCAAGAGGATACGAGATCCTGGTACCCTGAAAGCAGAGACAGGCAAGGAAGCTTCATATGCTTGGCAGGGGAGTACACCGAGCTGGCACACTACTGCATTGCGAGTCTAGGACCCGCGCCCATGTGAGAGCAAGAGAATAAGAGGGCCTGGGATCCTGAAAGCAGAGACAGGCAAGGAAGCTTAATATGCTTGGCAGGGGAGTACACCAAGCTGGCACACTACTGCATAGCGAGTCTGGGATCCACACCCATGTGAGAGCAAGAGGTTACGAGATCCTGGTACCCTGAAAGCAGAGACAGGCAAGGAAGCTTCATATGCTTGGCAGGGGAGTACACCAAGCTGGCACACTACTGCATTGCGAGTCTGGGATCCGCGCCCATGTGAGAGCAAGAGAATAAGAGGGCCTGAGATCCTTAAAGCAGAGACAGACAAGGAAGCTCATATGCTTAGCAGGGGAGTCCACCAAGCTGGCACACTACTGCATTGCGAGTCTGGGACCCGCGCCCATGTGAGAGCAAGAGGATACAAGGGCCTGGGACCCTGAAGCTAAAGAGACAGGCAAGGAAGCTTCATATGCTTGGCAGGGGAGTACACCAAGCTGGCACACTACTGCATTGCGAGTCTGGGACCCGCGCCCATGTGAGAGCAAGAGGATACAAGGGCCTGGGACCCTGAAAGCAGAGACAGGCAAAGAATCTTCATATGCTTGGCAGGGGAGTACACCAAGCTGGCACACTACTGCATTGCGAGTCTCAGACCCACGCCCATGTGAGAGCAAGAGGATACAAGGGCCTGGGACCCTGAAGCTAAAGAGACAGGCAAGGAATCTTCATATGCTTGGCAGGGGAGTACACCAAGCTGGCACACTACTGCATTGCGAGTCTGGGACCCGCGCCCATGTGAGAGCAAGAGGATACGAGGGCCTGGGACCCTGAAAGCAGAGACAGGCAAGGAAGCTTCATATGCTTGGCAGGGGAGTACACCAAGCTGGCACACTACTGCATTGCGAGTCTGGGATCCGCGCCCATGTGAGAGCAAGAGGATACGAGGGCTGGGACCCTGAAGCTAAAGAGACAGGCAAGGAAGCTTCATATGCTTGGCAGGGGAGTACACCAAGCTGGCACACTACTGCATTGCGAGTCTGGGACCCGCGCCCATGTGAGAACAAGAGGATACAAGGGCCTGGGTCCCTGAAAGCAGAGACAGGCAAGGAAGCTTCATATGCTTGGCAGGGGAGTACACCGAGCTGGCACACTACTGCATTGCGAGTCTAGGACCCGCGCCCATGTGAGAGCAAGAGAATAAGAGGGCCTGGGATCCTGAAGCTAAAGAGACAGGCAAGGAAGCTTCATATGCTTGGCAGGGGAGTACACCAAGCTGGCACACTACTGCATTGCGAGTCTGGGACCCGCGCCCATGTGAGAGCAAGAGGATACCAGGGCCTGGGACCCTGAAAGCAGAGACAGGCAAGGAAGCATCATATGCTTGGCAGGGGAGTACACCGAGCTGGCACACTACTGCATTGCGAGTCTAGGACCCGCGCCCATGTGAGAGCAAGAGAATAAGAGGGCATGGGATCCTGAAGCTAAAGAGACAGGCAAGGAAGCTTCATATGCTTGGCAGGAGAGTACACCAAGCTGGCACACTACTGCATAGCGAGTCTGGGATCCACACCCATGTGAGAGCAAGAGGATACGAGATCCTGGTACCCTGAAAGCAGAGACAGGCAAGGAAGCTTCATATGCTTGGCAGGGGAGTACACCAAGCTGGCACACTACTGCATTGCAAGTCTGGGACCTGCGCCCATGTGAGAGCAAGAGGATACGAGGGCCTGGGACCCTGAAAGCAGAGACAGGCAAAGAAGCTTCAGATGCTTGGCAGGGGAGTACGCCAAGCTGGCACACTACTGCATTGCGAGTCTGGGATCCGCGCCCATGTGAGAGCAAGAGAATAAGAGGGCCTGGGACCCTGAAAGCAGAGACAGGCAAGGAAGCTTCATATGCTTGACAGGGGAGTAAACCAAGCTGGCACACTACTGCATTGCGAGTCTAGGACCCGCGCCCATGTGAGAGCAAGAGGATAAGAGGGCCTGGGATCCTGAAGCTAAAGAGACAGGCAAGGAAGCTTCATATGCTTGGCAGGAGAGTACACCAAGCTGGCGCACTACTGCATTGTGAGTCTGGGACCCGCGCTCATCTGAGAGCAAGAGGATAAGAGGGCCTGGGATCCTGAAGCTAAAGAGACAGGCAAGGAAGCTTCATATGCTTGGCAGGGGAGTACACCAAGCTGGCACGCTACTGCATTGCGAGTCTAGGACCCACGCCCATGTGAGAGCAAGTGAATAAGAGGGCCTGGGATCCTGAAAGCAGAGACAGGCAAGGAAGCTTCATATGCTTGGCAGCGGAGTACACCAAGTTGGCACACTACTGCATTGCGAGTCTGGGATCCGCGCCCATGTGAGAGCAAGAGGATAAGAGGGCATGTGATCCGAAGCTAAAGAGACAGGCAAGGAAGCTTCATATGCTTGGCAGGGGAGTACACCAAGCTGGCACACTACTGCATTACGAGTCTGGGACCCGCGCCCATGTGAGAGCAAGAGAATAAGAGGGCCTGGGACCCTGAAAGCAGAGACAGGCAAGGAAGCTTCATATGCTTGGCAGGGGAGTACACCAAGCTGGCACACTACTGCATTGCGAGTCTGGGATCTGCGACCATGTGAGAGCAAGAGGATACAAGGGCCTGGGACCCTGAAAGCAGAGACAGGCAAGGAAGCTGCATATGCTTGGCAGGGGAGTACACCAAGCTGGCACACTACTGCATTGCGAGTCTGGGACCCGCGCCCATGTGAGAGCAAGAGAATAAGAGGGCCTGAGATCCTTAAAGCAAAGACAGACAAGGAAGCTCATATGCTTAGCAGGAGAGTACACCAAGCTGGCACACTACTGCATTGCGAGTCTGGGAACCGCGCCCATGTGAGAGCAAGAGGATACGAGGGCCTGGGACCCTGAAAGCAGAGACAGGCAAGGAAGCTTCATATGCTTGGCAGGGGAGTACACCAAGCTGGCACACTACCGCATTGCGAGTCTGGGACCCACGCCCATGTGAGAGCAAGAGGATACGAGGGCCTGGGACCCTGAAGCTAAAGAGACAGGCAAGGAAGCTTCATATGCTTGGCAGGAGAGTAAACCAAGCTGGCACACTACTGCATTGCGAGTCTGGGCTCTGCGCCCATGTGAGAGCAAGAGGATACGAGGGCCTGGGACCCTGAAAGCAGAGACAGGCAAAGAAGCTTCATATGCTTGGCAGGGGAGTACACCAAGCTGGCACACTACTGCATTGCGAGTCTCAGACCCACGCCCATGTGAGAGCAAGAGGATACGAGGGCCTGGGACCATGAAAGCAGAGACAGGCAAGGAATCTTCATATGCTTGGCAGGGGAGTACACCAAGCTGGCACACTACTGCATTGCGAGTCTGGGACCCGCGCCCATGTGAGAGCAAGAGGATACGAGGGCCTGGGACCCTGAAAGCAGAGACAGGCAAGGAAGCTTCATATGCTTGGCAGGGGAGTACACCAAGCTGGCACACTACTGCATTGCAAGTCTGGGATCCGCACCCATGTGAGAGCAAGAGGATACGAGGGCTGGGACCCTGAAGCTAAAGAGACAGGCAAGGAAGCTTCATATGCTTGGCAGGGGAGTACACCAAGCTGGCACACTACTGCATTGCGAGTCTGGGACCCGCGCCCATGTGAGAGCAAGAGGATACAAGGGCCTGGGACCCTGAAAGCAGAGACAGGCAAGGAAGCTTCATATGCTTGGCAGGGGAGTACACCGAGCTGGCACACTACTGCATTGCGAGTCTAGGACCCGCGCCCATGTGAGAGCAAGAGAATAAGAGGGCCTGGGATCCTGAAAGCAGAGACAGGCAAGGAAGCTTAATATGCTTGGCAGGGGAGTACACCAAGCTGGCACACTACTGCATAGCGAGTCTGGGATCCACACCCATGTGAGAGCAAGAGGTTACGAGATCCTGGTACCCTGAAAGCAGAGACAGGCAAGGAAGCTTCATATGCTTGGCAGGGGAGTACACCAAGCTGGCACACTACTGCATTGCGAGTCTGGGATCCGCGCCCATGTGAGAGCAAGAGAATAAGAGGGCCTGAGATCCTTAAAGCAGAGACAGACAAGGAAGCTCATATGCTTAGCAGGGGAGTCCACCAAGCTGGCACACTACTGCATTGCGAGTCTGGGACCCGCGCCCATGTGAGAGCAAGAGGATACAAGGGCCTGGGACCCTGAAGCTAAAGAGACAGGCAAGGAAGCTTCATATGCTTGGCAGGGGAGTACACCAAGCTGGCACACTACTGCATTGCGAGTCTGGGACCCGCACCCATGTGAGAGCAAGAGGATACAAGGGCCTGGGACCCTGAAAGCAGAGACAGGCAAAGAATCTTCATATGCTTGGCAGGGGAGTACACCAAGCTGGCACACTACTGCATTGCGAGTCTCAGACCCACGCCCATGTGAGAGCAAGAGGATACAAGGGCCTGGGACCCTGAAGCTAAAGAGACAGGCAAGGAATCTTCATATGCTTGGCAGGGGAGTACACCAAGCTGGCACACTACTGCATTGCGAGTCTGGGACCCGCGCCCATGTGAGAGCAAGAGGATACGAGGGCCTGGGACCCTGAAAGCAGAGACAGGCAAGGAAGCTTCATATGCTTGGCAGGGGAGTACACCAAGCTGGCACACTACTGCATTGCGAGTCTGGGATCCGCGCCCATGTGAGAGCAAGAGGATACGAGGGCTGGGACCCTGAAGCTAAAGAGACAGGCAAGGAAGCTTCATATGCTTGGCAGGGGAGTACACCAAGCTGGCACACTACTGCATTGCGAGTCTGGGACCCGCGCCCATGTGAGAACAAGAGGATACAAGGGCCTGGGACCCTGAAAGCAGAGACAGGCAAGGAAGCTTCATATGCTTGGCAGGGGAGTACACCGAGCTGGCACACTACTGCATTGCGAGTCTAGGACCCGCGCCCATGTGAGAGCAAGAGAATAAGAGGGCCTGGGATCCTGAAGCTAAAGAGACAGGCAAGGAAGCTTCATATGCTTGGCAGGGGAGTACACCAAGCTGGCACACTACTGCATTGCGAGTCTGGGACCCGCGCCCATGTGAGAGCAAGAGGATACCAGGGCCTGGGACCCTGAAAGCAGAGACAGGCAAGGAAGCATCATATGCTTGGCAGGGGAGTACACCGAGCTGGCACACTACTGCATTGCGAGTCTAGGACCCGCGCCCATGTGAGAGCAAGAGAATAAGAGGGCATGGGATCCTGAAGCTAAAGAGACAGGCAAGGAAGCTTCATATGCTTGGCAGGAGAGTACACCAAGCTGGCACACTACTGCATAGCGAGTCTGGGATCCACACCCATGTGAGAGCAAGAGGATACGAGATCCTGGTACCCTGAAAGCAGAGACAGGCAAGGAAGCTTCATATGCTTGGCAGGGGAGTACACCAAGCTGGCACACTACTGCATTGCAAGTCTGGGACCTGCGCCCATGTGAGAGCAAGAGGATACGAGGGCCTGGGACCCTGAAAGCAGAGACAGGCAAGGAAGCTTCACATGCTTGGCAGGGGAGTACAGCAAGCTGGCACACTACTGCATTGCAAGTCTGGGACCTGCGCCCATGTGAGAGCAAGAGGATACGAGGGCCTGGGACCCTGAAAGCAGAGACAGGCAAAGAAGCTTCATATGCTTGGCAGGAGAGTAAACCAAGCTGGCACACTACTGCATTGCGAGTCTGGGCTCTGCGCCCATGTGAGAGCAAGAGGATACGAGGGCCTGGGACCCTGAAAGCAGAGACAGGCAAAGAAGCTTCATATGCTTGGCAGGGGAGTACACCAAGCTGGCACACTACTGCATTGCGAGTCTCAGACCCACGCCCATGTGAGAGCAAGAGGATACGAGGGCCTGGGACCATGAAAGCAGAGACAGGCAAGGAATCTTCATATGCTTGGCAGGGGAGTACACCAAGCTGGCACACTACTGCATTGCGAGTCTGGGACCCGCGCCCATGTGAGAGCAAGAGAATAAGAGGGCCTGGGACCCTGAAAGCAGAGACAGACAAGGAAGCTTCACATTCTTGGCAGGGGAGAACACCAAGCTGGCACACTACTGCATTGCGAGTCTAGGACCCGTGCACATGTGAGAGCAAGAGGATACGAGGGCCTGGGACCCTGAAAGCAGAGACAGACAAGGAAGCTTCACATGCTTGGCAGGGGAGTACACCAAGCTGGCACACTACTGCATTGCGAGTCTAGGACCCGCGCCCATGTGAGAGCAAGAGAATAAGAGGGCCTGGGACCCACAGGCAAGGAAGCTTCAAATGCTTGGCAAGGGAGTACACCAAGCTGGCACACTACTGCATTGCGAGTCTGGGAACCGCGCCCATGTGAGAGCAAGAGGATACGAGGGCCTGGGACCCACAGGCAAGGAAGCTTCAAATGCTTGGCAAGGGAGTACACTAAGCTGGCACACTACTGCATTGCGAGTCTGGGATCTGCGACCATGTGAGAGCAAGAGGATACGAGGGCCTGGGACCCTGAAAGCAGAGACAGGCAAGGAAGCTTCATATGCTTGGCAGGGGAGTACACCGAGCTGGCACACTACTGCATTGCGAGTCTGGGACCCGCGCCCATGTGAGAGCAAGAGAATACGAGGGCCTGGGACCCTGAAAGCAGAGACAGGCAAGGAAGCTTCATATGCTTGGCAGGGGAGTACACCAAGCTGGCACACTACTGCATTGCTAGTCTGGGACCCGCGCCCATGTGAGAGCAAAAGAATAAGAGGGCCTGAGATCCTGAAAGCAGAGACAGACAAGGAAGCTTCATATGCTTGGCAGGGGAGTACACCAAGCTGGCACACTACTGCATTGCGAGTCTAGGACCCACGCCCATGTGAGAGCAAGTGAATAAGAGGGCCTGGGATCCTGAAAGCAGAGACAGGCAAGGAAGCTTCATATGCTTGGCAGCTGAGTACACCAAGCTGGCACACTACTGCATTGCGAGTCTAGGACCCGCGCCTATGTGAGAGCAAGAGAATAAGAGGGCCAGGGATCCTGAAAGCAGAGACAGGCAAGGAAGCTTCATATGCTTGGCAGGGGAGTACACCAAGCTGGCACACTACTGCATTGCGAGTCTGGGACCCGCGCCCATGTGAGAGCAAGAGAATAAGAGGGCCTGGGACCCTGAAAGCAGAGACAGGCAAGGAAGCTTCATATGCTTGGCAGGGGAGTACACCAAGCTGGCACACTACTGCATTGCGAGTCTAGGACCCGCGCCCATGTGAGAGCAAGAGGATAAGAGGGCCTGGGATCCTGAAGCTAAAGAGACAGGCAAGGAAGCTTCATATACTTGGCAGGGGAGTACACCAAGCTGGCACACTACTGCATTGCGAGTCTAGGACCCGTGCCCATGTGAGAGCAAGAGGATAAGAGGGCCTGGGATCCTGAAGCTAAAGAGACAGGCAAGGAAGCTTCATATGCTTGGCAAGGGAGTACACCAAGCTGGCACACTACTGGATTGCGAGTCTGGGATCTGTGACCATGTGAGAGCAAGAGGATACGAGGGCCTGGGACCCTGAAAGCAGAGACAGGCAAGGAAGCTTCATATGCTTGGCAGGGGAGTACACCAAGATGGCACATTACTGCATTGCAAGTCTGGGACCCGCGCCCATGTGAGAGCAAGAGAATAAGAGGGTCTGAGATCCTGAAAGCAGAGACAGGCAAGGAAGCTTCATATGCTTGGTAGGGGAGTACACCAAGCTGGCACACTACTGCATTGCGAGTCTGGGACCCACGCCCATGTGAGAGCAAGAGGATACGAAGGCCTGGGACCCTGAAGCTAAAGAGACAGGCAAGGAAGCTTCATATGCTTGGGAGGAGAGTTAACCAAGCTGGCACACTACTGCATTGCGAGTCTGGGACCCGCGCCCATTTGAGAGCAAGAGGATACGAGGGCCTGGGACCCTGAAAGCAGTGACAGGCAAGGAAGCTTCATATGATTGGCAGGGGAGTACACCAAGCTGGCACACTACTGCATTGCGAGTCTGGGATCTGCGACCATGTGAGAGCAAGAGGATAAGAGGGCCTGGGACCCTGAAAGCAGAGACAGGCAAGGAAGCTTCATATGCTTGGCAGGGGAGTACACCGAGCTGGCACACTACTGCATTGCGAGTCTGGGACCCGCGCCCATGTGAGAGCAAGAGAATACGAGGGCCTGGGACCCGGAAAGCAGAGACAGGCAAGGAAGCTTCATATGCTTGGTGGGAGAGTACACCAAGCTGGCACACTACTGCATTTCGAGTCTGGGACCCGCGCCCATATGAGAGCAAGAGGATAAGAGGGCCTGGGATCCTGAAGCTAAAGAGACAGGCAAGGAAGCTTCGTATGCTTGGCAGGGGAGTACACCAAGTTGGCACACTACTGCATTGCGAGTCTAGGACCCACGCCCATGTGAGAGCAAGTGAATAAGAGGGCCTGGGATCCTGAAAGCAGAGACATGCAAGGAAGCTTCATATGCTTGGCAGCGGAGTACACCAAGCTGGCACACTACTGCATTGCGAGTCTCGGACCCGCGCCCATGTGAGAGCAAGAGGATACGAGGGCCTGGGACCCTGAAAGCAGAGACAGACAAGGAAGCTTCACATTCTTGGCAGGGGAGAACACCAAGCTGGCACACTACTGCATTGCGAGTCTAGGACCCGTGCCCATGTGAGAGCAAGAGGATACGAGGGCCTGGGACCCTGAAAGCAGAGACAGACAAGGAAGCTTCACATGCTTGGCAGGGGAGTACACCAAGCTGGCACACTACTGCATTGCGAGTCTAGGACCCGCGCCCATGTGAGAGCAAGAGAATAAGAGGGCCTGGGACCCACAGGCAAGGAAGCTTCAAATGCTTGGCAAGGGAGTACACCAAGCTGGCACACTACTGCATTGCGAGTCTGGGAACCGCGCCCATGTGAGAGCAAGAGGATACGAGGGCCTGGGACCCACAGGCAAGGAAGCTTCAAATGCTTGGCAAGGGAGTACACTAAGCTGGCACACTACTGCATTGCGAGTCTGGGATCTGCGACCATGTGAGAGCAAGAGGATACGAGGGCCTGGGACCCTGAAAGCAGAGACAGGCAAGGAAGCTTCATATGCTTGGCAGGGGAGTACACCGAGCTGGCACACTACTGCATTGCGAGTCTGGGACCCGCGCCCATATGAGAGCAAGAGAATACGAGGGCCTGGGACCCTGAAAGCAGAGACAGGCAAGGAAGCTTCATATGCTTGGCAGGGGAGTACACCAAGCTGGCACACTACTGCATTGCTAGTCTGGGACCCGCGCCCATGTGAGAGCAAGAGAATAAGAGGGCCTGAGATCCTGAAAGCAGAGACAGACAAGGAAGCTTCATATGCTTGGCAGGGGAGTACACCAAGCTGGCACACTACTGCATTGCGAGTCTAGGACCCACGCCCATGTGAGAGCAAGTGAATAAGAGGGCCTGGGATCCTGAAAGCAGAGACAGGCAAGGAAGCTTCATATGCTTGGCAGCTGAGTACACCAAGCTGGCACACTACTGCATTGCGAGTCTAGGACCCGCGCCTATGTGAGAGCAAGAGAATAAGAGGGCCAGGGATCCTGAAAGCAGAGACAGGCAAGGAAGCTTCATATGCTTGGCAGGGGAGTACACCAAGCTGGCACACTACTGCATTGCGAGTCTGGGACCCGCGCCCATGTGAGAGCAAGAGAATAAGAGGGCCTGGGACCCTGAAAGCAGAGACAGGCAAGGAAGCTTCATATGCTTGGCAGGGGAGTACACCAAGCTGGCACACTACTGCATTGCGAGTCTAGGACCCGCGCCCATGTGAGAGCAAGAGGATAAGAGGGCCTGGGATCCTGAAGCTAAAGAGACAGGCAAGGAAGCTTCATATACTTGGCAGGGGAGTACACCAAGCTGGCACACTACTGCATTGCGAGTCTAGGACCCGTGCCCATGTGAGAGCAAGAGGATAAGAGGGCCTGGGATCCTGAAGCTAAAGAGACAGGCAAGGAATCTTCATATGCTTGGCAAGGGAGTACACCAAGCTGGCACACTACTGGATTGCGAGTCTGGGATCTGTGACCATGTGAGAGCAAGAAGATACGAGGGCCTGGGACCCTGAAAGCAGAGACAGGCAAGGAAGCTTCATATGCTTGGCAGGGGAGTACACCAAGATGGCACATTACTGCATTGCAAGTCTGGGACCCGCGCCCATGTGAGAGCAAGAGAATAAGAGGGTCTGAGATCCTGAAAGCAGAGACAGGCAAGGAAGCTTCATATGCTTGGTAGGGGAGTACACCAAGCTGGCACACTACTGCATTGCGAGTCTGGGACCCACGCCCATGTGAGAGCAAGTGAATAAGAGGGCCTGGGATCCTGAAAGAAGAGACAGGCAAGGAAGCTTCATATGCTTGGCAGCGGAGTACACCAAGCTGGCACACTACTGCATTGCGAGTCTCGGACCCGCGCCCATGTGAGAGCAAGAGGATACGAGGGCCTGGGACCCTGAAAGCAGAGACAGACAAGGAAGCTTCACATTCTTGGCAGGGGAGAACACCAAGCTGGCACACTACTGCATTGCGAGTCTAGGACCCGTGCCCATGTGAGAGCAAGAGGATACGAGGGCCTGGGACCCTGAAAGCAGAGACAGACAAGGAAGCTTCACATGCTTGGCAGGGGAGTACACCAAGCTGGCACACTACTGCATTGCGAGTCTAGGACCCGCGCCCATGTGAGAGCAAGAGAATAAGAGGGCCTGGGACCCACAGGCAAGGAAGCTTCAAATGCTTGGCAAGGGAGTACACCAAGCTGGCACACTACTGCATTGCGAGTCTGGGAACCGCGCCCATGTGAGAGCAAGAGGATATGAGGGCCTGGGACCCACAGGCAAGGAAGCTTCAAATGCTTGGCAAGGGAGTACACTAAGCTGGCACACTACTGCATTGCGAGTCTGGGATCTGCGACCATGTGAGAGCAAGAGGATACGAGGGCCTGGGACCCTGAAAGCAGAGACAGGCAAGGAAGCTTCATATGCTTGGCAGGGGAGTACACCGAGCTGGCACACTACTGCATTGCGAGTCTGGGACCCGCGCCCATGTGAGAGCAAGAGAATACGAGGGCCTGGGACCCTGAAAGCAGAGACAGGCAAGGAAGCTTCATATGCTTGGCAGGGGAGTACACCAAGCTGGCACACTACTGCATTGCTAGTCTGGGACCCGCGCCCATGTGAGAGCAAGAGAATAAGAGGGCCTGAGATCCTGAAAGCAGAGACAGACAAGGAAGCTTCATATGCTTGGCAGGGGAGTACACCAAGCTGGCACACTACTGCATTGCGAGTCTAGGGCCCACGCCCATGTGAGAGCAAGTGAATAAGAGGGCCTGGGATCCTGAAAGCAGAGACAGGCAAGGAAGCTTCATATGCTTGGCAGGGGAGTACACCAAGCTGGCACACTACTGCATTGCGAGTCTGGGACCCGCGCCCATGTGAGAGCAAGAGAATAAGAGGGCCTGGGACCCTGAAAGCAGAGACAGGCAAGGAAGCTTCATATGCTTGGCAGGGGAGTACACCAAGCTGGCACACTACTGCATTGCGAGTCTAGGACCCGCGCCCATGTGAGAGCAAGAGGATAAGAGGGCCTGGGATCCTGAAGCTAAAGAGACAGGCAAGGAAGCTTCATATACTTGGCAGGGGAGTACACCAAGCTGGCACACTACTGCATTGCGAGTCTGGGACCCGCGCCCATGTGAGAGCAAGAGAATAAGAGGGCCTGGTACCCTGAAAGCAGAGACAGGCAAGGAAGCTTCATATGCTTGGCAGGGGAGTACACCAAGCTGGCACACTACTGCATTGCGAGTCTAGGACCCGCGCCCATGTGAGAGCAAGAGGATAAGAGGGCCTGGGATCCTGAAGCTAAAGAGACAGGCAAGGAAGCTTCATATACTTGGCAGGGGAGTACACCAAGCTGGCACACTACTGCATTGCGAGTCTAGGACCCGTGCCCATGTGAGAGCAAGAGGATAAGAGGGCCTGGGATCCTGAAGCTAAAGAGACAGGCAAGGAAGCTTCATATGCTTGGCAAGGGAGTACACCAAGCTGGCACACTACTGGATTGCGAGTCTGGGATCTGTGACCATGTGAGAGCAAGAAGATACGAGGGCCTGGGACCCTGAAAGCAGAGACAGGCAAGGAAGATTCATATGCTTGGCAGGGGAGTACACCAAGATGGCACATTACTGCATTGCAAGTCTGGGACCCGCGCCCATGTGAGAGCAAGAGAATAAGAGGGTCTGAGATCCTGAAAGCAGAGACAGGCAAGGAAGCTTCATATGCTTGGTAGGGGAGTACACCAAGCTGGCACACTACTGCATTGCGAGTCTGGGACCCACGCCCATGTGAGAGCAAGAGGATACGAAGGCCTGGGACCCTGAAACTAAAGAGACAGGCAAGGAAGCTTCATATGCTTGGCAGGAGAGTTAACCAAGCTGGCACACTACTGCATTGCGAGTCTGGGACCCGCGCCCATTTGAGAGCAAGAGGATACGAGGGCCTGGGACCCTGAAAGCAGGGACAGGCAAGGAAGCTTCATATGCTTGGCAGGAGAGTAAACCAAGCTGGCACACTACTGCATTGCGAGTCTGGGCTCTGCGCCCATGTGAGAGCAAGAGGATACAAGGGCCTGGGACCCTGAAAGCAGAGACAGACGAGGAAGCTTCATATGCTTGGCAGGGGAGTACACAAGCTGGCACACTCCTGCATAGCGAGTCTGGGATCCGCACCCATGTGAGAGCAAGAGGATACGAGGGCCTGGGACCCTGAAAGCAGAGACAGGCAAGGAAGCTTCATATGCTTGGCAGGAGAGTACACCAAGCTGGCACACTACTGCATTGCGAGTCTGGGACCCGCGCCCATATGAGAGCAAGAGGATAAGAGGGCCTGGGATCCTAAAACTAAAGAGACAGGCAAGGAAGCTTCATATGCTTGGCAGGGGAGTAAACCAAGCTGGCACACTGCTGCATTGCGAGTCTAGGACCCACGCCCATGTGAGAGCAAGTGAATAAGACGGCCTGGGATCCTGAAAGCAGAGACAGGCAAGGAAGCTTCATATGCTTGGCAGCGGAGTACACCAAGCTGGCACACTACTGCATTGCGAGTCTGGGACCCGCGCCTATGTGAGAGCAAGAGGATACGAGGGCCTGGGACCCTGAAAGAAGAGACAGACAAGGAAGCTTCACATTCTTGGCAGGGGAGAACACCAAGCTGGCACACTACTGCATTGCGAGTCTAGGACCCGTGCCCATGTGAGAGCAAGAGGATACGAGGGCCTGGGACCCTGAAAGCAGAGACAGACAAGGAAGCTTCACATGCTTGGCAGGGGAGTACACCAAGCTGGCACACTACTGCATTGCGAGTCTAGGACCCGCGCCCATGTGAGAGCAAGAGAATAAGAGGGCCTGGGACCCACAGGCAAGGAAGCTTCAAATGCTTGGCAAGGGAGTACACCAAGCTGGCACACTACTGCATTGCGAGTCTGGGAACCGCGCCCATGTGAGAGCAAGAGGATACGAGGGCCTGGGACCCACAGGCAAGGAAGCTTCAAATGCTTGGCAAGGGAGTACACCAAGCTGGCACACTACTGCATTGCGAGTCTGGGATCTGCGACCATGTGAGAGCAAGAGGATACGAGGGCCTGGGACCCTGAAAGCAGAGACAGGCAAGGAAGCTTCATATGCTTGGCAGGGGAGTACACCGAGCTGGCACACTACTGCATTGCGAGTCTGGGACCCGCGCCCATGTGAGAGCAAGAGAATACGAGGGCCTGGGACCCTGAAAGCAGAGACAGGCAAGGAAGCTTCATATGCTTGGCAGGGGAGTACACCAAGCTGGCACACTACTGCATTGCAAGTCTGGGACCCGCGCCCATGTGAGAGCAAGAGAATAAGAGGGCCTGAGATCCTGAAAGCAGAGACAGACAAGGAAGCTTCATATGCTTGGCAGGGGAGTACACCAAGCTGGCACACTACTGCATTGCGAGTCTAGGACCCACGCCCATGTGAGAGCAAGTGAATAAGAGGGCCTGGGATCCTGAAAGCAGAGACAGGCAAGGAAGTTTCATATGCTTGGCAGCGGAGTACACCAAGCTGGCACACTACTGCATTGCGAGTCTAGGACCCGCGCCTATGTGAGAGCAAGAGAATAAGAGGGCCTGGGATCCTGAAAGCATAGACAGGCAAGGAAGCTTCATATGCTTGGCAGGGGAGTACACCAAGCTGGCACACTACTGCATTGCGAGTCTGGGACCCGCGCCCATGTGAGAGCAAGAGAATAAGAGGGCCTGGGACCCTGAAAGCAGAGACAGGCAAGGAAGCTTCATATGCTTGGCAGGGGAGTACACCAAGATGGCACATTACTGCATTGCAAGTCTGGGATCTGTGACCATGTGAGAGCAAGAGAATAAGAGGGTCTGAGATCCTGAAAGCAGAGACAGGCAAGGAAGCTTCATATGCTTGGTAGGGGAGTACACCAAGCTGGCACACTACTGCATTGCGAGTCTGGGACCCACGCCCATGTGAGAGCAAGAGGATACGAAGGCCTGGGACCCTGAAGCTAAAGAGACAGGCAAGGAAGCTTCATATGCTTGGCAGGAGAGTAAACCAAGCTGGCACACTACTGCATTGCGAGTCTGGGACCCGCGCCCATTTGAGAGCAAGAGGATACAAGGGCCTGGGACCCTGAAAGCAAAGACAGGCAAGGAAGCTTCATATGCTTGGCAGGGGAGTACACCAAGCTGGCAAACTACTGCATTGCGAGTCTGGGACCCGTGCCCATGTGAGAGCAAGAGGATACGAGGGCCTGGGACCCTGAAAGCAGAGACAGGCAAGGAAGCTTCATATGCTTGGCAGGGGAGTACACCAAGCTGGCACACTACTGCATTGCGAGTCTAGGACCCGCGCCCATGTGAGAGCAAGAGGATAAGAGGGCCTGGGACCCTGAAAGCAGAGACAGGCAAGGAAGCTTCATATGCTTGGCAGGAGAGTAAACCAAGCTGGCACACTACTGCATTGCGAGTCTGGGCTCTGCGCCCATGTGAGAGCAAGAGGATATGAGGGCCTGGGACCCTGAAAGCAGAGACAGACAAGGAAGCTTCATATGCTTGGCAGGGGAGTACACCAAGCTGGCAAACTACTGCATTGCGAGTCTGGGACCCGCGCCCATGTGAGAGCAAGAGGATACGAGGGCCTGGGACCCTGAAAGCAGAGACAGGCAAGGAAGCTTCAGATGCTTGGCAGGGGAGTACACCAAGCTGGCAAACTACTGCATTGCGAGTCTGGGACCCGTGCCCATGTGAGAGCAAGAGGATTCGAGGGCCTGGGACCCTGAAAGCAGAGACAGGCAAGGAAGCTTCATATGCTTGGCAGGGGAGTACACCAAGCTGGCACACTACTGCATTGCGAGTCTAGGACCCGCGCCCATGTGAGAGCAAGAGGATACGAGGGCCTGGGACCCTGAAAGCAGAGACAGGCAAGGAAGCTTCAGATGCTTGGCAGGGGAGTACACCAAGCTCGCACACTACTGCATTGCGAGTCTGGGACCCGCGCCCATCTGAGAGCAAGAGGATAAGAGGGCCTGGGATCCTGAAGCTAAAGAGACAGGGAAGGAAGCTTCATATGCTTGGCAGGAGAGTACACCAAGCTGGCACACTACTGCATTGTGAGTCTGGGACCCGCGCCCATATGAGAGCAAGAGGATAAGAGGGCCTGGGATCCTGAAGCTAAAGTGACAGGCAAGGAAGCTTCATATGCTTGGCAACGGAGTACACCAAGCTGGCACACTACTGCATTGCGAGTCTAGGACCCACGCCCATGTGAGAGCAAGTGAATAAGAGAGCCTGGGATCCTGAAAGCAGAGACAGGCAAAGAAAGCTTAATATGCTTGGCAGCGGAGTACACCAAGTTGGTACACTACTGCATTGCGAGTCTGGGATCCGCGCCCACGTGAGAGCAAGAGGATACGAGGGCCTGGGACCGTGAGAGCAGAGACAGACAAGGAAGCTTTATTTGCTTGGCAGGGGAGTACACCAAGCTGGCACACTACTGCATTGCGAGTCTGGGATCCTCGCCCATGTGAGAGCAAGAGGATACGAGGCCCTGGGACCCTGAAAGCAAAGACAGGCAAGGAAGCTTTACATGCTTGGCAGGGGAGTACACCAAGCTGGCACACTACTGCATTGCGAGTCTGGGACCCGCGCCCACGTGAGAGCAAGAGAATAAGAGGGCCTGGGACCCTGAAAGCAGAGACAGGTAAGGAAGCTTCATATGATTGGCAGGGGAGTACACCAAGCTGGCACACTACTGCATTGCGAGTCTGGGACCCGCGCCCATGTGAGAGCAAGAGAATAAGAAGGCCTGGGACCCTGAAAGCAGAGACAGGCAAGGAAGCTTTATATGCTTGGCAGGGGAGTAAACCAAGCTGGCACACTACTGCATTGCGAGTCTGGGACCCGCGCCCATATGAGAGCAAGAGGATAAGAGGGCCTGGGATCCTGAAGCTAAAGTGACAGGCAAGGAAGCTTCATATGCTTGGCAACGGAGTACACCAAGCTGGCACACTACTGCATTGCGAGTCTAGGACCCACGCCCATGTGAGAGCAAGTGAATAAGAGAGCCTGGGATCCTGAAAGCAGAGACAGGCAAAGAAAGCTTTATATGCTTGGCAGCGGAGTACACCAAGTTGGTACACTACTGCATTGCGAGTCTGGGATCCGCGCCCACGTGAAAGCAAGAGGATACGAGGGCCTGGGACCGTGAAAGCAGAGACAGACAAGGAAGCTTTATTTGCTTGGCAGGGGAGTACACCAAGCTGGCACACTACTGCATTGCGAGTCTGGGATCCTTGCCCATGTGAGAGCAAGAGGATACGAGGCCCTGGGACCCTGAAAGCAAAGACAGGCAAGGAAGCTTCATATGCTTGGCAGGGAGTACACCAAGCTGGCACACTACTGCATTGCGAGTCTGGGACCCGCGCCCATGTGAGAGCAAGAGAATAAGAGGGGCTGGGACCCTGAAAGCAGAGACAGGTAAGGAAGCTTCATATGCTTGGCAGGGGAGTACACCAAGATGGCACATTACTGCATTGCAAGTCTGGGACCCGCGCCCATGTGAGAGCAAGAGAATAAGAGGGTCTGAGATCCTGAAAGCAGAGACAGGCAAGGAAGCTTCATATGCTTGGTAGGGGAGTACACCAAGCTGGCACACTACTGCATTGCGAGTCTGGGACCCACGCCCATGTGAGAGCAAGTGAATAAGAGGGCCTGGGATCCTGAAAGCAGAGACAGGCAAGGAAGCTTCATATGCTTGGCAGCGGAGTACACCAAGCTGGCACACTACTGCATTGCGAGTCTCGGACCCGCGCCCATGTGAGAGCAAGAGGATACGAGGGCCTGGGACCCTGAAAGCAGAGACAGACAAGGAAGCTTCACATTCTTGGCAGGGGAGAACACCAAGCTGGCACACTACTGCATTGCGAGTCTAGGACCCGTGCCCATGTGAGAGCAAGAGGATACGAGGGCCTGGGACCCTGAAAGCAGAGACAGACAAGGAAGCTTCACATGCTTGGCAGGGGAGTACACCAAGCTGGCACACTACTGCATTGCGAGTCTAGGACCCGCACCCATGTGAGAGCAAGAGAATAAGAGGGCCTGGGACCCACAGGCAAGGAAGCTTCAAATGCTTGGCAAGGGAGTACACCAAGCTGGCACACTACTGCATTGCGAGTCTGGGAACCGCGCCCATGTGAGAGCAAGAGGATACGAGGGCCTGGGACCCACAGGCAAGGAAGCTTCAAATGCTTGGCAAGGGAGTACACTAAGCTGGCACACTACTGCATTGCGAGTCTGGGATCTGCGACCATGTGAGAGCAAGAGGATACGAGGGCCTGGGACCCTGAAAGCAGAGACAGGCAAGGAAGCTTCATATGCTTGGCAGGGGAGTACACCGAGCTGGCACACTACTGCATTGCAAGTCTGGGACCCGCGCCCATGTGAGAGCAAGAAATACGAGGGCCTGGGACCCTGAAAGCAGAGACAGGCAAGGAAGCTTCATATGCTTGGCAGGGGAGTACACCAAGCTGGCACACTACTGCATTGCTAGTCTGGGACCCGCGCCCATGTGAGAGCAAGAGAATAAGAGGGCCTGAGATCCTGAAAGCAGAGACAGACAAGGAAGCTTCATATGCTTGGCAGGGGAGTACACCAAGCTGGCACACTACTGCATTGCGAGTCTAGGACCCACGCCCATGTGAGAGCAAGTGAATAAGAGGGCCTGGGATCCTGAAAGCAGAGACAGGCAAGGAAGCTTCATATGCTTGGCAGCTGAGTACACCAAGCTGGCACACTACTGCATTGCGAGTCTAGGACCCGCGCCTATGTGAGAGCAAGAGAATAAGAGGGCCAGGGATCCTGAAAGCAGAGACAGGCAAGGAAGCTTCATATGCTTGGCAGGGGAGTACACCAAGCTGGCACACTACTGCATTGCGAGTCTGGGACCCGCGCCCATGTGAGAGCAAGAGAATAAGAGGGCCTGGGACCCTGAAAGCAGAGACAGACAAGGAAGCTTCACATTCTTGGCAGGGGAGAACACCAAGCTGGCACACTACTGCATTGCGAGTCTAGGACCCGTGCCCATGTGAGAGCAAGAGGATACGAGGGCCTGGGACCCTGAAAGCAGAGACAGACAAGGAAGCTTCACATGCTTGGCAGGGGAGTACACCAAGCTGGCACACTACTGCATTGCGAGTCTAGGACCCGCGCCCATGTGAGAGCAAGAGAATAAGAGGGCCTGGGACCCACAGGCAAGGAAGCTTCAAATGCTTGGCAAGGGAGTACACCAAGCTGGCACACTACTGCATTGCGAGTCTGGGAACCGCGCCCATGTGAGAGCAAGAGGATACGAGGGCCTGGGACCCACAGGCAAGGAAGCTTCAAATGCTTGGCAAGGGAGTACACTAAGCTGGCACACTACTGCATTGCGAGTCTGGGATCTGCGACCATGTGAGAGCAAGAGGATACGAGGGCCTGGGACCCTGAAAGCAGAGACAGTCAAGGAAGCTTCATATGCTTGGCAGGGGAGTACACCGAGCTGGCACACTACTGCATTGCGAGTCTGGGACCCGCGCCCATGTGAGAGCAAGAGAATACGAGGGCCTGGGACCCTGAAAGCAGAGACAGGCAAGGAAGCTTCATATGCTTGGCAGGGGAGTACACCAAGCTGGCACACTACTGCATTGCTAGTCTGGGACCCGCGCCCATGTGAGAGCAAAAGAATAAGAGGGCCTGAGATCCTGAAAGCAGAGACAGACAAGGAAGCTTCATATGCTTGGCAGGGGAGTACACCAAGCTGGCACACTACTGCATTGCGAGTCTAGGACCCACGCCCATGTGAGAGCAAGTGAATAAGAGGGCCTGGGATCCTGAAAGCAGAGACAGGCAAGGAAGCTTCATATGCTTGGCAGCTGAGTACACCAAGCTGGCACACTACTGCATTGCGAGTCTAGGACCCGCGCCTATGTGAGAGCAAGAGAATAAGAGGGCCAGGGATCCTGAAAGCAGAGACAGGCAAGGAAGCTTCATATGCTTGGCAGGGGAGTACACCAAGCTGGCACACTACTGCATTGCGAGTCTGGGACCCGCGCCCATGTGAGAGCAAGAGAATAAGAGGGCCTGGGACCCTGAAAGCAGAGACAGGCAAGGAAGCTTCATATGCTTGGCAGGGGAGTACACCAAGCTGGCACACTACTGCATTGCGAGTCTAGGACCCGCGCCCATGTGAGAGCAAGAGGATAAGAGGGCCTGGGATCCTGAAGCTAAAGAGACAGGCAAGGAAGCTTCATATACTTGGCAGGGGAGTACACCAAGCTGGCACACTACTGCATTGCGAGTCTAGGACCCGTGCCCATGTGAGAGCAAGAGGATAAGAGGGCCTGGGATCCTGAAGCTAAAGAGACAGGCAAGGAAGCTTCATATGCTTGGCAAGGGAGTACACCAAGCTGGCACACTACTGGATTGCGAGTCTGGGATCTGTGACCATGTGAGAGCAAGAGGATACGAGGGCCTGGGACCCTGAAAGCAGAGACAGGCAAGGAAGCTTCATATGCTTGGCAGGGGAGTACACCAAGATGGCACATTACTGCATTGCAAGTCTGGGACCCGCGCCCATGTGAGAGCAAGAGAATAAGAGGGTCTGAGATCCTGAAAGCAGAGACAGGCAAGGAAGCTTCATATGCTTGGTAGGGGAGTACACCAAGCTGGCACACTACTGCATTGCGAGTCTGGGACCCACGCCCATGTGAGAGCAAGAGGATACGAAGGCCTGGGACCCTGAAGCTAAAGAGACAGGCAAGGAAGCTTCATATGCTTGGCAGGAGAGTTAACCAAGCTGGCACACTACTGCATTGCGAGTCTGGGACCCGCGCCCATTTGAGAGCAAGAGGATACGAGGGCCTGGGACCCTGAAAGCAGTGACAGGCAAGGAAGCTTCATATGATTGGCAGGGGAGTACACCAAGCTGGCACACTACTGCATTGCGAGTCTGGGATCTGCGACCATGTGAGAGCAAGAGGATAAGAGGGCCTGGGACCCTGAAAGCAGAGACAGGCAAGGAAGCTTCATATGCTTGGCAGGGGAGTACACCGAGCTGGCACACTACTGCATTGCGAGTCTGGGACCCGCGCCCATGTGAGAGCAAGAGAATACGAGGGCCTGGGACCCGGAAAGCAGAGACAGGCAAGGAAGCTTCATATGCTTGGTGGGAGAGTACACCAAGCTGGCACACTACTGCATTTCGAGTCTGGGACCCGCGCCCATATGAGAGCAAGAGGATAAGAGGGCCTGGGATCCTGAAGCTAAAGAGACAGGCAAGGAAGCTTCGTATGCTTGGCAGGGGAGTACACCAAGTTGGCACACTACTGCATTGCGAGTCTAGGACCCACGCCCATGTGAGAGCAAGTGAATAAGAGGGCCTGGGATCCTGAAAGCAGAGACATGCAAGGAAGCTTCATATGCTTGGCAGCGGAGTACACCAAGCTGGCACACTACTGCATTGCGAGTCTCGGACCCGCGCCCATGTGAGAGCAAGAGGATACGAGGGCCTGGGACCCTGAAAGCAGAGACAGACAAGGAAGCTTCACATTCTTGGCAGGGGAGAACACCAAGCTGGCACACTACTGCATTGCGAGTCTAGGACCCGTGCCCATGTGAGAGCAAGAGGATACGAGGGCCTGGGACCATGAAAGCAGAGACAGACAAGGAAGCTTCACATGCTTGGCAGGGGAGTACACCAAGCTGGCACACTACTGCATTGCGAGTCTAGGACCCGTGCCCATGTGAGAGCAAGAGAATAAGAGGGCCTGGGACCCACAGGCAAGGAAGCTTCAAATGCTTGGCAAGGGAGTACACCAAGCTGGCACACTACTGCATTGCGAGTCTGGGAACCGCGCCCATGTGAGAGCAAGAGGATACGAGGGCCTGGGACCCACAGGCAAGGAAGCTTCAAATGCTTGGCAAGGGAGTACACTAAGCTGGCACACTACTGCATTGCGAGTCTGGGATCTGCGACCATGTGAGAGCAAGAGGATACGAGGGCCTGGGACCCTGAAAGCAGAGACAGGCAAGGAAGCTTCATATGCTTGGCAGGGGAGTACACCGAGCTGGCACACTACTGCATTGCGAGTCTGGGACCCGCGCCCATGTGAGAGCAAGAGAATACGAGGGCCTGGGACCCTGAAAGCAGAGACAGGCAAGGAAGCTTCATATGCTTGGCAGGGGAGTACACCAAGCTGGCACACTACTGCATTGCTAGTCTGGGACCCGCGCCCATGTGAGAGCAAGAGAATAAGAGGGCCTGAGATCCTGAAAGCAGAGACAGACAAGGAAGCTTCATATGCTTGGCAGGGGAGTACACCAAGCTGGCACACTACTGCATTGCGAGTCTAGGACCCACGCCCATGTGAGAGCAAGTGAATAAGAGGGCCTGGGATCCTGAAAGCAGAGACAGGCAAGGAAGCTTCATATGCTTGGCAGCTGAGTACACCAAGCTGGCACACTACTGAATTGCGAGTCTAGGACCCGCGCCTATGTGAGAGCAAGAGAATAAGAGGGCCAGGGATCCTGAAAGCAGAGACAGGCAAGGAAGCTTCATATGCTTGGCAGGGGAGTACACCAAGCTGGCACACTACTGCATTGCGAGTCTGGGACCCGCGCCCATGTGAGAGCAAGAGAATAAGAGGGCCTGGGACCCTGAAAGCAGAGACAGGCAAGGAAGCTTCATATGCTTGGCAGGGGAGTACACCAAGCTGGCATACTACTGCATTGCGAGTCTAGGACCCGCGCCCATGTGAGAGCAAGAGGATAAGAGGGCCTGGGATCCTGAAGCTAAAGAGACAGGCAAGGAAGCTTCATATACTTGGCAGGGGAGTACACCAAGCTGGCACACTACTGCATTGCGAGTCTAGGACCCGTGCCCATGTGAGAGCAAGAGGATAAGAGGGCCTGGGATCCTGAAGCTAAAGAGACAGGCAAGGAATCTTCATATGCTTGGCAAGGGAGTACACCAAGCTGGCACACTACTGGATTGCGAGTCTGGGATCTGTGACCATGTGAGAGCAAGAAGATACGAGGGCCTGGGACCCTGAAAGCAGAGACAGGCAAGGAAGCTTCATATGCTTGGCAGGGGAGTACACCAAGATGGCACATTACTGCATTGCAAGTCTGGGACCCGCGCCCATGTGAGAGCAAGAGAATAAGAGGGTCTGAGATCCTGAAAGCAGAGACAGGCAAGGAAGCTTCATATGCTTGGTAGGGGAGTACACCAAGCTGGCACACTACTGCATTGCGAGTCTGGGACCCACGCCCATGTGAGAGCAAGTGAATAAGAGGGCCTGGGATCCTGAAAGCAGAGACAGGCAAGGAAGCTTCATATGCTTGGCAGCGGAGTACACCAAGCTGGCACACTACTGCATTGCGAGTCTCGGACCCGCGCCCATGTGAGAGCAAGAGGATACGAGGGCCTGGGACCCTGAAAGCAGAGACAGACAAGGAAGCTTCACATTCTTGGCAGGGGAGAACACCAAGCTGGCACACAACTGCATTGCGAGTCTAGGACCCGTGCCCATGTGAGAGCAAGAGGATACGAGGGCCTGGGACCCTGAAAGCAGAGACAGACAAGGAAGCTTCACATGCTTGGCAGGGGAGTACACCAAGCTGGCACACTACTGCATTGCGAGTCTAGGACCCGCGCCCATGTGAGAGCAAGAGAATAAGAGGGCCTGGGACCCACAGGCAAGGAAGCTTCAAATGCTTGGCAAGGGAGTACACCAAGCTGGCACACTACTGCATTGCGAGTCTGGGAACCGCGCCCATGTGAGAGCAAGAGGATACGAGGGCCTGGGACCCACAGGCAAGGAAGCTTCAAATGCTTGGCAAGGGAGTACACTAAGCTGGCACACTACTGCATTGCGAGTCTGGGATCTGCGACCATGTGAGAGCAAGAGGATACGAGGGCCTGGGACCCTGAAAGCAGAGACAGGCAAGGAAGCTTCATATGCTTGGCAGGGGAGTACACCGAGCTGGCACACTACTGCATTGCGAGTCTGGGACCCGCGCCCATGTGAGAGCAAGAGAATACGAGGGCCTGGGACCCTGAAAGCAGAGACAGGCAAGGAAGCTTCATATGCTTGGCAGGGGAGTACACCAAGCTGGCACACTACTGCATTGCTAGTCTGGGACCCGCGCCCATGTGAGAGCAAGAGAATAAGAGGGCCTGAGATCCTGAAAGCAGAGACAGACAAGGAAGCTTCATATGCTTGGCATTGGAGTACACCAAGCTGGCACACTACTGCATTGCGAGTCTAGGACCCACGCCCATGTGAGAGCAAGTGAATAAGAGGGCCTGGGATCCTGAAAGCAGAGACAGGCAAGGAAGCTTCATATGCTTGGCAGGGGAGTACACCAAGCTGGCACACTACTGCATTGCGAGTCTGGGACCCGCGCCCATGTGAGAGCAAGAGAATAAGAGGGCCTGGGACCCTGAAAGCAGAGACAGGCAAGGAAGCTTCATATGCTTGGCAGGGGAGTACACCAAGCTGGCACACTACTGCATTGCGAGTCTAGGACCCGCGCCCATGTGAGAGCAAGAGGATAAGAGGGCCTGGGATCCTGAAGCTAAAGAGACAGGCAAGGAAGCTTCATATACTTGGCAGGGGAGTACACCAAGCTGGCACACTACTGCATTGCGAGTCTGGGACCCGCGCCCATGTGAGAGCAAGAGAATAAGAGGGCCTGGGACCCTGAAAGCAGAGACAGGCAAGGAAGCTTCATATGCTTGGCAGGGGAGTACACCAAGCTGGCACACTACTGCATTGCGAGTCTAGGACCCGCGCCCATGTGAGAGCAAGAGGATAAGAGGGCCTGGGATCCTGAAGCTAAAGAGACAGGCAAGGAAGCTTCATATACTTGGCAGGGGAGTACACCAAGCTGGCACACTACTGCATTGCGAGTCTAGGACCCGTGCCCATGTGAGAGCAAGAGGATAAGAGGGCCTGGGATCCTGAAGCTAAAGAGACAGGCAAGGAAGCTTCATATGCTTGGCAAGGGAGTACACCAAGCTGGCACACTACTGGATTGCGAGTCTGGGATCTGTGACCATGTGAGAGCAAGAAGATACGAGGGCCTGGGACCCTGAAAGCAGAGACAGGCAAGGAAGCTTCATATGCTTGGCAGGGGAGTACACCAAGATGGCACATTACTGCATTGCAAGTCTGGGACCCGCGCCCATGTGAGAGCAAGAGAATAAGAGGGTCTGAGATCCTGAAAGCAGAGACAGGCAAGGAAGCTTCATATGCTTGGTAGGGGAGTACACCAAGCTGGCACACTACTGCATTGCGAGTCTGGGACCCACGCCCATGTGAGAGCAAGAGGATACGAAGGCCTGGGACCCTGAAACTAAAGAGACAGGCAAGGAAGCTTCATATGCTTGGCAGGAGAGTTAACCAAGCTGGCACACTACTGCATTGCGAGTCTGGGACCCGCGCCCATTTGAGAGCAAGAGGATACGAGGGCCTGGGACCCTGAAAGCAGGGACAGGCAAGGAAGCTTCATATGCTTGGCAGGAGAGTAAACCAAGCTGGCACACTACTGCATTGCGAGTCTGGGCTCTGCGCCCATGTGAGAGCAAGAGGATACAAGGGCCTGGGACCCTGAAAGCAGAGACAGACGAGGAAGCTTCATATGCTTGGCAGGGGAGTACACAAGCTGGCACACTCCTGCATAGCGAGTCTGGGATCCGCACCCATGTGAGAGCAAGTGAATAAGAGGGCCTGGGATCCTGAAAGCAGAGACAGGCAAGGAAGCTTCATATGCTTGGCAGCGGAGTACACCAAGCTGGCACACTACTGCATTGCGAGTCTAGGACCCGCGCCTATGTGAGAGCAAGAGAATAAGAGGGCCTGGGATCCTGAAAGCAGAGACAGGCAAGGAAGCTTCATATGCTTGGCAGGGGAGTACACCAAGCTGGCACACTACTGCATTGCGAGTCTGGGACCCGCGCCCATGTGAGAGCAAGAGAATAAGAGGGCCTGGGACCCTGAAAGCAGAGACAGGCAAGGAAGCTTCATATGCTTGGCAGGGGAGTACACCAAGCTGGCACACTACTGGATTGCGAGTCTGGGATCTGTGACCATGTGAGAGCAAGAGGATACGAGGGCCTGGGACCCTGAAAGCAGAGACAGGCAAGGAAGCTTCATATGCTTGGCAGGGGAGTACACCAAGATGGCACATTACTGCATTGCAAGTCTGGGACCCGCGCCCATTTGAGAGCAAGAGAATAAGAGGGTCTGAGATCCTGAAAGCAGAGACAGGCAAGGAAGCTTCATATGCTTGGTAGGGGAGTACACCAAGCTGGCACACTACTGCATTGCGAGTCTGGGACCCACGCCCATGTGAGAGCAAGAGGATACGAAGGCCTGGGACCCTGAAGCTAAAGAGACAGGCAAGGAAGCTTCATATGCTTGGCAGGAGAGTAAACCAAGCTGGCACACTACTGCATTGCGAGTCTGGGACCCGCGCCCATTTGAGAGCAAGAGGATACGAGGGCCTGGGACCCTGAAAGCAGAGACAGGCAAGGAAGCTTCATATGCTTGGCAGGAGAGTAAACCAAGCTGGCACACTACTGCATTGCGAGTCTGGGCTCTGCGCCCATGTGAGAGCAAGAGGATACAAGGGCCTGGGACCCTGAAAGCAGAGACAGACGAGGAAGCTTCATATGCTTGGCAGGGGAGTACACAAGCTGGCACACTCCTGCATAGCGAGTCTGGGATCCGCACCCATGTGAGAGCAAGAGGATACAAGGGCCTGGGACCCTGAAAGCAGAGACAGGCAAGGAAGCTTCAGATGCTTGGCAGGGGAGTACACCAAGCTGGCACACTACTGCATTGCGAGTCTGGGACCCGCGCCCATGTGAGAGCAAGAGAATAAGAAGGCCTGGGACCCTGAAAGCAGAGACAGGCAAGGAAGCTTTATATGCTTGGCAGGGGAGTAAACCAAGCTGGCACACTACTGCATTGCGAGTCTGGGACCCGCGCCCATATGAGAGCAAGAGGATAAGAGGGCCTGGGATCCTGAAGCTAAAGTGACAGGCAAGGAAGCTTCATATGCTTGGCAACGGAGTACACCAAGCTGGCACACTACTGCATTGCGAGTCTAGGACCCACGCCCATGTGAGAGCAAGTGAATAAGAGAGCCTGGGATCCTGAAAGCAGAGACATGCAAAGAAAGCTTTATATGCTTGGCAGCGGAGTACACCAAGTTGGTACACTACTGCATTGCGAGTCTGGGATCCGCGCCCACGTGAGAGCAAGAGGATACGAGGGCCTGGGACCGTGAAAGCAGAGACAGACAAGGAAGCTTTATTTGCTTGGCAGGGGAGTACACCAAGCTGGCACACTACTGCATTGCGAGTCTGGGATCCTTGCCCATGTGAGAGCAAGAGGATACGAGGCCCTGGGACCCTGAAAGCAAAGACAGGCAAGGAATCTTCATATGCTTGGCAGGGAGTACACCAAGCTGGCACACTACTGCATTGCGAGTCTAGGACCCACGCCCATGTGAGAGCAAGTGAATAAGAGAGCCTGGGATCCTGAAAGCAGAGACATGCAAAGAAAGCTTTATATGCTTGGCAGCGGAGTACACCAAGTTGGTACACTACTGCATTGCGAGTCTGGGATCCGCGCCCACGTGAGAGCAAGAGGATACGAGGGCCTGGGACCGTGAAAGCAGAGACAGACAAGGAAGCTTTATTTGCTTGGCAGGGGAGTACACCAAGCTGGCACACTACTGCATTACGAGTCTGGGATCCTTGCCCATGTGAGAGCAAGAGGATACGAGGCCCTGGGACCCTGAAAGCAAAGACAGGCAAGGAAGCTTCATATGCTTGGCAGGGAGTACACCAAGCTGGCACACTACTGCATTGCGAGTCTGGGACCCGCGCCCATGTGAGAGCAAGAGAATAAGAGGGCCTGGGACCCTGAAAGCAGAGACAGGTAAGGAAGCTTCATATGATTGGCAGGGGAGTACACCAAGCTGGCACACTACTGCATTGCGAGTCTGGGATCTGCGACCATGTGAGAGCAAGAGGATACAAGGGCCTGGGACCCTGAAAGCAGAGACAGGCAAGGAAGCTTCATATGCTTGGCAGGGGAGTACACCGAGCTGGCACACTACTGCATTGCGAGTCTGGGACCCGCGCCCATGTGAGAGCAAGAGAATACGAGGGCCTGGGACCCTGAAAGCAGAGACAGGCAAGGAAGCTTCATATGCTTGGCAGGAGAGTACACCAAGCTGGCACACTACTGCATTGCGAGTCTGGGACCCGCGCCCATATGAGAGCAAGAGGATAAGAGGTCCTGGGATCCTGAAGCTAAAGAGACAGGCAAGGAAGCTTCATATGCTTGGCAGGGGAGTACACCAAGCTGGCACACTACTGCATTGCGAGTCTAGGACCCACGCCCATGTGAGAGCAAGTGAATAAGAGGGCCTGGGATCCTGAAAGCAGAGACAGGCAAGGAAGCTTCATATGCTTGGCAGCGGAGTACACCAAGCTGGCACACTACTGCATTGCGAGTCTGGGACCCGCGCCTATGTGAGAGCAAGAGAATAAGAGGGCCTGGGATCCTGAAAGCAGAGACAGGGAAGGAAGCTTCATATGCTTGGCAGGAGAGTACACCCAGCTGGCACACTACTGCATTGCGAGTCTGGCACCCGCGCCCATATGAGAGCAAGAGGATACAAGGACCTGGGACCCTGAAAGCAGAGACAGGCAAGGAAGCTTCATATGCTTGGCAGGGGAGTACACCAAGCTGGCACACTACTGCATTGCGAGTCTGGGATCTGCGACCATGTGAGAGCAAGAGGATACGAGGGCCTGGGACCCTGAAAGCAGAGACAGGCAAGGAAGCTTCATATGCTTGGCAGGGGAGTACACCAAGCTGGCACACTACTGCATTGCTAGTCTGGGACCCGCGCCCATGTGAGAGCAAGAGAATAAGAGGGCCTGAGATCCTGAAAGCAGAGACAGACAAGGAAGCTTCATATGCTTGGCAGGAGAGTACACCAAGCTGGCACACTACTGCATTGCGAGTCTGGGACCCGCGCCCATGTGAGAGCAAGAGGATACGAGGGCCTGGGACCCTGAAAGCAGAGACAGGCAAGGAAGCTTCATATGCTTGGCAGGAGAGTAAACCAAGCTGGCACACTACTGCATTGCGAGTCTGGGCTCTGCGCCCATGTGAGAGCAAGAGGATACGAGGGCCTGGGACCCTGAAAGCAGAGACAGGCAAGGAAGCTTCAGATGCTTGGCAGGGGAGTACACCAAGCTGGCACACTACTGCATTGCGAGTCTGGGACCCGCGCCCATGTGAGAGCAAGAGAATAAGAAGGCCTGGGACCCTGAAAGCAGAGACAGGCAAGGAAGCTTTATATGCTTGGCAGGGGAGTAAACCAAGCTGGCACACTACTGCATTGCGAGTCTGGGACCCGCACCCATATGAGAGCAAGAGGATAAGAGGGCCTGGGATCCTGAAGCTAAAGTGACAGGCAAGGAAGCTTCATATGCTTGGCAACGGAGTACACCAAGCTGGCACACTACTGCATTGCGAGTCTAGGACCCACGCCCATGTGAGAGCAAGTGAATAAGAGAGCCTGGGATCCTGAAAGCAGAGACATGCAAAGAAAGCTTTATATGCTTGGCAGCGGAGTACACCAAGTTGGTACACTACTGCATTGCGAGTCTGGGATCCGCGCCCACGTGAGAGCAAGAGGATACGAGGGCCTGGGACCGTGAAAGCAGAGACAGACAAGGAAGCTTTATTTGCTTGGCAGGGGAGTACACCAAGCTGGCACACTACTGCATTGCGAGTCTGGGATCCTTGCCCATGTGAGAGCAAGAGGATACGAGGCCCTGGGACCCTGAAAGCAAAGACAGGCAAGGAAGCTTCATATGCTTGGCAGGGAGTACACCAAGCTGGCACACTACTGCATTGCGAGTCTGGGACCCGCGCCCATATGAGAGCAAGAGGATAAGAGGGCCTGGGATCCTGAAGCTAAAGTGACAGGCAAGGAAGCTTCATATGCTTGGCAACGGAGTACACCAAGCTGGCACACTACTGCATTGCGAGTCTAGGACCCACGCCCATGTGAGAGCAAGTGAATAAGAGAGCCTGGGATCCTGAAAGCAGAGACAGGCAAAGAAAGCTTTATATGCTTGGCAGCGGAGTACACCAAGTTGGTACACTACTGCATTGCGAGTCTGGGATCCGCGCCCACGTGAGAGCAAGAGGATACGAGGGCCTGGGACCGTGAAAGCAGAGACAGACAAGGAAGCTTTATTTGCTTGGCAGGGGAGTACACCAAGCTGGCACACTACTGCATTGCGAGTCTGGGATCCTTGCCCATGTGAGAGCAAGAGGATACGAGGCCCTGGGACCCTGAAAGCAAAGACAGGCAAGGAAGCTTCATATGCTTGGCAGGGAGTACACCAAGCTGGCACACTACTGCATTGCGAGTCTGGGACCCGCGCCCATGTGAGAGCAAGAGAATAAGAGGGCCTGGGACCCTGAAAGCAGAGACAGGTAAGGAAGCTTCATATGATTGGCAGGGGAGTACACCAAGCTGGCACACTACTGCATTGCGAGTCTGGAATCTGCGACCATGTGAGAGCAAGAGGATACAAGGGCCTGGGACCCTGAAAGCAGAGACAGGCAAGGAAGCTTCATATGCTTGGCAGGGGAGTACACCGAGCTGGCACACTACTGCATTGCGAGTCTGGGACCCGCGCCCATGTGAGAGCAAGAGAATACGAGGGCCTGGGACCCTGAAAGCAGAGACAGGCAAGGAAGCTTCATATGCTTGGCAGGAGAGTACACCAAGCTGGCAGACTACTGCATTGCGAGTCTGGGACCCGCGCCCATATGAGAGCAAGAGGATAAGAGGTCCTGGGATCCTGAAGCTAAAGAGACAGGCAAGGAAGCTTCATATGCTTGGCAGGGGAGTACACCAAGCTGGCACACTACTGCATTGCGAGTCTAGGACCCGCGCCTATGTGAGAGCAAGAGAATAAGAGGGCCTGGGATCCTGAAAGCAGAGACAGGGAAGGAAGCTTCATATGCTTGGCAGGAGAGTACACGCAGCTGGCACACTACTGCATTGCGAGTCTGGGACCCGCGCCCATATGAGAGCAAGAGGATACAAGGACCTGGGACCCTGAAAGCAGAGACAGGCAAGGAAGCTTCATATGCTTGGCAGGGGAGTACACCAAGCTGGCACACTACTGCATTGCGAGTCTGAGATCTGCGCCTATGTGAGAGCAAGAGAATAAGAGGGCCTGGGATCCTGAAAGCAGAGACAGGGAAGGAAGCTTCATATGCTTGGCAGGAGAGTACACGCAGCTGGCACACTACTGCATTGCGAGTCTGGGACCCGCGCCCATATGAGAGCAAGAGGATACAAGGACCTGGGACCCTGAAAGCAGAGACAGGCAAGGAAGCTTCATATGCTTGGCAGGGGAGTACACCAAGCTGGCACACTACTGCATTGCGAGTCTGGGATCTGCGACCATGTGAGAGCAAGAGGATACGAGGGCCTGGGACCCTGAAAGCAGAGACAGGCAAGGAAGCTTCATATGCTTGGCAGGGGAGTACACCGAGCTGGCACACTACTGCATTGCGAGTCTGGGACCCGCGCCCATGTGAGAGCAAGAGAATACGAGGGCCTGGGACCCTGAAAGCAGAGACAGGCAAGGAAGCTTCATATGCTTGGCAGGAGAGTACACCAAGCTGGCACACTACTGCATTGCGAGTCTGGGACCCGCGCCCATATGAGAGCAAGAGGATAAGAGGTCCTGGGATCCTGAAGCTAAAGAGACAGGCAAGGAAGCTTCATATGCTTGGCAGGGGAGTACACCAAGCTGGCACACTACTGCATTGCGAGTCTAGGACCCGCGCCTATGTGAGAGCAAGAGAATAAGAGGGCCTGGGATCCTGAAAGCAGAGACAGGGAAGGAAGCTTCATATGCTTGGCAGGAGAGTACACGCAGCTGGCACACTACTGCATTGCGAGTCTGGGACCCGCGCCCATATGAGAGCAAGTGAATAAGAGGGCCTGGGATCCTGAAAGCAGAGACAGGCAAGGAAGCTTCATATGCTTGGCAGCGGAGTACACCAAGCTGGCACACTACTGCATTGCGAGTCTAGGACCCGCGCCTATGTGAGAGCAAGAGAATAAGAGGGCCTGGGATCCTGAAAGCAGAGACAGGGAAGGAAGCTTCATATGCTTGGCAGGAGAGTACACGCAGCTGGCACACTACTGCATTGCGAGTCTGGGACCCGCGCCCATATGAGAGCAAGAGGATACAAGGACCTGGGACCCTGAAAGCAGAGACAGGCAAGGAAGCTTCATATGCTTGGCAGGGGAGTACACCAAGCTGGCACACTACTGCATTGCGAGTCTGGGATCTGCGACCATGTGAGAGCAAGAGGATACGAGGGCCTGGGACCCTGAAAGCAGAGACAGGCAAGGAAGCTTCATATGCTTGGCAGGGGAGTACACCAAGCTGGCACACTACTGCATTGCTAGTCTGGGACGCGCGCCCATGTGAGAGCAAGAGAATAAGAGGGCCTGAGATCCTGAAAGCAGAGACAGACAAGGAAGCTTCATATGCTTGGCAGGAGAGTACACCAAGCTGGCACACTACTGCATTGCGAGTCTGGGACCCGCGCCCATGTGAGAGCAAGAGGATACGAGGGCCTGGGACCCTGAAAGCAGAGACAGACAAGGAAGCTTCACATTCTTGGCAGGGGAGAACACCAAGCTGGCACACTACTGCATTGCGAGTCTAGGACCCGCGCCCATGTGAGAGCAAGAGGATACGAGGGCCTGGACCCTGAAAGCAGTGACAGACAAGGAAGCTTCACATGCTTGGCAGGGGAGTACACCAAGCTGGCACACTACTGCATTGCGAGTCTAGGACCCGCGCCCATGTGAGAGCAAGAGAATAAGAGGGCCTGGGACCCACAGGCAAGGAAGCTTCAAATGCTTGGCAAGGGAGTACACCAAGCTGGCACACTACTGCATTGCGAGTCTGGGAACCGCGCCCATGTGAGAGCAAGAGGATACGAGGGCCTGGGACCCACAGGCAAGGAAGCTTCAAATGCTTGGCAAGGGAGTACACCAAGCTGGCACACTACTGCATTGCGAGTCTGGGATCTGCGACCATGTGAGAGCAACAGGATACGAGGGCCTGGGACCCTGAAAGCAGAGACAGGCAAGGAAGCTTCATATGCTTGGCAGGGGAGTACACCGAGCTGGCACACTACTGCATTGCGAGTCTGGGACCCGCGCCCATGTGAGAGCAAGATAATACGAGGGCCTGGGACCCTGAAAGCAGAGACAGGCAAGGAAGCTTCATATGCTTGGCAGGGGAGTACACCAAGCTGGCACACTACTGCATTGCGAGTCTGGGATCTGCGCCTATGTGAGAGCAAGAGAATAAGAGGGCCTGGGACCCTGAAAGCAGAGACAGACAAGGAAGCTTCACATGCTTGGCAGGGGAGTACACCAAGCTGGCACACTACTGCATTGCGAGTCTAGGACCCGCGCCCATGTGAGAGCAAGAGAATAAGAGGGCCTGGGACCCACAGGCAAGGAAGCTTCAAATGCTTGGCAAGGGAGTACACCAAGCTGGCACACTACTGCATTGCGAGTCTGGGAACCGCGCCCATGTGAGAGCAAGAGGATACGAGGGCCTGGGACCCACAGGCAAGGAAGCTTCAAATGCTTGGCAAGGGAGTACACTAAGCTGGCACACTACTGCATTGCGAGTCTGGGATCTGCGACCATGTGAGAGCAAGAGGATACGAGGGCCTGGGACCCTGAAAGCAGAGACAGGCAAGGAAGCTTCATATGCTTGGCAGGGGAGTACACCGAGCTGGCACACTACTGCATTGCGAGTCTGGGACCCGCGCCCATATGAGAGCAAGAGAATACGAGGGCCTGGGACCCTGAAAGCAGAGACAGGCAAGGAAGCTTCATATGCTTGGCAGGGGAGTACACCAAGCTGGCACACTACTGCATTGCTAGTCTGGGACCCGCGCCCATGTGAGAGCAAGAGAATAAGAGGGCCTGAGATCCTGAAAGCAGAGACAGACAAGGAAGCTTCATATGCTTGGCAGGGGAGTACACCAAGCTGGCACACTACTGCATTGCGAGTCTAGGACCCACGCCCATGTGAGAGCAAGTGAATAAGAGGGCCTGGGATCCTGAAAGCAGAGACAGGCAAGGAAGCTTCATATGCTTGGCAGCTGAGTACACCAAGCTGGCACACTACTGCATTGCGAGTCTAGGACCCGCGCCTATGTGAGAGCAAGAGAATAAGAGGGCCAGGGATCCTGAAAGCAGAGACAGGCAAGGAAGCTTCATATGCTTGGCAGGGGAGTACACCAAGCTGGCACACTACTGCATTGCGAGTCTGGGACCCGCGCCCATGTGAGAGCAAGAGAATAAGAGGGCCTGGGACCCTGAAAGCAGAGACAGGCAAGGAAGCTTCATATGCTTGGCAGGGGAGTACACCAAGCTGGCACACTACTGCATTGCGAGTCTAGGACCCGCGCCCATGTGAGAGCAAGAGGATAAGAGGGCCTGGGATCCTGAAGCTAAAGAGACAGGCAAGGAAGCTTCATATACTTGGCAGGGGAGTACACCAAGCTGGCACACTACTGCATTGCGAGTCTAGGACCCGTGCCCATGTGAGAGCAAGAGGATAAGAGGGCCTGGGATCCTGAAGCTAAAGAGACAGGCAAGGAATCTTCATATGCTTGGCAAGGGAGTACACCAAGCTGGCACACTACTGGATTGCGAGTCTGGGATCTGTGACCATGTGAGAGCAAGAAGATACGAGGGCCTGGGACCCTGAAAGCAGAGACAGGCAAGGAAGCTTCATATGCTTGGCAGGGGAGTACACCAAGATGGCACATTACTGCATTGCAAGTCTGGGACCCGCGCCCATGTGAGAGCAAGAGAATAAGAGGGTCTGAGATCCTGAAAGCAGAGACAGGCAAGGAAGCTTCATATGCTTGGTAGGGGAGTACACCAAGCTGGCACACTACTGCATTGCGAGTCTGGGACCCACGCCCATGTGAGAGCAAGTGAATAAGAGGGCCTGGGATCCTGAAAGAAGAGACAGGCAAGGAAGCTTCATATGCTTGGCAGCGGAGTACACCAAGCTGGCACACTACTGCATTGCGAGTCTCGGACCCGCGCCCATGTGAGAGCAAGAGGATACGAGGGCCTGGGACCCTGAAAGCAGAGACAGACAAGGAAGCTTCACATTCTTGGCAGGGGAGAACACCAAGCTGGCACACTACTGCATTGCGAGTCTAGGACCCGTGCCCATGTGAGAGCAAGAGGATACGAGGGCCTGGGACCCTGAAAGCAGAGACAGACAAGGAAGCTTCACATGCTTGGCAGGGGAGTACACCAAGCTGGCACACTACTGCATTGCGAGTCTAGGACCCGCGCCCATGTGAGAGCAAGAGAATAAGAGGGCCTGGGACCCACAGGCAAGGAAGCTTCAAATGCTTGGCAAGGGAGTACACCAAGCTGGCACACTACTGCATTGCGAGTCTGGGAACCGCGCCCATGTGAGAGCAAGAGGATATGAGGGCCTGGGACCCACAGGCAAGGAAGCTTCAAATGCTTGGCAAGGGAGTACACTAAGCTGGCACACTACTGCATTGCGAGTCTGGGATCTGCGACCATGTGAGAGCAAGAGGATACGAGGGCCTGGGACCCTGAAAGCAGAGACAGGCAAGGAAGCTTCATATGCTTGGCAGGGGAGTACACCGAGCTGGCACACTACTGCATTGCGAGTCTGGGACCCGCGCCCATGTGAGAGCAAGAGAATACGAGGGCCTGGGACCCTGAAAGCAGAGACAGGCAAGGAAGCTTCATATGCTTGGCAGGGGAGTACACCAAGCTGGCACACTACTGCATTGCTAGTCTGGGACCCGCGCCCATGTGAGAGCAAGAGAATAAGAGGGCCTGAGATCCTGAAAGCAGAGACAGACAAGGAAGCTTCATATGCTTGGCAGGGGAGTACACCAAGCTGGCACACTACTGCATTGCGAGTCTAGGGCCCACGCCCATGTGAGAGCAAGTGAATAAGAGGGCCTGGGATCCTGAAAGCAGAGACAGGCAAGGAAGCTTCATATGCTTGGCAGGGGAGTACACCAAGCTGGCACACTACTGCATTGCGAGTCTGGGACCCGCGCCCATGTGAGAGCAAGAGAATAAGAGGGCCTGGGACCCTGAAAGCAGAGACAGGCAAGGAAGCTTCATATGCTTGGCAGGGGAGTACACCAAGCTGGCACACTACTGCATTGCGAGTCTAGGACCCGCGCCCATGTGAGAGCAAGAGGATAAGAGGGCCTGGGATCCTGAAGCTAAAGAGACAGGCAAGGAAGCTTCATATACTTGGCAGGGGAGTACACCAAGCTGGCACACTACTGCATTGCGAGTCTAGGACCCGTGCCCATGTGAGAGCAAGAGGATAAGAGGGCCTGGGATCCTGAAGCTAAAGAGACAGGCAAGGAATCTTCATATGCTTGGCAAGGGAGTACACCAAGCTGGCACACTACTGGATTGCGAGTCTGGGATCTGTGACCATGTGAGAGCAAGAAGATACGAGGGCCTGGGACCCTGAAAGCAGAGACAGGCAAGGAAGCTTCATATGCTTGGCAGGGGAGTACACCAAGATGGCACATTACTGCATTGCAAGTCTGGGACCCGCGCCCATGTGAGAGCAAGAGAATAAGAGGGTCTGAGATCCTGAAAGCAGAGACAGGCAAGGAAGCTTCATATGCTTGGTAGGGGAGTACACCAAGCTGGCACACTACTGCATTGCGAGTCTGGGACCCACGCCCATGTGAGAGCAAGTGAATAAGAGGGCCTGGGATCCTGAAAGAAGAGACAGGCAAGGAAGCTTCATATGCTTGGCAGCGGAGTACACCAAGCTGGCACACTACTGCATTGCGAGTCTCGGACCCGCGCCCATGTGAGAGCAAGAGGATACGAGGGCCTGGGACCCTGAAAGCAGAGACAGACAAGGAAGCTTCACATTCTTGGCAGGGGAGAACACCAAGCTGGCACACTACTGCATTGCGAGTCTAGGACCCGTGCCCATGTGAGAGCAAGAGGATACGAGGGCCTGGGACCCTGAAAGCAGAGACAGACAAGGAAGCTTCACATGCTTGGCAGGGGAGTACACCAAGCTGGCACACTACTGCATTGCGAGTCTAGGACCCGCGCCCATGTGAGAGCAAGAGAATAAGAGGGCCTGGGACCCACAGGCAAGGAAGCTTCAAATGCTTGGCAAGGGAGTACACCAAGCTGGCACACTACTGCATTGCGAGTCTGGGAACCGCGCCCATGTGAGAGCAAGAGGATATGAGGGCCTGGGACCCACAGGCAAGGAAGCTTCAAATGCTTGGCAAGGGAGTACACTAAGCTGGCACACTACTGCATTGCGAGTCTGGGATCTGCGACCATGTGAGAGCAAGAGGATACGAGGGCCTGGGACCCTGAAAGCAGAGACAGGCAAGGAAGCTTCATATGCTTGGCAGGGGAGTACACCGAGCTGGCACACTACTGCATTGCGAGTCTGGGACCCGCGCCCATGTGAGAGCAAGAGAATACGAGGGCCTGGGACCCTGAAAGCAGAGACAGGCAAGGAAGCTTCATATGCTTGGCAGGGGAGTACACCAAGCTGGCACACTACTGCATTGCTAGTCTGGGACCCGCGCCCATGTGAGAGCAAGAGAATAAGAGGGCCTGAGATCCTGAAAGCAGAGACAGACAAGGAAGCTTCATATGCTTGGCAGGGGAGTACACCAAGCTGGCACACTACTGCATTGCGAGTCTAGGGCCCACGCCCATGTGAGAGCAAGTGAATAAGAGGGCCTGGGATCCTGAAAGCAGAGACAGGCAAGGAAGCTTCATATGCTTGGCAGGGGAGTACACCAAGCTGGCACACTACTGCATTGCGAGTCTGGGACCCGCGCCCATGTGAGAGCAAGAGAATAAGAGGGCCTGGGACCCTGAAAGCAGAGACAGGCAAGGAAGCTTCATATGCTTGGCAGGGGAGTACACCAAGCTGGCACACTACTGCATTGCGAGTCTGGGACCCGCGCCCATGTGAGAGCAAGAGAATAAGAGGGCCTGGTACCCTGAAAGCAGAGACAGGCAAGGAAGCTTCATATGCTTGGCAGGGGAGTACACCAAGCTGGCACACTACTGCATTGCGAGTCTAGGACCCGCGCCCATGTGAGAGCAAGAGGATAAGAGGGCCTGGGATCCTGAAGCTAAAGAGACAGGCAAGGAAGCTTCATATACTTGGCAGGGGAGTACACCAAGCTGGCACACTACTGCATTGCGAGTCTAGGACCCGTGCCCATGTGAGAGCAAGAGGATAAGAGGGCCTGGGATCCTGAAGCTAAAGAGACAGGCAAGGAAGCTTCATATGCTTGGCAAGGGAGTACACCAAGCTGGCACACTACTGGATTGCGAGTCTGGGATCTGTGACCATGTGAGAGCAAGAAGATACGAGGGCCTGGGACCCTGAAAGCAGAGACAGGCAAGGAAGATTCATATGCTTGGCAGGGGAGTACACCAAGATGGCACATTACTGCATTGCAAGTCTGGGACCCGCGCCCATGTGAGAGCAAGAGAATAAGAGGGTCTGAGATCCTGAAAGCAGAGACAGGCAAGGAAGCTTCATATGCTTGGTAGGGGAGTACACCAAGCTGGCACACTACTGCATTGCGAGTCTGGGACCCACGCCCATGTGAGAGCAAGAGGATACGAAGGCCTGGGACCCTGAAACTAAAGAGACAGGCAAGGAAGCTTCATATGCTTGGCAGGAGAGTTAACCAAGCTGGCACACTACTGCATTGCGAGTCTGGGACCCGCGCCCATTTGAGAGCAAGAGGATACGAGGGCCTGGGACCCTGAAAGCAGGGACAGGCAAGGAAGCTTCATATGCTTGGCAGGAGAGTAAACCAAGCTGGCACACTACTGCATTGCGAGTCTGGGCTCTGCGCCCATGTGAGAGCAAGAGGATACAAGGGCCTGGGACCCTGAAAGCAGAGACAGACGAGGAAGCTTCATATGCTTGGCAGGGGAGTACACAAGCTGGCACACTCCTGCATAGCGAGTCTGGGATCCGCACCCATGTGAGAGCAAGAGGATACGAGGGCCTGGGACCCTGAAAGCAGAGACAGGCAAGGAAGCTTCATATGCTTGGCAGGAGAGTACACCAAGCTGGCACACTACTGCATTGCGAGTCTGGGACCCGCGCCCATATGAGAGCAAGAGGATAAGAGGGCCTGGGATCCTAAAACTAAAGAGACAGGCAAGGAAGCTTCATATGCTTGGCAGGGGAGTAAACCAAGCTGGCACACTGCTGCATTGCGAGTCTAGGACCCACGCCCATGTGAGAGCAAGTGAATAAGACGGCCTGGGATCCTGAAAGCAGAGACAGGCAAGGAAGCTTCATATGCTTGGCAGCGGAGTACACCAAGCTGGCACACTACTGCATTGCGAGTCTGGGACCCGCGCCTATGTGAGAGCAAGAGGATACGAGGGCCTGGGACCCTGAAAGAAGAGACAGACAAGGAAGCTTCACATTCTTGGCAGGGGAGAACACCAAGCTGGCACACTACTGCATTGCGAGTCTAGGACCCGTGCCCATGTGAGAGCAAGAGGATACGAGGGCCTGGGACCCTGAAAGCAGAGACAGACAAGGAAGCTTCACATGCTTGGCAGGGGAGTACACCAAGCTGGCACACTACTGCATTGCGAGTCTAGGACCCGCGCCCATGTGAGAGCAAGAGAATAAGAGGGCCTGGGACCCACAGGCAAGGAAGCTTCAAATGCTTGGCAAGGGAGTACACCAAGCTGGCACACTACTGCATTGCGAGTCTGGGAACCGCGCCCATGTGAGAGCAAGAGGATACGAGGGCCTGGGACCCACAGGCAAGGAAGCTTCAAATGCTTGGCAAGGGAGTACACCAAGCTGGCACACTACTGCATTGCGAGTCTGGGATCTGCGACCATGTGGGAGCAAGAGGATACGAGGGCCTGGGACCCTGAAAGCAGAGAAAGGCAAGGAAGCTTCATATGCTTGGCAGGGGAGTACACCGAGCTGGCACACTACTGCATTGCGAGTCTGGGACCCGCGCCCATGTGAGAGCAAGAGAATACGAGGGCCTGGGACCCTGAAAGCAGAGACAGGCAAGGAAGCTTCATATGCTTGGCAGGGGAGTACACCAAGCTGGCACACTACTGCATTGCAAGTCTGGGACCCGCGCCCATGTGAGAGCAAGAGAATAAGAGGGCCTGAGATCCTGAAAGCAGAGACAGACAAGGAAGCTTCATATGCTTGGCAGGGGAGTACACCAAGCTGGCACACTACTGCATTGCGAGTCTAGGACCCACGCCCATGTGAGAGCAAGTGAATAAGAGGGCCTGGGATCCTGAAAGCAGAGACAGGCAAGGAAGCTTCATATGCTTGGCAGCGGAGTACACCAAGCTGGCACACTACTGCATTGCGAGTCTAGGACCCGCGCCTATGTGAGAGCAAGAGAATAAGAGGGCCTGGGATCCTGAAAGCATAGACAGGCAAGGAAGCTTCATATGCTTGGCAGGGGAGTACACCAAGCTGGCACACTACTGCATTGCGAGTCTGGGACCCGCGCCCATGTGAGAGCAAGAGAATAAGAGGGCCTGGGACCCTGAAAGCAGAGACAGGCAAGGAAGCTTCATATGCTTGGTAGGGGAGTACACCAAGCTGGCACACTACTGCATTGCGAGTCTGGGACCCACGCCCATGTGAGAGCAAGAGGATACGAAGGCCTGGGACCCTGAAGCTAAAGAGACAGGCAAGGAAGCTTCATATGCTTGGCAGGAGAGTAAACCAAGCTGGCACACTACTGCATTGCGAGTCTGGGACCCGCGCCCATTTGAGAGCAAGAGGATACAAGGGCCTGGGACCCTGAAAGCAAAGACAGGCAAGGAAGCTTCATATGCTTGGCAGGGGAGTACACCAAGCTGGCAAACTACTGCATTGCGAGTCTGGGACCCGTGCCCATGTGAGAGCAAGAGGATACGAGGGCCTGGGACCCTGAAAGCAGAGACAGGCAAGGAAGCTTCATATGCTTGGCAGGGGAGTACACCAAGCTGGCACACTACTGCATTGCGAGTCTAGGACCCGCGCCCATGTGAGAGCAAGAGGATAAGAGGGCCTGGGACCCTGAAAGCAGAGACAGGCAAGGAAGCTTCATATGCTTGGCAGGAGAGTAAACCAAGCTGGCACACTACTGCATTGCGAGTCTGGGCTCTGCGCCCATGTGAGAGCAAGAGGATATGAGGGCCTGGGACCCTGAAAGCAGAGACAGACAAGGAAGCTTCATATGCTTGGCAGGGGAGTACACCAAGCTGGCAAACTACTGCATTGCGAGTCTGGGACCCGCGCCCATGTGAGAGCAAGAGGATAAGAGGGCCTGGGACCCTGAAAGCAGAGACAGGCAAGGAAGCTTCAGATGCTTGGCAGGGGAGTACACCAAGCTGGCAAACTACTGCATTGCGAGTCTGGGACCCGTGCCCATGTGAGAGCAAGAGGATTCGAGGGCCTGGGACCCTGAAAGCAGAGACAGGCAAGGAAGCTTCATATGCTTGGCAGGGGAGTACACCAAGCTGGCACACTACTGCATTGCGAGTCTAGGACCCGCGCCCATGTGAGAGCAAGAGGATACGAGGGCCTGGGACCCTGAAAGCAGAGACAGGCAAGGAAGCTTCAGATGCTTGGCAGGGGAGTACACCAAGCTCGCACACTACTGCATTGCGAGTCTGGGACCCGCGCCCATCTGAGAGCAAGAGGATAAGAGGGCCTGGGATCCTGAAGCTAAAGAGACAGGGAAGGAAGCTTCATATGCTTGGCAGGAGAGTACACCAAGCTGGCACACTACTGCATTGTGAGTCTGGGACCCGCGCCCATATGAGAGCAAGAGGATAAGAGGGCCTGGGATCCTGAAGCTAAAGTGACAGGCAAGGAAGCTTCATATGCTTGGCAACGGAGTACACCAAGCTGGCACACTACTGCATTGCGAGTCTAGGACCCACGCCCATGTGAGAGCAAGTGAATAAGAGAGCCTGGGATCCTGAAAGCAGAGACAGGCAAAGAAAGCTTAATATGCTTGGCAGCGGAGTACACCAAGTTGGTACACTACTGCATTGCGAGTCTGGGATCCGCGCCCACGTGAGAGCAAGAGGATACGAGGGCCTGGGACCGTGAGAGCAGAGACAGACAAGGAAGCTTTATTTGCTTGGCAGGGGAGTACACCAAGCTGGCACACTACTGCATTGCGAGTCTGGGATCCTCGCCCATGTGAGAGCAAGAGGATACGAGGCCCTGGGACCCTGAAAGCAAAGACAGGCAAGGAAGCTTTACATGCTTGGCAGGGGAGTACACCAAGCTGGCACACTACTGCATTGCGAGTCTGGGACCCGCGCCCACGTGAGAGCAAGAGAATAAGAGGGCCTGGGACCCTGAAAGCAGAGACAGGTAAGGAAGCTTCATATGATTGGCAGGGGAGTACACCAAGCTGGCACACTACTGCATTGCGAGTCTGGGACCCGCGCCCATGTGAGAGCAAGAGAATAAGAAGGCCTGGGACCCTGAAAGCAGAGACAGGCAAGGAAGCTTTATATGCTTGGCAGGGGAGTAAACCAAGCTGGCACACTACTGCATTGCGAGTCTGGGACCCGCGCCCATATGAGAGCAAGAGGATAAGAGGGCCTGGGATCCTGAAGCTAAAGTGACAGGCAAGGAAGCTTCATATGCTTGGCAACGGAGTACACCAAGCTGGCACACTACTGCATTGCGAGTCTAGGACCCACGCCCATGTGAGAGCAAGTGAATAAGAGAGCCTGGGATCCTGAAAGCAGAGACAGGCAAAGAAAGCTTTATATGCTTGGCAGCGGAGTACACCAAGTTGGTACACTACTGCATTGCGAGTCTGGGATCCGCGCCCACGTGAAAGCAAGAGGATACGAGGGCCTGGGACCGTGAAAGCAGAGACAGACAAGGAAGCTTTATTTGCTTGGCAGGGGAGTACACCAAGCTGGCACACTACTGCATTGCGAGTCTGGGATCCTTGCCCATGTGAGAGCAAGAGGATACGAGGCCCTGGGACCCTGAAAGCAAAGACAGGCAAGGAAGCTTCATATGCTTGGCAGGGAGTACACCAAGCTGGCACACTACTGCATTGCGAGTCTGGGACCCGCGCCCATGTGAGAGCAAGAGAATAAGAGGGGCTGGGACCCTGAAAGCAGAGACAGGTAAGGAAGCTTCATATGCTTGGCAGGGGAGTACACCAAGATGGCACATTACTGCATTGCAAGTCTGGGACCCGCGCCCATGTGAGAGCAAGAGAATAAGAGGGTCTGAGATCCTGAAAGCAGAGACAGGCAAGGAAGCTTCATATGCTTGGTAGGGGAGTACACCAAGCTGGCACACTACTGCATTGCGAGTCTGGGACCCACGCCCATGTGAGAGCAAGTGAATAAGAGGGCCTGGGATCCTGAAAGCAGAGACAGGCAAGGAAGCTTCATATGCTTGGCAGCGGAGTACACCAAGCTGGCACACTACTGCATTGCGAGTCTCGGACCCGCGCCCATGTGAGAGCAAGAGGATACGAGGGCCTGGGACCCTGAAAGCAGAGACAGACAAGGAAGCTTCACATTCTTGGCAGGGGAGAACACCAAGCTGGCACACTACTGCATTGCGAGTCTAGGACCCGTGCCCATGTGAGAGCAAGAGGATACGAGGGCCTGGGACCCTGAAAGCAGAGACAGACAAGGAAGCTTCACATGCTTGGCAGGGGAGTACACCAAGCTGGCACACTACTGCATTGCGAGTCTAGGACCCGCACCCATGTGAGAGCAAGAGAATAAGAGGGCCTGGGACCCACAGGCAAGGAAGCTTCAAATGCTTGGCAAGGGAGTACACCAAGCTGGCACACTACTGCATTGCGAGTCTGGGAACCGCGCCCATGTGAGAGCAAGAGGATACGAGGGCCTGGGACCCACAGGCAAGGAAGCTTCAAATGCTTGGCAAGGGAGTACACTAAGCTGGCACACTACTGCATTGCGAGTCTGGGATCTGCGACCATGTGAGAGCAAGAGGATACGAGGGCCTGGGACCCTGAAAGCAGAGACAGGCAAGGAAGCTTCATATGCTTGGCAGGGGAGTACACCGAGCTGGCACACTACTGCATTGCAAGTCTGGGACCCGCGCCCATGTGAGAGCAAGAAATACGAGGGCCTGGGACCCTGAAAGCAGAGACAGGCAAGGAAGCTTCATATGCTTGGCAGGGGAGTACACCAAGCTGGCACACTACTGCATTGCTAGTCTGGGACCCGCGCCCATGTGAGAGCAAGAGAATAAGAGGGCCTGAGATCCTGAAAGCAGAGACAGACAAGGAAGCTTCATATGCTTGGCAGGGGAGTACACCAAGCTGGCACACTACTGCATTGCGAGTCTAGGACCCACGCCCATGTGAGAGCAAGTGAATAAGAGGGCCTGGGATCCTGAAAGCAGAGACAGGCAAGGAAGCTTCATATGCTTGGCAGCTGAGTACACCAAGCTGGCACACTACTGCATTGCGAGTCTAGGACCCGCGCCTATGTGAGAGCAAGAGAATAAGAGGGCCAGGGATCCTGAAAGCAGAGACAGGCAAGGAAGCTTCATATGCTTGGCAGGGGAGTACACCAAGCTGGCACACTACTGCATTGCGAGTCTGGGACCCGCGCCCATGTGAGAGCAAGAGAATAAGAGGGCCTGGGACCCTGAAAGCAGAGACAGACAAGGAAGCTTCACATTCTTGGCAGGGGAGAACACCAAGCTGGCACACTACTGCATTGCGAGTCTAGGACCCGTGCCCATGTGAGAGCAAGAGGATACGAGGGCCTGGGACCCTGAAAGCAGAGACAGACAAGGAAGCTTCACATGCTTGGCAGGGGAGTACACCAAGCTGGCACACTACTGCATTGCGAGTCTAGGACCCGCGCCCATGTGAGAGCAAGAGAATAAGAGGGCCTGGGACCCACAGGCAAGGAAGCTTCAAATGCTTGGCAAGGGAGTACACCAAGCTGGCACACTACTGCATTGCGAGTCTGGGAACCGCGCCCATGTGAGAGCAAGAGGATACGAGGGCCTGGGACCCACAGGCAAGGAAGCTTCAAATGCTTGGCAAGGGAGTACACTAAGCTGGCACACTACTGCATTGCGAGTCTGGGATCTGCGACCATGTGAGAGCAAGAGGATACGAGGGCCTGGGACCCTGAAAGCAGAGACAGTCAAGGAAGCTTCATATGCTTGGCAGGGGAGTACACCGAGCTGGCACACTACTGCATTGCGAGTCTGGGACCCGCGCCCATGTGAGAGCAAGAGAATACGAGGGCCTGGGACCCTGAAAGCAGAGACAGGCAAGGAAGCTTCATATGCTTGGCAGGGGAGTACACCAAGCTGGCACACTACTGCATTGCTAGTCTGGGACCCGCGCCCATGTGAGAGCAAAAGAATAAGAGGGCCTGAGATCCTGAAAGCAGAGACAGACAAGGAAGCTTCATATGCTTGGCAGGGGAGTACACCAAGCTGGCACACTACTGCATTGCGAGTCTAGGACCCACGCCCATGTGAGAGCAAGTGAATAAGAGGGCCTGGGATCCTGAAAGCAGAGACAGGCAAGGAAGCTTCATATGCTTGGCAGCTGAGTACACCAAGCTGGCACACTACTGCATTGCGAGTCTAGGACCCGCGCCTATGTGAGAGCAAGAGAATAAGAGGGCCAGGGATCCTGAAAGCAGAGACAGGCAAGGAAGCTTCATATGCTTGGCAGGGGAGTACACCAAGCTGGCACACTACTGCATTGCGAGTCTGGGACCCGCGCCCATGTGAGAGCAAGAGAATAAGAGGGCCTGGGACCCTGAAAGCAGAGACAGGCAAGGAAGCTTCATATGCTTGGCAGGGGAGTACACCAAGCTGGCACACTACTGCATTGCGAGTCTAGGACCCGCGCCCATGTGAGAGCAAGAGGATAAGAGGGCCTGGGATCCTGAAGCTAAAGAGACAGGCAAGGAAGCTTCATATACTTGGCAGGGGAGTACACCAAGCTGGCACACTACTGCATTGCGAGTCTAGGACCCGTGCCCATGTGAGAGCAAGAGGATAAGAGGGCCTGGGATCCTGAAGCTAAAGAGACAGGCAAGGAAGCTTCATATGCTTGGCAAGGGAGTACACCAAGCTGGCACACTACTGGATTGCGAGTCTGGGATCTGTGACCATGTGAGAGCAAGAGGATACGAGGGCCTGGGACCCTGAAAGCAGAGACAGGCAAGGAAGCTTCATATGCTTGGCAGGGGAGTACACCAAGATGGCACATTACTGCATTGCAAGTCTGGGACCCGCGCCCATGTGAGAGCAAGAGAATAAGAGGGTCTGAGATCCTGAAAGCAGAGACAGGCAAGGAAGCTTCATATGCTTGGTAGGGGAGTACACCAAGCTGGCACACTACTGCATTGCGAGTCTGGGACCCACGCCCATGTGAGAGCAAGAGGATACGAAGGCCTGGGACCCTGAAGCTAAAGAGACAGGCAAGGAAGCTTCATATGCTTGGCAGGAGAGTTAACCAAGCTGGCACACTACTGCATTGCGAGTCTGGGACCCGCGCCCATTTGAGAGCAAGAGGATACGAGGGCCTGGGACCCTGAAAGCAGTGACAGGCAAGGAAGCTTCATATGATTGGCAGGGGAGTACACCAAGCTGGCACACTACTGCATTGCGAGTCTGGGATCTGCGACCATGTGAGAGCAAGAGGATAAGAGGGCCTGGGACCCTGAAAGCAGAGACAGGCAAGGAAGCTTCATATGCTTGGCAGGGGAGTACACCGAGCTGGCACACTACTGCATTGCGAGTCTGGGACCCGCGCCCATGTGAGAGCAAGAGAATACGAGGGCCTGGGACCCGGAAAGCAGAGACAGGCAAGGAAGCTTCATATGCTTGGTGGGAGAGTACACCAAGCTGGCACACTACTGCATTTCGAGTCTGGGACCCGCGCCCATATGAGAGCAAGAGGATAAGAGGGCCTGGGATCCTGAAGCTAAAGAGACAGGCAAGGAAGCTTCGTATGCTTGGCAGGGGAGTACACCAAGTTGGCACACTACTGCATTGCGAGTCTAGGACCCACGCCCATGTGAGAGCAAGTGAATAAGAGGGCCTGGGATCCTGAAAGCAGAGACATGCAAGGAAGCTTCATATGCTTGGCAGCGGAGTACACCAAGCTGGCACACTACTGCATTGCGAGTCTCGGACCCGCGCCCATGTGAGAGCAAGAGGATACGAGGGCCTGGGACCCTGAAAGCAGAGACAGACAAGGAAGCTTCACATTCTTGGCAGGGGAGAACACCAAGCTGGCACACTACTGCATTGCGAGTCTAGGACCCGTGCCCATGTGAGAGCAAGAGGATACGAGGGCCTGGGACCATGAAAGCAGAGACAGACAAGGAAGCTTCACATGCTTGGCAGGGGAGTACACCAAGCTGGCACACTACTGCATTGCGAGTCTAGGACCCGTGCCCATGTGAGAGCAAGAGAATAAGAGGGCCTGGGACCCACAGGCAAGGAAGCTTCAAATGCTTGGCAAGGGAGTACACCAAGCTGGCACACTACTGCATTGCGAGTCTGGGAACCGCGCCCATGTGAGAGCAAGAGGATACGAGGGCCTGGGACCCACAGGCAAGGAAGCTTCAAATGCTTGGCAAGGGAGTACACTAAGCTGGCACACTACTGCATTGCGAGTCTGGGATCTGCGACCATGTGAGAGCAAGAGGATATGAGGGCCTGGGACCCTGAAAGCAGAGACAGGCAAGGAAGCTTCATATGCTTGGCAGGGGAGTACACCGAGCTGGCACACTACTGCATTGCGAGTCTGGGACCCGCGCCCATGTGAGAGCAAGAGAATACGAGGGCCTGGGACCCTGAAAGCAGAGACAGGCAAGGAAGCTTCATATGCTTGGCAGGGGAGTACACCAAGCTGGCACACTACTGCATTGCTAGTCTGGGACCCGCGCCCATGTGAGAGCAAGAGAATAAGAGGGCCTGAGATCCTGAAAGCAGAGACAGACAAGGAAGCTTCATATGCTTGGCAGGGGAGTACACCAAGCTGGCACACTACTGCATTGCGAGTCTAGGACCCACGCCCATGTGAGAGCAAGTGAATAAGAGGGCCTGGGATCCTGAAAGCAGAGACAGGCAAGGAAGCTTCATATGCTTGGCAGCTGAGTACACCAAGCTGGCACACTACTGAATTGCGAGTCTAGGACCCGCGCCTATGTGAGAGCAAGAGAATAAGAGGGCCAGGGATCCTGAAAGCAGAGACAGGCAAGGAAGCTTCATATGCTTGGCAGGGGAGTACACCAAGCTGGCACACTACTGCATTGCGAGTCTGGGACCCGCGCCCATGTGAGAGCAAGAGAATAAGAGGGCCTGGGACCCTGAAAGCAGAGACAGGCAAGGAAGCTTCATATGCTTGGCAGGGGAGTACACCAAGCTGGCACACTACTGCATTGCGAGTCTAGGACCCGCGCCCATGTGAGAGCAAGAGGATAAGAGGGCCTGGGATCCTGAAGCTAAAGAGACAGGCAAGGAAGCTTCATATACTTGGCAGGGGAGTACACCAAGCTGGCACACTACTGCATTGCGAGTCTAGGACCCGTGCCCATGTGAGAGCAAGAGGATAAGAGGGCCTGGGATCCTGAAGCTAAAGAGACAGGCAAGGAATCTTCATATGCTTGGCAAGGGAGTACACCAAGCTGGCACACTACTGGATTGCGAGTCTGGGATCTGTGACCATGTGAGAGCAAGAAGATACGAGGGCCTGGGACCCTGAAAGCAGAGACAGGCAAGGAAGCTTCATATGCTTGGCAGGGGAGTACACCAAGATGGCACATTACTGCATTGCAAGTCTGGGACCCGCGCCCATGTGAGAGCAAGAGAATAAGAGGGTCTGAGATCCTGAAAGCAGAGACAGGCAAGGAAGCTTCATATGCTTGGTAGGGGAGTACACCAAGCTGGCACACTACTGCATTGCGAGTCTGGGACCCACGCCCATGTGAGAGCAAGTGAATAAGAGGGCCTGGGATCCTGAAAGCAGAGACAGGCAAGGAAGCTTCATATGCTTGGCAGCGGAGTACACCAAGCTGGCACACTACTGCATTGCGAGTCTCGGACCCGCGCCCATGTGAGAGCAAGAGGATACGAGGGCCTGGGACCCTGAAAGCAGAGACAGACAAGGAAGCTTCACATTCTTGGCAGGGGAGAACACCAAGCTGGCACACAACTGCATTGCGAGTCTAGGACCCGTGCCCATGTGAGAGCAAGAGGATACGAGGGCCTGGGACCCTGAAAGCAGAGACAGACAAGGAAGCTTCACATGCTTGGCAGGGGAGTACACCAAGCTGGCACACTACTGCATTGCGAGTCTAGGACCCGCGCCCATGTGAGAGCAAGAGAATAAGAGGGCCTGGGACCCACAGGCAAGGAAGCTTCAAATGCTTGGCAAGGGAGTACACCAAGCTGGCACACTACTGCATTGCGAGTCTGGGAACCGCGCCCATGTGAGAGCAAGAGGATACGAGGGCCTGGGACCCACAGGCAAGGAAGCTTCAAATGCTTGGCAAGGGAGTACACTAAGCTGGCACACTACTGCATTGCGAGTCTGGGATCTGCGACCATGTGAGAGCAAGAGGATACGAGGGCCTGGGACCCTGAAAGCAGAGACAGGCAAGGAAGCTTCATATGCTTGGCAGGGGAGTACACCGAGCTGGCACACTACTGCATTGCGAGTCTGGGACCCGCGCCCATGTGAGAGCAAGAGAATACGAGGGCCTGGGACCCTGAAAGCAGAGACAGGCAAGGAAGCTTCATATGCTTGGCAGGGGAGTACACCAAGCTGGCACACTACTGCATTGCTAGTCTGGGACCCGCGCCCATGTGAGAGCAAGAGAATAAGAGGGCCTGAGATCCTGAAAGCAGAGACAGACAAGGAAGCTTCATATGCTTGGCATTGGAGTACACCAAGCTGGCACACTACTGCATTGCGAGTCTAGGACCCACGCCCATGTGAGAGCAAGTGAATAAGAGGGCCTGGGATCCTGAAAGCAGAGACAGGCAAGGAAGCTTCATATGCTTGGCAGGGGAGTACACCAAGCTGGCACACTACTGCATTGCGAGTCTGGGACCCGCGCCCATGTGAGAGCAAGAGAATAAGAGGGCCTGGGACCCTGAAAGCAGAGACAGGCAAGGAAGCTTCATATGCTTGGCAGGGGAGTACACCAAGCTGGCACACTACTGCATTGCGAGTCTAGGACCCGCGCCCATGTGAGAGCAAGAGGATAAGAGGGCCTGGGATCCTGAAGCTAAAGAGACAGGCAAGGAAGCTTCATATACTTGGCAGGGGAGTACACCAAGCTGGCACACTACTGCATTGCGAGTCTAGGACCCGTGCCCATGTGAGAGCAAGAGGATAAGAGGGCCTGGGATCCTGAAGCTAAAGAGACAGGCAAGGAAGCTTCATATGCTTGGCAAGGGAGTACACCAAGCTGGCACACTACTGGATTGCGAGTCTGGGATCTGTGACCATGTGAGAGCAAGAAGATACGAGGGCCTGGGACCCTGAAAGCAGAGACAGGCAAGGAAGCTTCATATGCTTGGCAGGGGAGTACACCAAGATGGCACATTACTGCATTGCAAGTCTGGGACCCGCGCCCATGTGAGAGCAAGAGAATAAGAGGGTCTGAGATCCTGAAAGCAGAGACAGGCAAGGAAGCTTCATATGCTTGGTAGGGGAGTACACCAAGCTGGCACACTACTGCATTGCGAGTCTGGGACCCACGCCCATGTGAGAGCAAGAGGATACGAAGGCCTGGGACCCTGAAACTAAAGAGACAGGCAAGGAAGCTTCATATGCTTGGCAGGAGAGTTAACCAAGCTGGCACACTACTGCATTGCGAGTCTGGGACCCGCGCCCATTTGAGAGCAAGAGGATACGAGGGCCTGGGACCCTGAAAGCAGGGACAGGCAAGGAAGCTTCATATGCTTGGCAGGAGAGTAAACCAAGCTGGCACACTACTGCATTGCGAGTCTGGGCTCTGCGCCCATGTGAGAGCAAGAGGATACAAGGGCCTGGGACCCTGAAAGCAGAGACAGACGAGGAAGCTTCATATGCTTGGCAGGGGAGTACACAAGCTGGCACACTCCTGCATAGCGAGTCTGGGATCCGCACCCATGTGAGAGCAAGTGAATAAGAGGGCCTGGGATCCTGAAAGCAGAGACAGGCAAGGAAGCTTCATATGCTTGGCAGCGGAGTACACCAAGCTGGCACACTACTGCATTGCGAGTCTAGGACCCGCGCCTATGTGAGAGCAAGAGAATAAGAGGGCCTGGGATCCTGAAAGCAGAGACAGGCAAGGAAGCTTCATATGCTTGGCAGGGGAGTACACCAAGCTGGCACACTACTGCATTGCGAGTCTGGGACCCGCGCCCATGTGAGAGCAAGAGAATAAGAGGGCCTGGGACCCTGAAAGCAGAGACAGGCAAGGAAGCTTCATATGCTTGGCAGGGGAGTACACCAAGCTGGCACACTACTGGATTGCGAGTCTGGGATCTGTGACCATGTGAGAGCAAGAGGATACGAGGGCCTGGGACCCTGAAAGCAGAGACAGGCAAGGAAGCTTCATATGCTTGGCAGGGGAGTACACCAAGATGGCACATTACTGCATTGCAAGTCTGGGACCCGCGCCCATTTGAGAGCAAGAGAATAAGAGGGTCTGAGATCCTGAAAGCAGAGACAGGCAAGGAAGCTTCATATGCTTGGTAGGGGAGTACACCAAGCTGGCACACTACTGCATTGCGAGTCTGGGACCCACGCCCATGTGAGAGCAAGAGGATACGAAGGCCTGGGACCCTGAAGCTAAAGAGACAGGCAAGGAAGCTTCATATGCTTGGCAGGAGAGTAAACCAAGCTGGCACACTACTGCATTGCGAGTCTGGGACCCGCGCCCATTTGAGAGCAAGAGGATACGAGGGCCTGGGACCCTGAAAGCAGAGACAGGCAAGGAAGCTTCATATGCTTGGCAGGAGAGTAAACCAAGCTGGCACACTACTGCATTGCGAGTCTGGGCTCTGCGCCCATGTGAGAGCAAGAGGATACAAGGGCCTGGGACCCTGAAAGCAGAGACAGACGAGGAAGCTTCATATGCTTGGCAGGGGAGTACACAAGCTGGCACACTCCTGCATAGCGAGTCTGGGATCCGCACCCATGTGAGAGCAAGAGGATACGAGGGCCTGGGACCCTGAAAGCAGAGACAGGCAAGGAAGCTTCAGATGCTTGGCAGGGGAGTACACCAAGCTGGCACACTACTGCATTGCGAGTCTGGGACCCGCGCCCATGTGAGAGCAAGAGAATAAGAAGGCCTGGGACCCTGAAAGCAGAGACAGGCAAGGAAGCTTTATATGCTTGGCAGGGGAGTAAACCAAGCTGGCACACTACTGCATTGCGAGTCTGGGACCCGCACCCATATGAGAGCAAGAGGATAAGAGGGCCTGGGATCCTGAAGCTAAAGTGACAGGCAAGGAAGCTTCATATGCTTGGCAACGGAGTACACCAAGCTGGCACAGTACTGCATTGCGAGTCTAGGACCCACGCCCATGTGAGAGCAAGTGAATAAGAGAGCCTGGGATCCTGAAAGCAGAGACATGCAAAGAAAGCTTTATATGCTTGGCAGCGGAGTACACCAAGTTGGTACACTACTGCATTGCGAGTCTGGGATCCGCGCCCACGTGAGAGCAAGAGGATACGAGGGCCTGGGACCGTGAAAGCAGAGACAGACAAGGAAGCTTTATTTGCTTGGCAGGGGAGTACACCAAGCTGGCACACTACTGCATTGCGAGTCTGGGCTCTGCGCCCATGTGAGAGCAAGAGGATACGAGGCCCTGGGACCCTGAAAGCAAAGACAGGCAAGGAATCTTCATATGCTTGGCAGGGAGTACACCAAGCTGGCACACTACTGCATTGCGAGTCTGGGACCCGCGCCCATATGAGAGCAAGAGGATAAGAGGGCCTGGGATCCTGAAGCTAAAGTGACAGGCAAGGAAGCTTCATATGCTTGGCAACGGAGTACACCAAGCTGGCACACTACTGCATTGCGAGTCTAGGACCCACGCCCATGTGAGAGCAAGTGAATAAGAGAGCCTGGGATCCTGAAAGCAGAGACATGCAAAGAAAGCTTTATATGCTTGGCAGCGGAGTACACCAAGTTGGTACACTACTGCATTGCGAGTCTGGGATCCGCGCCCACGTGAGAGCAAGAGGATACGAGGGCCTGGGACCGTGAAAGCAGAGACAGACAAGGAAGCTTTATTTGCTTGGCAGGGGAGTACACCAAGCTGGCACACTACTGCATTACGAGTCTGGGATCCTTGCCCATGTGAGAGCAAGAGGATACGAGGCCCTGGGACCCTGAAAGCAAAGACAGGCAAGGAAGCTTCATATGCTTGGCAGGGAGTACACCAAGCTGGCACACTACTGCATTGCGAGTCTGGGACCCGCGCCCATGTGAGAGCAAGAGAATAAGAGGGCCTGGGACCCTGAAAGCAGAGACAGGTAAGGAAGCTTCATATGATTGGCAGGGGAGTACACCAAGCTGGCACACTACTGCATTGCGAGTCTGGGATCTGCGACCATGTGAGAGCAAGAGGATACAAGGGCCTGGGACCCTGAAAGCAGAGACAGGCAAGGAAGCTTCATATGCTTGGCAGGGGAGTACACCGAGCTGGCACACTACTGCATTGCGAGTCTGGGACCCGCGCCCATGTGAGAGCAAGAGAATACGAGGGCCTGGGACCCTGAAAGCAGAGACAGGCAAGGAAGCTTCATATGCTTGGCAGGAGAGTACACCAAGCTGGCACACTACTGCATTGCGAGTCTGGGACCCGCGCCCATATGAGAGCAAGAGGATAAGAGGTCCTGGGATCCTGAAGCTAAAGAGACAGGCAAGGAAGCTTCATATGCTTGGCAGGGGAGTACACCAAGCTGGCACACTACTGCATTGCGAGTCTAGGACCCACGCCCATGTGAGAGCAAGTGAATAAGAGGGCCTGGGATCCTGAAAGCAGAGACAGGCAAGGAAGCTTCATATGCTTGGCAGCGGAGTACACCAAGCTGGCACACTACTGCATTGCGAGTCTGGGACCCGCGCCTATGTGAGAGCAAGAGAATAAGAGGGCCTGGGATCCTGAAAGCAGAGACAGGGAAGGAAGCTTCATATGCTTGGCAGGAGAGTACACCCAGCTGGCACACTACTGCATTGCGAGTCTGGCACCCGCGCCCATATGAGAGCAAGAGGATACAAGGACCTGGGACCCTGAAAGCAGAGACAGGCAAGGAAGCTTCATATGCTTGGCAGGGGAGTACACCAAGCTGGCACACTACTGCATTGCGAGTCTGGGATCTGCGACCATGTGAGAGCAAGAGGATACGAGGGTCTGGGACCCTGAAAGCAGAGACAGGCAAGGAAGCTTCATATGCTTGGCAGGGGAGTACACCAAGCTGGCACACTACTGCATTGCTAGTCTGGGACCCGCGCCCATGTGAGAGCAAGAGAATAAGAGGGCCTGAGATCCTGAAAGCAGAGACAGACAAGGAAGCTTCATATGCTTGGCAGGAGAGTACACCAAGCTGGCACACTACTGCATTGCGAGTCTGGGACCCGCGCCCATGTGAGAGCAAGAGGATACGAGGGCCTGGGACCCTGAAAGCAGAGACAGGCAAGGAAGCTTCATATGCTTGGCAGGAGAGTAAACCAAGCTGGCACACTACTGCATTGCGAGTCTGGGCTCTGCGCCCATGTGAGAGCAAGAGGATACGAGGGCCTGGGACCCTGAAAGCAGAGACAGGCAAGGAAGCTTCAGATGCTTGGCAGGGGAGTACACCAAGCTGGCACACTACTGCATTGCGAGTCTGGGACCCGCGCCCATGTGAGAGCAAGAGAATAAGAAGGCCTGGGACCCTGAAAGCAGAGACAGGCAAGGAAGCTTTATATGCTTGGCAGGGGAGTAAACCAAGCTGGCACACTACTGCATTGCGAGTCTGGGACCCGCACCCATATGAGAGCAAGAGGATAAGAGGGCCTGGGATCCTGAAGCTAAAGTGACAGGCAAGGAAGCTTCATATGCTTGGCAACGGAGTACACCAAGCTGGCACACTACTGCATTGCGAGTCTAGGACCCACGCCCATGTGAGAGCAAGTGAATAAGAGAGCCTGGGATCCTGAAAGCAGAGACATGCAAAGAAAGCTTTATATGCTTGGCAGCGGAGTACACCAAGTTGGTACACTACTGCATTGCGAGTCTGGGATCCGCGCCCACGTGAGAGCAAGAGGATACGAGGGCCTGGGACCGTGAAAGCAGAGACAGACAAGGAAGCTTTATTTGCTTGGCAGGGGAGTACACCAAGCTGGCACACTACTGCATTGCGAGTCTGGGATCCTTGCCCATGTGAGAGCAAGAGGATACGAGGCCCTGGGACCCTGAAAGCAAAGACAGGCAAGGAAGCTTCATATGCTTGGCAGGGAGTACACCAAGCTGGCACACTACTGCATTGCGAGTCTGGGACCCGCGCCCATATGAGAGCAAGAGGATAAGAGGGCCTGGGATCCTGAAGCTAAAGTGACAGGCAAGGAAGCTTCATATGCTTGGCAACGGAGTACACCAAGCTGGCACACTACTGCATTGCGAGTCTAGGACCCACGCCCATGTGAGAGCAAGTGAATAAGAGAGCCTGGGATCCTGAAAGCAGAGACAGGCAAAGAAAGCTTTATATGCTTGGCAGCGGAGTACACCAAGTTGGTACACTACTGCATTGCGAGTCTGGGATCCGCGCCCACGTGAGAGCAAGAGGATACGAGGGCCTGGGACCGTGAAAGCAGAGACAGACAAGGAAGCTTTATTTGCTTGGCAGGGGAGTACACCAAGCTGGCACACTACTGCATTGCGAGTCTGGGATCCTTGCCCATGTGAGAGCAAGAGGATACGAGGCCCTGGGACCCTGAAAGCAAAGACAGGCAAGGAAGCTTCATATGCTTGGCAGGGAGTACACCAAGCTGGCACACTACTGCATTGCGAGTCTGGGACCCGCGCCCATGTGAGAGCAAGAGAATAAGAGGGCCTGGGACCCTGAAAGCAGAGACAGGTAAGGAAGCTTCATATGATTGGCAGGGGAGTACACCAAGCTGGCACACTACTGCATTGCGAGTCTGGAATCTGCGACCATGTGAGAGCAAGAGGATACAAGGGCCTGGGACCCTGAAAGCAGAGACAGGCAAGGAAGCTTCATATGCTTGGCAGGGGAGTACACCGAGCTGGCACACTACTGCATTGCGAGTCTGGGACCCGCGCCCATGTGAGAGCAAGAGAATACGAGGGCCTGGGACCCTGAAAGCAGAGACAGGCAAGGAAGCTTCATATGCTTGGCAGGAGAGTACACCAAGCTGGCACACTACTGCATTGCGAGTCTGGGACCCGCGCCCATATGAGAGCAAGAGGATAAGAGGTCCTGGGATCCTGAAGCTAAAGAGACAGGCAAGGAAGCTTCATATGCTTGGCAGGGGAGTACACCAAGCTGGCACACTACTGCATTGCGAGTCTAGGACCCGCGCCTATGTGAGAGCAAGAGAATAAGAGGGCCTGGGATCCTGAAAGCAGAGACAGGGAAGGAAGCTTCATATGCTTGGCAGGAGAGTACACGCAGCTGGCACACTACTGCATTGCGAGTCTGGGACCCGCGCCCATATGAGAGCAAGAGGATACAAGGACCTGGGACCCTGAAAGCAGAGACAGGCAAGGAAGCTTCATATGCTTGGCAGGGGAGTACACCAAGCTGGCACACTACTGCATTGCGAGTCTGGGATCTGCGCCTATGTGAGAGCAAGAGAATAAGAGGGCCTGGGATCCTGAAAGCAGAGACAGGGAAGGAAGCTTCATATGCTTGGCAGGAGAGTACACGCAGCTGGCACACTACTGCATTGCGAGTCTGGGACCCGCGCCCATATGAGAGCAAGAGGATACAAGGACCTGGGACCCTGAAAGCAGAGACAGGCAAGGAAGCTTCATATGCTTGGCAGGGGAGTACACCAAGCTGGCACACTACTGCATTGCGAGTCTGGGATCTGCGACCATGTGAGAGCAAGAGGATACGAGGGCCTGGGACCCTGAAAGCAGAGACAGGCAAGGAAGCTTCATATGCTTGGCAGGGGAGTACACCGAGCTGGCACACTACTGCATTGCGAGTCTGGGACCCGCGCCCATGTGAGAGCAAGAGAATACGAGGGCCTGGGACCCTGAAAGCAGAGACAGGCAAGGAAGCTTCATATGCTTGGCAGGAGAGTACACCAAGCTGGCACACTACTGCATTGCGAGTCTGGGACCCGCGCCCATATGAGAGCAAGAGGATAAGAGGTCCTGGGATCCTGAAGCTAAAGAGACAGGCAAGGAAGCTTCATATGCTTGGCAGGGGAGTACACCAAGCTGGCACACTACTGCATTGCGAGTCTAGGACCCGCGCCTATGTGAGAGCAAGAGAATAAGAGGGCCTGGGATCCTGAAAGCAGAGACAGGGAAGGAAGCTTCATATGCTTGGCAGGAGAGTACACGCAGCTGGCACACTACTGCATTGCGAGTCTGGGACCCGCGCCCATATGAGAGCAAGTGAATAAGAGGGCCTGGGATCCTGAAAGCAGAGACAGGCAAGGAAGCTTCATATGCTTGGCAGCGGAGTACACCAAGCTGGCACACTACTGCATTGCGAGTCTAGGACCCGCGCCTATGTGAGAGCAAGAGAATAAGAGGGCCTGGGATCCTGAAAGCAGAGACAGGGAAGGAAGCTTCATATGCTTGGCAGGAGAGTACACGCAGCTGGCACACTACTGCATTGCGAGTCTGGGACCCGCGCCCATATGAGAGCAAGAGGATACAAGGACCTGGGACCCTGAAAGCAGAGACAGGCAAGGAAGCTTCATATGCTTGGCAGGGGAGTACACCAAGCTGGCACACTACTGCATTGCGAGTCTGGGATCTGCGACCATGTGAGAGCAAGAGGATACGAGGGCCTGGGACCCTGAAAGCAGAGACAGGCAAGGAAGCTTCATATGCTTGGCAGGGGAGTACACCAAGCTGGCACACTACTGCATTGCTAGTCTGGGACGCGCGCCCATGTGAGAGCAAGAGAATAAGAGGGCCTGAGATCCTGAAAGCAGAGACAGACAAGGAAGCTTCATATGCTTGGCAGGAGAGTACACCAAGCTGGCACACTACTGCATTGCGAGTCTGGGACCCGCGCCCATGTGAGAGCAAGAGGATACGAGGGCCTGGGACCCTGAAAGCAGAGACAGACAAGGAAGCTTCACATTCTTGGCAGGGGAGAACACCAAGCTGGCACACTACTGCATTGCGAGTCTAGGACCCGCGCCCATGTGAGAGCAAGAGGATACGAGGGCCTGGACCCTGAAAGCAGTGACAGACAAGGAAGCTTCACATGCTTGGCAGGGGAGTACACCAAGCTGGCACACTACTGCATTGCGAGTCTAGGACCCGCGCCCATGTGAGAGCAAGAGAATAAGAGGGCCTGGGACCCACAGGCAAGGAAGCTTCAAATGCTTGGCAAGGGAGTACACCAAGCTGGCACACTACTGCATTGCGAGTCTGGGATCTGCGACCATGTGAGAGCAAGAGGATACGAGGGCCTGGGACCCTGAAAGCAGAGACAGGCAAGGAAGCTTCATATGCTTGGCAGGGGAGTACACCGAGCTGGCACACTACTGCATTGCGAGTCTGGGACCCGCGCCCATGTGAGAGCAAGATAATACGAGGGCCTGGGACCCTGAAAGCAGAGACAGGCAAGGAAGCTTCATATGCTTGGCAGGGGAGTACACCAAGCTGGCACACTACTGCATTGCTAGTCTGGGACCCGCGCCCATGTGAGAGCAAGAGAATAAGAGGGCCTGAGATCCTGAAAGCAGAGACAGACAAGGAAGCTTCATATGCTTGGCAGGGGAGTACACCAATCTGGCACACTACTGCATTGCGAGTCTGGGACCCACGCCCATGTGACAGCAAGAGGATACGAAGGCCTGGGACCCTGAAGCTAAAGAGACAGGCAAGGAAGCTTCATATGCTTGGCAGGAGAGTAAACCAAGCTGGCACACTACTGCATTGCGAGTCTGGGACCCGCGCCCATTTGAGAGCAAGAGGATACGAGGGCCTGGGACCCTGAAAGCAGAGACAGGCAAGGAAGCTTCATATGCTTGTCAGGAGAGTAAACCAAGCTGGCACACTACTGCATTGCGAGTCTTGGCTCTGCGCCCATGTGAGAGCAAGAGGATACGAGGGCCTGGGACCCTGAAAGCAGAGACAGGCAAGAAAGCTTCAGATGCTTGGCAGGGGAGTACACCAAGCTGGCACACTACTGCATTGCGAGTCTGGGACCCGCGCCCATGTGAGAGCAAGAGAATAAGAGGGCCTGGGACCCTGAAAGCAGAGACAGGCAAGGAAGCTTTATATGCTTGGCAGGGGAGTAAACCAAGCTGGCACACTACTGCATTGCGAGTCTAGGACCCGCGCACATGTGAGAGCAAGAGGATAAGAGGGCCTGGGATCCTGAAGCTAAAGAGACAGGCAAGGAAGCTTCATATGCTTGGCAGGAGAGTACACCAAGCTGGCACACTACTGCATTGTGAGTCTGGGACCCGCGCCCATGTGAGAGCAAGAGGATAAGAGGGCCTGGGATCCTGAAGCTAAAGAGACAGGCAAGGAAGCTTAATATGCTTGGTAGGAGAGTACACCAAGCTGGCGCACTACTGCATTGCGAGTCTGGGACCCGCACACATATGAGAGCAAGAGGATAAGAGGGCCTGGGATCCTGAAGCTAAAGAGACAGGCAAGGAAGCTTCATATGCTTGGCAGGGGAGTACACCAAGCTGGCACACTACTGCATTGCGAGTCTAGGACCCACGCCCATGTGAGAGCAAGTGAATAAGAGGGCCTGGGATCCTGAAAGCAGAGACAGGCAAGGAAGCTTCATATGCTTGGCAGCAGAGTACACCAAGTTGGCACACTACTGCATTGCGAGTCTGGGATCCGCGCTCATGTGAGAGCAAGAGGATAAGAGGGCCTGGGATCCTGAAGCTAAAGAGACAGGCAAGGAAGCTTCATATGCTTGGCAGGGGAGTACACCAAGCTGGCACACTACTGCATTGCGAGTCTGGGACCCGCGCCCATGTGAGAGCAAGAGAATAAGAGGGCCTGGGACCCTGAAAGCAGAGACAGGCAAGGAAGCTTCATATGCTTGGCAGGGGAGTACACCAAGCTGGCACACTACTGCATTGCGAGTCTGGGATCTGCGACCATGTGAGAGCAAGAGGATACGAGGGCCTGGGACCCTGAAAGCAGAGACAGGCAAGGAAGCTTCATATGCTTGGCAGGGGAGTACACCAAGATGGCACACTACTGCATTGCAAGTCTGGGACCCGCGCCCATGTGAGAGCAAGAGAATAAGAGGGTCTGAGATCCTGAAAGCAGAGACAGGCAAGGAAGCTTTATATGCTTGGTAGGGGAGTACACCAAGCTGGCACACTACTGCATTGCGAGTCTGGGACCCACGCCCATGTGAGAGCAAGAGGATACGAAGGCCTGGGACCCTGAAGCTAAAGAGACAGGCAAGGAAGCTTCATATGCTTGGCAGGAGAGAAAACCAAGCTGGCACACTACTGCATTGTGAGTCTGGGACCCGCGCCCATTTGAGAGCAAGAGGATACGAGGGCCTGGGACCCTGAAAGCAGAGACAGGCAAAGAAGCTTCATATGCTTGGCAGGAGAGTAAACCAAGCTGGCACACTACTGCATTGCGAGTCTGGGCTCTGCGCCCATGTGAGAGCAAGAGGATACGAGGGCCTGGGACCCTGAAAGCAGAGACAGACGAGGAAGCTTCATATGCTTGGCAGGGGAATACACAAGCTGGCACACTCCTGCATAGCGAGTCTGGGATCCGCACCCATGTGAGAGCAAGAGGATACGAGGGCCTGGGACCCTGAAAGCAGAGACAGGCAAGGAAGCTTCAGATGCTTGGCAGGGGAGTACACCAAGCTGGCACACTACTGCATTGCGAGTCTGGGACCCGCGCCCATGTGAGAGCAAGAGAATAAGAGGGCCTGGGACCCTGAAAGCAGAGACAGGCAAGGAAGCTTTATATGCTTGGCAGGGGAGTAAACCAAGCTGGCACACTACTGCATTGCGAGTCTAGGACCCGCGCCCATGTCAGAGCAAGAGGATAAGAGGGCCTGAGATCCTGAAGCTAAAGAGACAGGCAAGGAAGCTTCATATGCTTGGCAGGAGAGTACACCAAGCTGGCACACTACTGCATTGTGAGTTTGGGACCCGCGCCCATGTGAGAGCAAGAGGATAAGAGGGCCTGGGATCCTGAAGCTAAAGAGACAGGCAAGGAAGCTTCATATGCTTGGCAGGAGAGTAAACCAAGCTGGCACACTACTGCATTGCGAGTCTGGGACCCGCGCCCATTTGAGAGCAAGAGGATACGAGGGCCTGGGACCCTGAAAGCAGAGACAGGCAAGGAAGCTTCATATGCTTGGCAGGAGAGTAAACCAAGATGGCACACTACTGCATTGCGAGTCTGGGCTCTGTGCCCATGTGAGAGCAAGAGGATACGAGGGCCTGGGACCCTGAAAGCAGAGACAGACAAGGAAGCTTCATATGCTTGGCAGGGGAGTACACCAAGCTGGCAAACTACTGCATTGCGAGTCTGGGACCCGTGCCCATGTGAGAGCAAGAGGATACGAGGGCCTGGGACCCTGAAAGCAGAGACAGGCAAGAAAGCTTCATATGCTTGGCAGGGGAGTACACCAAGCTGGCACACTACTGCATTGCGAGTCTAGGACCCGCGCCCATGTGAGAGCAAGAGGATACGAGGGCCTGGGACCCTGAAAGCAGAGACAGGCAAGGAAGCTTCAGATGCTTGGCAGGGGAGTACACCAAGCTGGCACACTACTGCATTGCGAGTCTGGGACCCGCGCCCATCTGAGAGCAAGAGGATAAGAGGGCCTGGGATCCTGAAGCTAAAGAGACAGGCAAGGAAGCTTCATATGCTTGGCAGGAGAGTACACCAAGCTGGCACACTACTGCATTGCGAGTCTGGGACCCGCGCCCATATGAGAGCAAGAGGATAAGAGGGCCTGGGATCCTGAAGCTAAAGTGACAGGCAAGGAAGCTTCATATGCTTGGCAACGGAGTACACCAAGCTGGCACACTACTGCATTGCGAGTCTAGGACCCACGCCCATGTGAGAGCAAGTGAATAAGAGAGCCTGGGATCCTGAAAGCAGAGACAGGCAAAGAAAGCTTTATATGCTTGGAAGCGGAGTACACCAAGTTGGTACACTACTGCATTGCGAGTCTGGGATCCGCGCCCACGTGAGAGCAAGAGGATACGAGGGCCTGGGACCGTGAAAGCAGAGACAGACAAGGAAGCTTTATTTGCTTGGCAGGGGAGTACACCAAGCTGGCACACTACTGCATTGCGAGTCTGGGATCCTTGCCCATGTGAGAGCAAGAGGATACGAGGCCCTGGGACCCTGAAAGCAAAGACAGGCAAGGAAGCTTCATATGCTTGGCAGGGGAGTACACCAAGCTGGCAAACTACTGCATTTCGAGTCTGGGACCCGTGCCCATGTGAGAGCAAGAGGATACGAGAGCCTGGGACCCTGAAAGCAGAGACAGGCAAGGAAGCTTCATATGCTTGGCAGGGGAGTACACCAAGCTGGCACACTACTGCATTGCGAGTCTAGGACCCGCGCCCATGTGAGAGCAAGAGGATACGAGGGCCTGGGACCCTGAAAGCAGAGACAGGCAAGGAAGCTTCATATGCTTGGCAGGAGAGTAAACCAAGCTGGCACACTACTGCATTGCGAGTCTGGGCTCTGCGCCCATGTGAGAGCAAGAGGATACGAGGGCCTGGGACCCTGAAAGCAGAGACAGACAAGGAAGCTTCATATGCTTGGCAGGGGAGTACACCAAGCTGGCAAACTACTGCATTGCGAGTCTGGGACCCGCGCCCATGTGAGAGCAAGAGGATACGAGGGCCTGGGACCCTGAAAGCAGAGACAGGCAAGGAAGCTTCAGATGCTTGGCAGGGGAGTACACCAAGCTGGCACACTACTGCATTGCGAGTCTGGGACCCGCGCCCATGTGAGAGCAAGAGAATAAGAGGGCCTGGGACCCTGAAAGCAGAGACAGGCAAGGAAGCTTCATATGCTTGGCAGGGGAGTACACCAAGCTGGCAAACTACTGCATTGCGAGTCTGGGACCCGTGCCCATGTGAGAGCAAGAGGATACGAGGGCCTGGGACCCTGAAGGCAGAGACAGGCAAGGAAGCTTCAGATGCTTGGCAGGGGAGTACACCAAGATGGCACACTACTGCATTGCGAGTCTGGGACCCGCGCCCATCTGAGAGCAAGAGGATAAGAGGGCCTGGGATCCTGAAGCTAAAGAGACAGGCAAGGAAGCTTCATATGCTTGGCAGGAGAGTACACCAAGCTGGCACACTACTGCATTGCGAGTCTGGGACCCGCGCCCATATGAGAGCAAGAGGATAAGAGGGCCTGGGATCCTGAAGCTAAAGTGACAGGCAAGGAAGCTTCATATGCTTGGCAACGGAGTACACCAAGCTGGCACACTACTGCATTGCAAGTCTAGGACCCATGCCCATGTGAGAGCAAGTGAATAAGAGAGCCTGGGATCCTGAAAGCAGAGACAGGCAAAGAAGCTTTATATGCTTTTCAGCGGAGTACACCAAGTTGGTACACTACTGCATTGCGAGTCTGGGATCCGCGCCCACGTGAGAGCAAGAGAATAAGAGGGCCTGGCATCCTGAAAGCAGAGACAGGCAAGGAAGCTTCATATGCTTGGCAGGGGAGTACACCAAGCTGGCACACTACTGCATTGCGAGTCTGGGATCTGCGACCATGTGAGAGCAAGAGGATACGAGGGCCTGGGACCCTGAAAGCAGAGACAGGCAAGGAAGCTTCATATGCTTGGCAGGGGAGTACACCAAGCTGGCACACTACTGCATTGCTAGTCTGGGACCCGCGCCCATGTGAGAGCAAGAGAATAAGAGGGCCTGAGATCCTGAAAGCAGAGACAGATAAGGAAGCTTCATATGCTTGGCAGGAGAGTACACCAAGCTGGCACACTACTGCATTGCGAGTCTGGGACCCGCGCCCATGTGAGAGCAAGAGGATACGAGGGCCTGGGACCCTGAAAGCAGAGACAGACAAGGAAGCTTCACATTCTTGGCAGGGGAGAACACCAAGCTGGCACACTACTACATTGCGAGTCTAGGACCCGCGCCCATGTGAGAGCAAGAGGATACGAGGGCCTGGACCCTGAAAGCAGAGACAGACAAGGAAGCTTCACATGTTTGGCAGGGGAGTACACCAAGCTGGCACACTACTGCATTGCGAGTCTAGGACCCGCGCCCATGTGAGAGCAAGAGAATAAGAGGGCCTGGGACCCACAGGCAAGGAAGCTTCAAATGCTTGGCAAGGGAGTACACCAAGCTGGCACACTACTGCATTGCGAGTCTGGGACCCGCGCCCATGTGAGAGCAAGAGGATACGAGGGCCTGGGACCCTGAAAGCAGAGACAGGCAAGGAAGCTTCAGATGCTTGGCAGGGGAGTACACCAAGCTGGCACACTACTGCATTGCGAGTCTGGGACCCGCGCCCATGTGAGAGCAAGAGAATAAGAGGTTCCTGGGACCCTGAAAGCAGAGACAGGCAAGGAAGCTTCAGATGCTTGGCAGGGGAGTACACCAAGCTGGCACACTACTGCATTGCGAGTCTGGGACCCGCGCCCATGTGAGAGCAAGAGAATAAGAGGGCCTGGGACCCTGAAAGCAGAGACAGGCAAGGAAGCTTCATATGCTTGGCAGGGGAGTACACCAAGCTGGCAAACTACTGCATTGCGAGTCTGGGACCCGTGCCCATGTGAGAGCAAGAGGATACGAGGGCCTGGGACCCTGAAGGCAGAGACAGGCAAGGAAGCTTCAGATGCTTGGCAGGGGAGTACACCAAGATGGCACACTACTGCATTGCGAGTCTGGGACCCGCGCCCATCTGAGAGCAAGAGGATAAGAGGGCCTGGGATCCTGAAGCTAAAGAGACAGGCAAGGAAGCTTCATATGCTTGGCAGGAGAGTACACCAAGCTGGCACACTACTGCATTGCGAGTCTGGGACCCGCGCCCATATGAGAGCAAGAGGATAAGAGGGCCTGGGATCCTGAAGCTAAAGTGACAGGCAAGGAAGCTTCATATGCTTGGCAACGGAGTACACCAAGCTGGCACACTACTGCATTGCAAGTCTAGGACCCACGCCCATGTGAGAGCAAGTGAATAAGAGAGCCTGGGATCCTGAAAGCAGAGACAGGCAAAGAAAGCTTTATATGCTTTTCAGCGGAGTACACCAAGTTGGTACACTACTGCATTGCGAGTCTGGGATCCGCGCCCACGTGAGAGCAAGAGAATAAGAGGGCCTGGCATCCTGAAAGCAGAGACAGGCAAGGAAGCTTCATATGCTTGGCAGGGGAGTACACCAAGCTGGCACACTACTGCATTGCGAGTCTGGGATCTGCGACCATGTGAGAGCAAGAGGATACGAGGGCCTGGGACCCTGAAAGCAGAGACAGGCAAGGAAGCTTCATATGCTTGGCAGGGGAGTACACCAAGCTGGCACACTACTGCATTGCTAGTCTGGGACCCGCGCCCATGTGAGAGCAAGAGAATAAGAGGGCCTGAGATCCTGAAAGCAGAGACAGATAAGGAAGCTTCATATGCTTGGCAGGAGAGTACACCAAGCTGGCACACTACTGCATTGCGAGTCTGGGACCCGCGCCCATGTGAGAGCAAGAGGATACGAGGGCCTGGGACCCTGAAAGCAGAGACAGGCAAGGAAGCTTCATATGCTTGGCAGGAGAGTACATCAAGCTGGCACACTACTGCATTGCGAGTCTGGGACCCGCGCCCATATGAGAGCAAGAGGATAAGAGGTCCTGGGATCCTGAAGCTAAAGAGACAGGCAAGGAAGCTTCATATGCTTGGCAGGGGAGTACACCAAGCTGGCACACTACTGCATTGCGAGTCTAGGACCCACGCCCATGTGAGAGCAAGTGAATAAGAGGGCCTGGGATCCTGAAAGCAGAGACAGGCAAGGAAGCTTCATATGCTTGGCAGCGGAGTACACCAAGCTGGCACACTACTGCATTGCGAGTCTAGGACCCGCGCCTATGTGAGAGCAAGAGAATAAGAGGGCCTGGGATCCTGAAAGCAGAGACAGGGAAGGAAGCTTCATATGCTTGGCAGGAGAGTACACCCAGCTGGCACACTACTGCATTGCGAGTCTGGGACCCGCGCCCATATGAGAGCAAGAGGATACAAGGACCTGGGACCCTGAAAGCAGAGACAGGCAAGGAAGCTTCATATGCTTGGCAGGGGAGTACACCAAGCTGGCACACTACTGCATTGCGAGTCTGGGATCTGCGACCATGTGAGAGCAAGAGGATACGAGGGCCTGGGACCCTGAAAGCAGAGACAGGCAAGGAAGCTTCATATGCTTGGCAGGGGAGTACACCAAGCTGGCACACTACTGCATTGCTAGTCTGGGACCCGCGCCCATGTGAGAGCAAGAGAATAAGAGGGCCTGAGATCCTGAAAGCAGAGACAGACAAGGAAGCTTCATATGCTTGGCAGGAGAGTACACCAAGCTGGCACACTACTGCATTGCGAGTCTGGGACCCGCGCCCATGTGAGAGCAAGAGGATACGAGGGCCTGGGACCCTGAAAGCAGAGACAGACAAGGAAGCTTCACATTCTTGGCAGGGGAGAACACCAAGCTGGCACACTACTGCATTGCGAGTCTAGGACCCGCGCCCATGTGAGAGCAAGAGGATACGAGGGCCTGGACCCTGAAAGCAGTGACAGACAAGGAAGCTTCACATGCTTGGCAGGGGAGTACACCAAGCTGGCACACTACTGCATTGCGAGTCTAGGACCCGCGCCCATGTGAGAGCAAGAGAATAAGAGGGCCTGGGACCCACAGGCAAGGAAGCTTCAAATGCTTGGCAAGGGAGTACACCAAGCTGGCACACTACTGCATTGCGAGTCTGGGAACCGCGCCCATGTGAGAGCAAGAGGATACGAGGGCCTGGGACCCACAGGCAAGGAAGCTTCAAATGCTTGGCAAGGGAGTACACCAAGCTGGCACACTACTGCATTGCGAGTCTGGGATCTGCGACCATGTGAGAGCAAGAGGATACGAGGGCCTGGGACCCTGAAAGCAGAGACAGGCAAGGAAGCTTCATATGCTTGGCAGGGGAGTACACCGAGCTGGCACACTACTGCATTGCGAGTCTGGGACCCGCGCCCATGTGAGAGCAAGATAATACGAGGGCCTGGGACCCTGAAAGCAGAGACAGGCAAGGAAGCTTCATATGCTTGGCAGGGGAGTACACCAAGCTGGCACACTACTGCATTGCTAGTCTGGGACCCGCGCCCATGTGAGAGCAAGAGAATAAGAGGGCCTGAGATCCTGAAAGCAGAGACAGACAAGGAAGCTTCATATGCTTGGCAGGGGAGTACACCAATCTGGCACACTACTGCATTGCGAGTCTAGGACCCACGCCCATGTGAGAGCAAGTGAATAAGAGGGCCTGGGATCCTGAAAGCAGAGACAGGCAAGGAAGCTTCATATGCTTGGCAGCGGAGTACACCAAGCTGGCACACTACTGCATTGCGAGTCTAGGACCCGCGCCAATGTGAGAGCAAGAGAATAAGAGGGCCGGGGATCCTGAAAGCAGAGACAGGCAAGGAAGCTTCATATGCTTGGCAGGGGAGTACACCAAGCTGGCACACTACTGCATTGCGAGTCTGGGACCCGCGCCCATGTGAGAGCAAGAGAATAAGAGGTCCTGGGACCCTGAAAGCAGAGACAGGCAAGGAAGCTTCATATGCTTGGCAGGGGAGTACACCAAGCTGGCACACTACTGCATTGCGAGTCTGGGATCTGCGACCATGTGAGAGCAAGAGGATATGAGGGCCTGGGACCCTGAAAGCAGAGACAGGCAAGGAAGCTTCATATGCTTGGCAGGGGAGTACACCAAGATGGCACACTACTGCATTGCAAGTCTGGGACCCGCGCCCATGTGAGAGCAAGAGAATAAGAGGGTCTGAGATCCTGAAAGCAGAGACAGGCAAGGAAGCTTCATATGCTTGGTAGGGGAGTACACCAAGCTGGCACAGTACTGCATTGCGAGTCTGGGACCCACGCCCATGTGACAGCAAGAGGATACGAAGGCCTGGGACCCTGAAGCTAAAGAGACAGGCAAGGAAGCTTCATATGCTTGGCAGGAGAGTAAACCAAGCTGGCACACTACTGCATTGCGAGTCTGGGACCCGCGCCCATTTGAGAGCAAGAGGATACGAGGGCCTGGGACCCTGAAAGCAGAGACAGGCAAGGAAGCTTCATATGCTTGGCAGGAGAGTAAACCAAGCTGGCACACTACTGCATTGCGAGTCTTGGCTCTGCGCCCATGTGAGAGCAAGAGGATACGAGGGCCTGGGACCCTGAAAGCAGAGACAGGCAAGAAAGCTTCAGATGCTTGGCAGGGGAGTACACCAAGCTGGCACACTACTGCATTGCGAGTCTGGGACCCGCGCCCATGTGAGAGCAAGAGAATAAGAGGGCCTGGGACCCTGAAAGCAGAGACAGGCAAGGAAGCTTTATATGCTTGGCAGGGGAGTAAACCAAGCTGGCACACTACTGCATTGCGAGTCTAGGACCCGCGCCCATGTGAGAGCAAGAGGATAAGAGGGCCTGGGATCCTGAAGCTAAAGAGACAGGCAAGGAAGCTTCATATGCTTGGCAGGAGAGTACACCAAGCTGGCACACTACTGCATTGTGAGTCTGGGACCCGCGCCCATGTGAGAGCAAGAGGATAAGAGGGCCTGGGATCCTGAAGCTAAAGAGACAGGCAAGGAAGCTTAATATGCTTGGTAGGAGAGTACACCAAGCTGGCGCACTACTGCATTGCGAGTCTGGGACCCGCACACATATGAGAGCAAGAGGATAAGAGGGCCTGGGATCCTGAAGCTAAAGAGACAGGCAATGAAGCTTCATATGCTTGGCAGGGGAGTACACCAAGCTGGCACACTACTGCATTGCGAGTCTAGGACCCACGCCCATGTGAGAGCAAGTGAATAAGAGGGCCTGGGATCCTGAAAGCAGAGACAGGCAAGGAAGCTTCATATGCTTGGCAGCAGAGTACACCAAGTTGGCACACTACTGCATTGCGAGTCTGGGATCCGCGCTCATGTGAGAGCAAGAGGATAAGAGGGCCTGGGATCCTGAAGCTAAAGAGACAGGCAAGGAAGCTTCATATGCTTGGCAGGGGAGTACACCAAGCTGGCACACTACTGCATTGCGAGTCTGGGACCCGCGCCCATGTGAGAGCAAGAGAATAAGAGGGCCTGGGACCCTGAAAGCAGAGACAGGCAAGGAAGCTTCATATGCTTGGCAGGGGAGTACACCAAGCTGGCACACTACTGCATTGCGAGTCTGGGATCTGCGACCATGTGAGAGCAAGAGGATACGAGGGCCTGGGACCCTGAAAGCAGAGACAGGCAAGGAAGCTTCATATGCTTGGCAGGGGAGTACACCAAGATGGCACACTACTGCATTGCAAGTCTGGCACCCGCGCCCATGTGAGAGCAAGAGAATAAGAGGGTCTGAGATCCTGAAAGCAGAGACAGGCAAGGAAGCTTTATATGCTTGGTAGGGGAGTACACCAAGCTGGCACACTACTGCATTGCGAGTCTGGGACCCACGCCCATGTGAGAGCAAGAGGATACGAAGGCCTGGGACCCTGAAGCTAAAGAGACAGGCAAGGAAGCTTCATATGCTTGGCAGGAGAGAAAACCAAGCTGGCACACTACTGCATTGTGAGTCTGGGACCCGCGCCCATTTGAGAGCAAGAGGATACGAGGGCCTGGGACCCTGAAAGCAGAGACAGGCAAAGAAGCTTCATATGCTTGGCAGGAGAGTAAACCAAGCTGGCACACTACTGCATTGCGAGTCTGGGCTCTGCGCCCATGTGAGAGCAAGAGGATACGAGGGCCTGGGACCCTGAAAGCAGAGACAGACGAGGAAGCTTCATATGCTTGGCAGGGGAATACACAAGCTGGCACACTCCTGCATAGCGAGTCTGGGATCCGCACCCATGTGAGAGCAAGAGGATACGAGGGCCTGGGACCCTGAAAGCAGAGACAGGCAAGGAAGCTTCAGATGCTTGGCAGGGGAGTACACCAAGCTGGCACACTACTGCATTGCGAGTCTGGGACCCGCGCCCATGTGAGAGCAAGAGAATAAGAGGGCCTGGGACCCTGAAAGCAGAGACAGGCAAGGAAGCTTTATATGCTTGGCAGGGGAGTAAACCAAGCTGGCACACTACTGCATTACTAGTCTAGCACCCGCGCCCATCTCAGAGCAAGAGGATAAGAGGGCCTGAGATCCTGAAGCTAAAGAGACAGGCAAGGAAGCTTCATATGCTTGGCAGGAGAGTACACCAAGCTGGCACACTACTGCATTGTGAGTTTGGGACCCGCGCCCATGTGAGAGCAAGAGGATAAGAGGGCCTGGGATCCTGAAGCTAAAGAGACAGGCAAGGAAGCTTCATATGCTTGGCAGGAGAGTAAACCAAGCTGGCACACTACTGCATTGCGAGTCTGGGACCCGCGCCCATTTGAGAGCAAGAGGATACGAGGGCCTGGGACCCTGAAAGCAGAGACAGGCAAGGAAGCTTCATATGCTTGGCAGGAGAGTAAACCAAGATGGCACACTACTGCATTGCGAGTCTGGGCTCTGTGCCCATGTGAGAGCAAGAGGATACGAGGGCCTGGGACCCTGAAAGCAGAGACAGACAAGGAAGCTTCATATGCTTGGCAGGGGAGTACACCAAGCTGGCACACTACTGCATTGCGAGTCTGGGACCCGCGCCCATCTGAGAGCAAGAGGATAAGAGGGCCTGGGATCCTGAAGCTAAAGAGACAGGCAAGGAAGCTTCATATGCTTGGCAGGAGAGTACACCAAGCTGGCACACTACTGCATTGCGAGTCTGGGACCCGCGCCCATATGAGAGCAAGAGGATAAGAGGGCCTGGGATCCTGAAGCTAAAGTGACAGGCAAGGAAGCTTCATATGCTTGGCAACGGAGTACACCAAGCTGGCACACTACTGCATTGCGAGTCTAGGACCCACGCCCATGTGAGAGCAAGTGAATAAGAGAGCCTGGGATCCTGAAAGCAGAGACAGGCAAAGAAAGCTTTATATGCTTGGAAGCGGAGTACACCAAGTTGGTACACTACTGCATTGCGAGTCTGGGATCCGCGCCCACGTGAGAGCAAGAGGATACGAGGGCCTGGGACCGTGAAAGCAGAGACAGACAAGGAAGCTTTATTTGCTTGGCAGGGGAGTACACCAAGCTGGCACACTACTGCATTGCGAGTCTGGGATCCTTGCCCATGTGAGAGCAAGAGGATACGAGGCCCTGGGACCCTGAAAGCAAAGACAGGCAAGGAAGCTTCATATGCTTGGCAGGGGAGTACACCAAGCTGGCAAACTACTGCATTTCGAGTCTGGGACCCGTGCCCATGTGAGAGCAAGAGGATACGAGAGCCTGGGACCCTGAAAGCAGAGACAGGCAAGGAAGCTTCATATGCTTGGCAGGGGAGTACACCAAGCTGGCACACTACTGCATTGCGAGTCTAGGACCCGCGCCCATGTGAGAGCAAGAGGATACGAGGGCCTGGGACCCTGAAAGCAGAGACAGGCAAGGAAGCTTCATATGCTTGGCAGGAGAGTAAACCAAGCTGGCACACTACTGCATTGCGAGTCTGGGCTCTGCGCCCATGTGAGAGCAAGAGGATACGAGGGCCTGGGACCCTGAAAGCAGAGACAGACAAGGAAGCTTCATATGCTTGGCAGGGGAGTACACCAAGCTGGCAAACTACTGCATTGCGAGTCTGGGACCCGCGCCCATGTGAGAGCAAGAGGATACGAGGGCCTGGGACCCTGAAAGCAGAGACAGGCAAGGAAGCTTCAGATGCTTGGCAGGGGAGTACACCAAGCTGGCACACTACTGCATTGCGAGTCTGGGACCCGCGCCCATGTGAGAGCAAGAGAATAAGAGGGCCTGGGACCCTGAAAGCAGAGACAGGCAAGGAAGCTTCATATGCTTGGCAGGGGAGTACACCAAGCTGGCAAACTACTGCATTGCGAGTCTGGGACCCGTGCCCATGTGAGAGCAAGAGGATACGAGGGCCTGGGACCCTGAAGGCAGAGACAGGCAAGGAAGCTTCAGATGCTTGGCAGGGGAGTACACCAAGATGGCACACTACTGCATTGCGAGTCTGGGACCCGCGCCCATCTGAGAGCAAGAGGATAAGAGGGCCTGGGATCCTGAAGCTAAAGAGACAGGCAAGGAAGCTTCATATGCTTGGCAGGAGAGTACACCAAGCTGGCACACTACTGCATTGCGAGTCTGGGACCCGCGCCCATATGAGAGCAAGAGGATAAGAGGGCCTGGGATCCTGAAGCTAAAGTGACAGGCAAGGAAGCTTCATATGCTTGGCAACGGAGTACACCAAGCTGGCACACTACTGCATTGCAAGTCTAGGACCCACGCCCATGTGAGAGCAAGTGAATAAGAGAGCCTGGGATCCTGAAAGCAGAGACAGGCAAAGAAAGCTTTATATGCTTTTCAGCGGAGTACACCAAGTTGGTACACTACTGCATTGCGAGTCTGGGATCCGCGCCCACGTGAGAGCAAGAGAATAAGAGGGCCTGGCATCCTGAAAGCAGAGACAGGCAAGGAAGCTTCATATGCTTGGCAGGGGAGTACACCAAGCTGGCACACTACTGCATTGCGAGTCTGGGATCTGCGACCATGTGAGAGCAAGAGGATACGAGGGCCTGGGACCCTGAAAGCAGAGACAGGCAAGGAAGCTTCATATGCTTGGCAGGGGAGTACACCAAGCTGGCACACTACTGCATTGCTAGTCTGGGACCCGCGCCCATGTGAGAGCAAGAGAATAAGAGGGCCTGAGATCCTGAAAGCAGAGACAGATAAGGAAGCTTCATATGCTTGGCAGGAGAGTACACCAAGCTGGCACACTACTGCATTGCGAGTCTGGGACCCGCGCCCATGTGAGAGCAAGAGGATACGAGGGCCTGGGACCCTGAAAGCAGAGACAGACAAGGAAGCTTCACATTCTTGGCAGGGGAGAACACCAAGCTGGCACACTACTACATTGCGAGTCTAGGACCCGCGCCCATGTGAGAGCAAGAGGATACGAGGGCCTGGACCCTGAAAGCAGGGACAGACAAGGAAGCTTCACATGTTTGGCAGGGGAGTACACCAAGCTGGCACACTACTGCATTTCGAGTCTAGGACCCGCGCCCATGTGAGAGCAAGAGAATAAGAGGGCCTGGGACCCACAGGCAAGGAAGCTTCAAATGCTTGGCAAGGGAGTACACCAAGCTGGCACACTACTGCATTGCGAGTCTGGGAACCGCGCCCATGTGAGAGCAAGAGGATACGAGGGCCTGGGACCCACAGGCAAGGAAGCTTCAAATGCTTGGCAAGGGAGTACACCAAGCTGGCACACTACTGCATTGCGAGTCTGGGAACCGCGCCCATGTGAGAGCAAGAGGATACGAGGGCCTGGGACCCTGAAAGCAGAGACAGGCAAGGAAGCTTCATATGCTTGGCAGGGGAGTACACCGAGCTGGCACACTACTGCATTGCGAGTCTGGGACCCGCGCCCATGTGAGAGCAAGAGAATACGAGGGCCTGGGACCCTGAAAGCAGAGACAGGCAAGGAAGCTTCATATGCTTGGCAGGGGAGTACACCAAGCTGGCACACTACTGCATTGCTAGTCTGGGACCCGCGCCCATGTGAGAGCAAGAGAATAAGAGGGCCTGAGATCCTGAAAGCAGAGACAGACAAGGAAGCTTCATATGCTTGGCAGGGGAGTACACCAAGCTGGCACACTACTGCATTGCGAGTCTAGGCACCGCGCCTATGTGAGAGCAAGAGAATAAGAGGGCCGGGGATCCTGAAAGCAGAGACAGGCAAGGAAGCTTCATATGCTTGGCAGGGGAGTACACCAAGCTGGCACACTACTGCATTGCGAGTCTGGGACCCGCGCCCATGTGAGAGCAAGAGAATAAGAGGGCCTGGGACCCTGAAAGCAGAGACAGGCAAGGAAGCTTCATATGCTTGGCAGGGGAGTACACCAAGCTGGCACACTACTGCATTGCGAGTCTGGGATCTGCGACCATGTGAGAGCAAGAGGATATGAGGGCCTGGGACCCTGAAAGCAGAGACAGGCAAGGAAGCTTCATATGCTTGGCAGGGGAGTACACCAAGATGGCACACTACTGCATTGCAAGTCTGGGACCCGCGCCCATGTGAGAGCAAGAGAATAAGAGGGTCTGAGATCCTGAAAGCAGAGACAGGCAAGGAAGCTTCATATGCTTGGTAGGGGAGTACACCAAGCTGGCACACTACTGCATTGCGAGTCTGGGACCCACGCCCATGTGAGAGCAAGAGGATACGAAGGCCTGGGACCCTGAAGCTAAAGAGACAGGCAAGGAAGCTTCATATGCTTGGCAGGAGAGTAAACCAAGCTGGCACACTACTGCATTGCGAGTCTGGGACCCGCGCCCATTTGAGAGCAAGAGGATACGAGGGCCTGGGACCCTGAAAGCAGAGACAGGCAAGGAAGCTTCATATGCTTGGCAGGAGAGTAAACCAAGCTGGCACACTACTGCATTGCGAGTCTGGGCTCTGCGCCCATGTGAGAGCAAGAGGATACGAGGGCCTGGGACCCTGAAAGCAGAGACAGACAAGGAAGCTTCATATGCTTGGCAGGGGAGTACACCAAGCTGGCAAACTACTGCATTGCGAGTCTGGGACCCGTGCCCATGTGAGAGCAAGAGGATACGAGGGCCTGGGACCCTGAAAGCAGAGACAGGCAAGGAAGCTTCATATGCTTGGCAGGGGAGTACACCAAGCTGGCACACTACTGCATTGCGAGTCTAGGACCCGCGCCCATGTGAGAGCAAGAGGATACGAGGGCCTGGGACCCTGAAAGCAGAGACAGGCAAGGAAGCTTCAGATGCTTGGCAGGGGAGTACACCAAGCTGGCACACTACTGCATTGCGAGTCTGGGACCCGCGCCCATCTGAGAGCAAGAGGATAAGAGGGCCTGGGATCCTGAAGCTAAAGAGACAGGCAAGGAAGCTTCATATGCTTGGCAGGAGAGTACACCAAGCTGGCACACTACTGCATTGCGAGTCTGGGACCCGCGCCCATATGAGAGCAAGAGGATAAGAGGGCCTGGGATCCTGAAGCTAAAGTGACAGGCAAGGAAGCTTCATATGCTTGGCAACGGAGTACACCAAGCTGGCACACTACTGCATTGCGAGTCTAGGACCCACGCCCATGTGAGAGCAAGTGAATAAGAGAGCCTGGGATCCTGAAAGCAGAGACAGGCAAAGAAAGCTTTATATGCTTGGCAGCGGAGTACACCAAGTTGGTACACTACTGCATTGCGAGTCTGGGATCCGCGCCCACGTGAGAGCAAGAGGATACGAGGGCCTGGGACCGTGAAAGCAGAGACAGACAAGGAAGCTTTATTTGCTTGGCAGGGGAGTACACCAAGCTGGCACACTACTGCATTGCGAGTCTGGGATCCTTGCCCATGTGAGAGCAAGAGGATACGAGGCCCTGGGACCCTGAAAGCAAAGACAGGCAAGGAAGCTTCATATGCTTGGCAGGGGAGTACACCAAGCTGGCAAACTACTGCATTGCGAGTCTGGGACCCGTGCCCATGTGAGAGCAAGAGGATACGAGGGCCTGGGACCCTGAAAGCAGAGACAGGCAAGGAAGCTTCATATGCTTGGCAGGGGAGTACACCAAGCTGGCACACTACTGCATTGCGAGTCTAGGACCCGCGCCCATGTGAGAGCAAGAGGATAAGAGGGCCTGGGACCCTGAAAGCAGAGACAGGCAAGGAAGCTTCATATGCTTGGCAGGAGAGTAAACCAAGCTGGCTCACTACTGCATTGCGAGTCTGGGCTCTGCGCCCATGTGAGAGCAAGAGGATACGAGGGCCTGGGACCCTGAAAGCAGAGACAGACAAGGAAGCTTCATATGCTTGGCAGGGGAGTACACCAAGCTGGCAAACTACTGCATTGCGAGTCTGGGACCCGTGCCCATGTGAGAGCAAGAGGATACGAGGGCCTGGGACCCTGAAAGCAGAGACAGGCAAGGAAGCTTCAGATGCTTGGCAGGGGATTAAACCAAGCTGGCACACTACTGCATTGCGAGTCTGGGACCCGCGCCCATCTGAGAGCAAGAGGATAAGAGGGCCTGGGATCCTGAAGCTAAAGAGACAGGCAAGGAAGCTTCATATGCTTGGCAGGAGAGTACACCAAGCTGGCACACTACTGCATTGCGAGTCTGGGACCCGCGCCCATATGAGAGCAAGAGGATAAGAGGGCCTGGGATCCTGAAGCTAAAGTGACAGGCAAGGAAGCTTCATATGCTTGGCAACGGAGTACACCAAGCTGGCACACTACTGCATTGCGAGTCTGGGATCCGCGCCCACGTGAGAGCAAGAGGATACGAGGGCCTGGGACCGTGAAAGCAGAGACAGACAAGGAAGCTTTATTTGCTTGGCAGGGGAGTACACCAAGTTGGTACACTACTGCATTGCGAGTCTGGGATCCGCGCCCACGTGAGAGCAAGAGGATACGAGGGCCTGGGACCGTGAAAGCAGAGACAGACAAGGAAGCTTTATTTGCTTGGCAGGGGAGTACACCAAGCTGGCACACTACTGCATTGCGAGTCTGGGATCCTTGCCCATGTGAGAACAAGAGGATACGAGGCCCTGGGACCCTGAAAGCAAAGACAGGCAAGGAAGCTTCATATGCTTGGCAGGGGAGTACACCAAGCTGGCACACTACTGCATTGCGAGTCTGGGACCCGCGCCCATGTGAGAGCAAGAGAATAAGAGGGCCTGGGACCCTGAAAGCAGAGACAGGTAAGGAAGCTTCATATGATTGGCAGGGGAGTACACCAAGCTGGCACACTACTGCATTGCGAGTCTGGGATCTGCGACCATGTGAGAGCAAGAGGATACGAGGGCCTGGGACCCTGAAAGCAGAGACAGGCAAGGAAGCTTCATATGCTTGGCTGGGGAGTACACCGAGCTGGCACACTACTGCATTGCGAGTCTGGGACCCGCGCCCATGTGAGAGCAAGAGAATACGAGGGCCTGGGACCCTGAAAGCAGAGACAGGCAAGGAAGCTTCATATGCTTGGCAGGAGAGTACACCAAGCTGGCACACTACTGCATTGCGAGTCTGGGACCCGCGCCCATATGAGAGCAAGAGGATAAGAGGTCCTGGGATCCTGAAGCTAAAGAGACAGGCAAGGAAGCTTCATATGCTTGGCAGGGGAGTACACCAAGCTGGCACACTACTGCATTGCGAGTCTAGAACCCACGCCCATGTGAGAGCAAGTGAATAAGAGGGTCTGGGATCCTGAAAGCAGAGACAGGCAAGGAAGCTTCATATGCTTGGCAGCGGAGTACACCAAGCTGGCACACTACTGCATTGCGAGTCTAGGACCCGCGCCTATGTGAGAGCAAGAGAATAAGAGGGCCTGGCATCCTGAAAGCAGAGACAGGCAAGGAAGCTTCATATGCTTGGCAGGGGAGTACACCAAGCTGGCACACTACTGCATTGCGAGTCTGGGATCTGCGACCATGTGAGAGCAAGAGGATACGAGGGCCTGGGACCCTGAAAGCAGAGACAGGCAAGGAAGCTTCATATGCTTGGCAGGGGAGTACACCAAGCTGGCACACTACTGCATTGCTAGTCTGGGACCCGCGCCCATGTGAGAACAAGAGAATAAGAGGGCCTGAGATCCTGAAAGCAGAGACAGATAAGGAAGCTTCATATGCTTGGCAGGAGAGTACACCAAGCTGGCACACTACTGCATTGCGAGTCTGGGACCCGCGCCCATGTGAGAGCAAGAGGATACGAGGGCCTGGGACCCTGAAAGCAGAGACAGACAAGGAAGCTTCACATTCTTGGCAGGGGAGAACACCAAGCTGGCACACTACTGCATTGCGAGTCTAGGACCCGCGCCCATGTGAGAGCAAGAGGATAAGAGGGCCTGGGACCCTGAAAGCAGAGACAGGCAAGAAAGCTTCATATGCTTGGCAGGGGAGTAAACCAAGCTGGCACACTACTGCATTGCGAGTCTAGGACCCGCGCCTATGTGAGAGCAAGAGGATAAGAGGGCCTGGGATCCTGAAGCTAAAGAGACAGGCAAGGAAGCTTCATATGCTTGGCAGGAGAGTACACCAAGCTGGCACACTACTGCATTGTGAGTCTGGGACCCGCGCCCATATGAGAGCAAGAGGATAAGAGGGCCTGGGACCCTGAAGCTAAAGAGACAGGCAAGGAAGCTTCATATGCTTGGCAGGGGAGTACACCAAGCTGGCACACTACTGCATTGCGAGTCTAGGACCCGCGCCCATGTGAGAGCAAGAGAATAAGAGGGCCTGGGACCCACAGGCAAGGAAGCTTCAAATGCTTGGCAAGGGAGTACACCAAGCTGGCATACTACTGCATTGCGAGTCTGGGAACCGCGCCCATGTGAGAGCAAGAGGATACGAGGGCCTGGGATCCACAGGCAAGGAAGCTTCAAATGCTTGGCAAGGGAGTACACCAAGCTGGCACACTACTGCATTGCGAGTCTGGGATCTGCGACCATGTGAGAGCAAGAGGATACGAGGGCCTGGGACCCTGAAAGCAGAGACAGGCAAGGAAGCTTCATATGCTTGGCAGGGGAGTACACCGAGCTGGCACACTACTGCATTGCGAGTCTGGGACCCGCGCCCATGTGAGAGCAAGAGAATACGAGGGCCTGGGACCCTGAAAGCAGAGACAGGCAAGGAAGCTTCATATGCTTGGCAGGGGAGTACACCAAGCTGGCACACTACTGCATTGCTAGTCTGGGACCCGCGCCCATGTGAGAGCAAGAGAATAAGAGGGCCTGAGATCCTGAAAGCAGAGACAGACAAGGAAGCTTCATATGCTTGGCAGGGGAGTACACCAAGCTGGCACACTACTGCATTGCGAGTCTGGGACCCGCGCCCATGTGAGAGCAAGAGAATACGAGGGCCTGGGACCCTGAAAGCAGAGACAGGCAAGGAAGCTTCATATGCTTGGCAGGAGAGTACACCAAGCTGGCACACTACTGCATTGCGAGTCTGGGACCCGCGCCCATATGAGAGCAAGAGGATAAGAGGTCCTGGGATCCTGAAGCTAAAGAGACAGGCAAGGAAGCTTCATATGCTTGGCAGGGGAGTACACCAAGCTGGCACACTACTGCATTGCGAGTCTAGAACCCACGCCCATGTGAGAGCAAGTGAATAAGAGGGCCTGGGATCCTGAAAGCAGAGACAGGCAAGGAAGCTTCATATGCTTGGCAGCGGAGTACACCAAGCTGGCACACTACTGCATTGCGAGTCTAGGACCCGCGCCTATGTGAGAGCAAGAGAATAAGAGGGCCTGGCATCCTGAAAGCAGAGACAGGCAAGGAAGCTTCATATGCTTGGCAGGGGAGTACACCAAGCTGGCACACTACTGCATTGCGAGTCTGGGATCTGCGACCATGTGAGAGCAAGAGGATACGAGGGCCTGGGACCCTGAAAGCAGAGACAGGCAAGGAAGCTTCAGATGCTTGGCAGGGGAGTACACCAAGCTGGCACACTACTGCATTGCTAGTCTGGGACCCGCGCCCATGTGAGAGCAAGAGAATAAGAGGGCCTGAGATCCTGAAAGCAGAGACAGATAAGGAAGCTTCATATGCTTGGCAGGAGAGTACACCAAGCTGGCACACTACTGCATTGCGAGTCTGGGACCCGCGCCCATGTGAGAGCAAGAGGATACGAGGGCCTGGGACCCTGAAAGCAGAGACAGACAAGGAAGCTTCACATTCTTGGCAGGGGAGAACACCAAGCTGGCACACTACTGCATTGCGAGTCTAGGACCCGCGCCCATGTGAGAGCAAGAGGATAAGAGGGCCTGGGACCCTGAAAGCAGAGACAGGCAAGAAAGCTTCATATGCTTGGCAGGGGAGTAAACCAAGCTGGCACACTACTGCATTGCGAGTCTAGGACCCGCGCCTATGTGAGAGCAAGAGGATAAGAGGGCCTGGGATCCTGAAGCTAAAGAGACAGGCAAGGAAGCTTCATATGCTTGGCAGGAGAGTACACCAAGCTGGCACACTACTGCATTGTGAGTCTGGGACCCGCGCCCATATGAGAGCAAGAGGATAAGAGGGCCTGGGACCCTGAAGCTAAAGAGACAGGCAAGGAAGCTTCATATGCTTGGCAGGGGAGTACACCAAGCTGGCACACTACTGCATTGCGAGTCTAGGACCCGCGCCCATGTGAGAGCAAGAGAATAAGAGGGCCTGGGACCCACAGGCAAGGAAGCTTCAAATGCTTGGCAAGGGAGTACACCAAGCTGGCATACTACTGCATTGCGAGTCTGGGAACCGCGCCCATGTGAGAGCAAGAGGATACGAGGGCCTGGGATCCACAGGCAAGGAAGCTTCAAATGCTTGGCAAGGGAGTACACCAAGCTGGCACACTACTGCATTGCGAGTCTGGGATCTGCGACCATGTGAGAGCAAGAGGATACGAGGGCCTGGGACCCTGAAAGCAGAGACAGGCAAGGAAGCTTCATATGCTTGGCAGGGGAGTACACCGAGCTGGCACACTACTGCATTGCGAGTCTGGGACCCGCGCCCATGTGAGAGCAAGAGAATACGAGGGCCTGGGACCCTGAAAGCAGAGACAGGCAAGGAAGCTTCATATGCTTGGCAGGGGAGTACACCAAGCTGGCACACTACTGCATTGCTAGTCTGGGACCCGCGCCCATGTGAGAGCAAGAGAATAAGAGGGCCTGAGATCCTGAAAGCAGAGACAGACAAGGAAGCTTCATATGCTTGGCAGGGGAGTACACCAAGCTGGCACACTACTGCATTGCGAGTCTGGGACCCGCGCCCATGTGAGAGCAAGAGAATACGAGGGCCTGGGACCCTGAAAGCAGAGACAGGCAAGGAAGCTTCATATGCTTGGCAGGAGAGTACACCAAGCTGGCACACTACTGCATTGCGAGTCTGGGACCCGCGCCCATATGAGAGCAAGAGGATAAGAGGTCCTGGGATCCTGAAGCTAAAGAGACAGGCAAGGAAGCTTCATATGCTTGGCAGGGGAGTACACCAAGCTGGCACACTACTGCATTGCGAGTCTAGAACCCACGCCCATGTGAGAGCAAGTGAATAAGAGGGCCTGGGATCCTGAAAGCAGAGACAGGCAAGGAAGCTTCATATGCTTGGCAGCGGAGTACACCAAGCTGGCACACTACTGCATTGCGAGTCTAGGACCCGCGCCTATGTGAGAGCAAGAGAATAAGAGGGCCTGGCATCCTGAAAGCAGAGACAGGCAAGGAAGCTTCATATGCTTGGCAGGGGAGTACACCAAGCTGGCACACTACTGCATTGCGAGTCTGGGATCTGCGACCATGTGAGAGCAAGAGGATACGAGGGCCTGGGACCCTGAAAGCAGAGACAGGCAAGGAAGCTTCAGATGCTTGGCAGGGGAGTACACCAAGCTGGCACACTACTGCATTGCTAGTCTGGGACCCGCGCCCATGTGAGAGCAAGAGAATAAGAGGGCCTGAGATCCTGAAAGCAGAGACAGATAAGGAAGCTTCATATGCTTGGCAGGAGAGTACACCAAGCTGGCACACTACTGCATTGCGAGTCTGGGACCCGCGCCCATGTGAGAGCAAGAGGATACGAGGGCCTGGGACCCTGAAAGCAGAGACAGACAAGGAAGCTTCACATTCTTGGCAGGGGAGAACACCAAGCTGGCACACTACTGCATTGCGAGTCTAGGACCCGCGCCCATGTGAGAGCAAGAGGATAAGAGGGCCTGGGACCCTGAAAGCAGAGACAGGCAAGAAAGCTTCATATGCTTGGCAGGGGAGTAAACCAAGCTGGCACACTACTGCATTGCGAGTCTAGGACCCGCGCCTATGTGAGAGCAAGAGGATAAGAGGGCCTGGGATCCTGAAGCTAAAGAGACAGGCAAGGAAGCTTCATATGCTTGGCAGGAGAGTACACCAAGCTGGCACACTACTGCATTGTGAGTCTGGGACCCGCGCCCATATGAGAGCAAGAGGATAAGAGGGCCTGGGACCCTGAAGCTAAAGAGACAGGCAAGGAAGCTTCATATGCTTGGCAGGGGAGTACACCAAGCTGGCACACTACTGCATTGCGAGTCTAGGACCCGCGCCCATGTGAGAGCAAGAGAATAAGAGGGCCTGGGACCCACAGGCAAGGAAGCTTCAAATGCTTGGCAAGGGAGTACACCAAGCTGGCATACTACTGCATTGCGAGTCTGGGAACCGCGCCCATGTGAGAGCAAGAGGATACGAGGGCCTGGGATCCACAGGCAAGGAAGCTTCAAATGCTTGGCAAGGGAGTACACCAAGCTGGCACACTACTGCATTGCGAGTCTGGGATCTGCGACCATGTGAGAGCAAGAGGATACGAGGGCCTGGGACCCTGAAAGCAGAGACAGGCAAGGAAGCTTCATATGCTTGGCAGGGGAGTACACCGAGCTGGCACACTACTGCATTGCGAGTCTGGGACCCGCGCCCATGTGAGAGCAAGAGAATACGAGGGCCTGGGACCCTGAAAGCAGAGACAGGCAAGGAAGCTTCATATGCTTGGCAGGGGAGTACACCAAGCTGGCACACTACTGCATTGCTAGTCTGGGACCCGCGCCCATGTGAGAGCAAGAGAATAAGAGGGCCTGAGATCCTGAAAGCAGAGACAGACAAGGAAGCTTCATATGCTTGGCAGGGGAGTACACCAAGCTGGCACACTACTGCATTGCGAGTCTAGGACCCACGCCCATGTGAGAGCAAGTGAATAAGAGGGCCTGGGATCCTGAAAGCAGAGACAGGCAAGGAAGCTTCATATGCTTGGCAGCGGAGTACACCAAGCTGGCACACTACTGCATTGCGAGTCTAGGACCCGCGCCTATGTGAGAGCAAGAGAATAAGAGGGCCGGGGATCCTGAAAGCAGAGACAGGCAAGGAAGCTTCATATGCTTGGCAGGGGAGTACACCAAGCTGGCACACTACTGCATTGCGAGTCTGGGACCCGCGCCCATGTGAGAGCAAGAGAATAAGAGGGCCTGGGACCCTGAAAGCAGAGACAGGCAAGGAAGCTTCATATGCTTGGCAGGGGAGTACACCAAGCTGGCACACTACTGCATTGCGAGTCTGGGATCTGCGACCATGTGAGAGCAAGAGGATATGAGGGCCTGGGACCCTGAAAGCAGAGACAGGCAAGGAAGCTTCATATGCTTGGCAGGGGAGTACACCAAGATGGCACACTACTGCATTGCAAGTCTGGGACCCGCGCCCATGTGAGAGCAAGAGAATAAGAGGGTCTGAGATCCTGAAAGCAGAGACAGGCAAGGAAACTTCATATGCTTGGTAGGGGAGTACACCAAGCTGGCACACTACTGCATTGCGAGTCTGGGACCCAGGCCCATGTGAGAGCAAGAGGATACGAAGGCCTGGGACCCTGAAGCTAAAGAGACAGGCAAGGAAGCTTCATATGCTTGGCAGGAGAGTAAACCAAGCTGGCACACTACTGCATTGCGAGTCTGGGACCCGCGCCCATTTGAGAGCAAGAGGATACGAGGGCCTGGGACCCTGAAAGCAGAGACAGGCAAGGAAGCTTCATATGCTTGGCAGGAGAGTAAACCAAGCTGGCACACTACTGCATTGCGAGTCTTGGCTCTGCGCCCATGTGAGAGCAAGAGGATACGAGGGCCTGGGACCCTGAAAGCAGAGACAGACGAGGAAGCTTCATATGCTTGGCAGGGGAGTACACAAGCTGGCACACTCCTGCATAGCGAGTCTGGGATCCGCACCCATGTGAGAGCAAGAGGATACGAGGGCCTGGGACCCTGAAAGCAGAGACAGGCAAGGAAGCTTCAGATGCTTGGCAGGGGAGTACACCAAGCTGGCACACTACTGCATTGCGAGTCTTGGACCCGCGCCCATGTGAGAGCAAGAGAATAAGAGGGCCTGGGACCCTGAAAGCAGAGACAGGCAAGGAAGCTTTATATGCTTGGCAGGGGAGTAAACCAAGCTGGCACACTACTGCATTGCGAGTCTAGGACCCGCGCCCATGTGAGAGCAAGAGGATAAGAGGGCCTGGGATCCTGAAGCTAAAGAGACAGGCAAGGAAGCTTCATATGCTTGGCAGGAGAGTACACCAAGCTGGCACACTACTGCATTGTGAGTCTGGGACCCGCGCCCATGTGAGAGCAAGAGGATAAGAGGGCCTGGGATCCTGAAGCTAAAGAGACAGGCAAGGAAGCTTAATATGCTTGGTAGGAGAGTACACCAAGCTGGCGCACTACTGCATTGCGAGTCTGGGACCCGCGCCCATGTGAGAGCAAGAGAATACGAGGGCCTGGGATCCTGAAGCTAAAGAGACAGGCAAGGAAGCTTCATATGCTTGGCAGGGGAGTAAACCAAGCTGGCACACTACTGCATTGCGAGTCTAGGACCCACGCCCATGTGAGATCAAGTGAATAAGAGGGCCTGGGATCCTGAAATCAGAGACAGGCAAGGAAGCTTCATATGCTTGGCAGCAGAGTACACCAAGTTGGCACACTACTGCATTGCGAGTCTGGGATCCGCGCTCATGTGAGAGCAAGAGGATACGAGGGCCTGGGACCCTGAAAGCAGAGACAGGCAAGGAAGCTTCATATGCTTGGCAGGAGAGTAAACCAAGCTGGCACACTACTGCATTGCGAGTCTGGGCTCTGCGCCCATGTGAGAGCAAGAGGATACGAGGGCCTGGGATCCTGAAAGCAGAGACAGGCAAGGAAGCTTCAGATGCTTGGCAGGGGAGTACACCAAGCTGGCACACTACTGCATTGCGAGTCTGGGACCCGCGCCCATCTGAGAGCAAGAGGATAAGAGGGCCTGGGATCCTGAAGCTAAAGAGACAGGCAAGGAAGCTTCATATGCTTGGCAGGAGAGTACACCAAGCTGGCACACTACTGCATTGCGAGTCTGGGACCCGCGCCCATATGAGAGCAAGAGGATAAGAGGGCCTGGGATCCTGAAGCTAAAGTGACAGGCAAGGAAGCTTCATATGCTTGGCAACGGAGTACACCAAGCTGGCACACTACTGCATTGCGAGTCTAGGACCCACGCCCATGTGAGAGCAAGTGAATAAGAGTGCCTGGGATCCTGAAAGCAGAGACAGGCAAAGAAAGCTTTATATGCTTGGCAGCGGAGTACACCAAGTTGGTACACTACTGCATTGCGAGTCTGGGATCCGCGCCCACGTGAGAGCAAGAGGATACGAGGGCCTGGGACCGTGAAAGCAGAGACAGACAAGGAAGCTTTATTTGCTTGGCAGGGGAGTACACCAAGCTGGCACACTACTGCATTGCGAGTCTGGGATCCTTGCCCATGTGAGAGCAAGAGGATACGAGGCCCTGGGACCCTGAAAGCAAAGACAGGCAAGGAAGCTTCATATGCTTGGCAGGGGAGTACACCAAGCTGGCACACTACTGCATTGCGAGTCTGGGACCCGCGCCCATGTGAGAGCAAGAGAATAAGAGGGCCTGGGACCCTGAAACCAGAGACAGGTAAGGAAGCTTCATATGATTGGCAGGGGAGTACACCAAGCTGGCACACTACTGCATTGCGAGTCTGGGATCTGCGACCATGTGAGAGCAAGAGGATACGAGGGCCTGGGACCCTGAAAGCAGAGACAGGCAAGGAAGCTTCATATGCTTGGCAGGGGAGTACACCGAGCTGGCACACTACTGCATTGCGAGCCTGGGACCCGCGCCCATGTGAGAGCAAGAGAATACGAGGGCCTGGGACCCTGAAAGCAGAGACAGGCAAGGAAGCTTCATATGCTTGGCAGGAGAGTACACCAACTGGCACACTACTGCATTGCGAGTCTGGGACCCGCGCCCATATGAGAGCAAGAGGATAAGAGGTCCTGGGATCCTGAAGCTAAAGAGACAGGCAAGGAAGCTTCATATGCTTGGCAGGGGAGTACACCAAGCTGGCACACTACTGCATTGCGAGTCTAGGACCCACGCCCATGTGAGAGCAAGTGAATAAGAGGGCCTGGGATCCTGAAAGCAGAGACAGGCAAGGAAGCTTCATATACTTGGCAGCGGAGTACACCAAGCTGGCACACTACTGCATTGCGAGTCTAGGACCCGCGCCTATGTGAGAGCAAGAGAATAAGAGGGCCTGGCATCCTGAAAGCAGAGACAGGCAAGGAAGCTTCATATGCTTGGCAGGGGAGTACACCAAGCTGGCACACTACTGCATTGCGAGTCTGGGATCTGCGACCATGTGAGAGCAAGAGGATACGAGGGCCTGGGACCCTGAAAGCAGAGACAGGCAAGGAAGCTTCATATGCTTGGCAGGGGAGTACACCAAGCTGGCACACTACTGCATTGCTAGTCTGGGACCCGCGCCCATGTGAGAGCAAGAGAATAAGAGGGCCTGAGATCCTGAAAGCAGAGACAGATAAGGAAGCTTCATATGCTTGGCAGGAGAGTACACCAAGCTGGCACACTACTGCATTGCGAGTCTGGGACCGGCGCCCATGTGAGAGCAAGAGGATACGAGGGCCTGGGACCCTGAAAGCAGAGACAGACAAGGAAGCTTCACATTCTTGGCAGGGGAGAACACCAAGCTGGCACACTACTGCATTGCGAGTCTAGGTCCCGCGCCCATGTGAGAGCAAGAGGATACGAGGGCCTGGACCCTGAAAGCAGAGACAGACAAGGAAGCTTCACATGCTTGGCAGGGGAGTACACCAAGCTGGCACACTACTGCATTGCGAGTCTAGGACCCGCGCCCATGTGGGAGCAAGAGAATAAGAGGGCCTGGGACCCACAGGCAAGGAAGCTTCAAATGCTTGGCAAGGGAGTACACCAAGCTGGCACACTACTGCATTGCGAGTCTGGGAACCGCGCCCATGTGAGAGCAAGAGGATACGAGGGCCTGGGACCCACACGCAAGGAAGCTTCAAATGCTTGGCAAGGGAGTACACCAAGCTGGCACACTACTGCATTGCGAGTCTGGGATCTGCGACCATGTGAGAGCAAGAGGATACGAGGGCCTGGGACCCTGAAAGCAGAGACACGCAAGGAAGCTTCATATGCTTGGCAGGGGAGTACACCGAGCTGGCACACTACTGCATTGCGAGTCTGGGACCCGCGCCCATGTGAGAGCAAGAGAATACGAGAGCCTGGGACCCTGAAAGCAGAGACAGGCAAGGAAGCTTCATATGCTTGGCAGGGGAGTACACCAAGCTGGCACACTACTGCAACGCTAGTCTGGGACCCGCGCCCATGTGAGAGCAAGAGAATAAGAGGGCCTGAGATCCTGAAAGCAGAGACAGACAAGGAAGCTTCATATGCTTGGCAGGGGAGTACACCAAGCTGGCACACTACTGCATTGCGAGTCTAGGACCCACGCCCATGTGAGAGCAAGTGAATAAGAGGGCCTGGGATCCTGAAAGCAGAGACAGGCAAGGAAGCTTCATATGCTTGGCAGCGGAGTACACCAAGCTGGCACACTACTGCATTGCGAGTCTAGGACCCGCGCCTATGTGAGAGCAAGAGAATAAGAGGGCCGGGGATCCTGAAAGCAGAGACAGGCAAGGAAGCTTCATATGCTTGGCAGGGGAGTACACCAAGCTGGCACACTACTGCATTGCGAGTCTGGGACCCGCGCCCATGTGAGAGCAAGAGAATAAGAGGGCCTGGGACCCTGAAAGCAGAGACAGGCAAGGAAGCTTCATATGCTTGGCAGGGGAGTACACCAAGCTGGCACACTACTGCATTGCGAGTCTGGGATCTGCGACCATGTGAGAGCAAGAGGATATGAGGGCCTGGGACCCTGAAAGCAGAGACAGGCAAGGAAGCTTCATATGCTTGGCAGGGGAGTACACCAAGATGGCACACTACTGCATTGCAAGTCTGGGACCCGCGCCCATGTGAGAGCAAGAGAATAAGAGGGTCTGAGATCCTGAAAGCAGAGACAGGCAAGGAAGCTTCATATGCTTGGTAGGGGAGTACACCAAGCTGGCACGCTACTGCATTGCGAGTCTGGGACCCACGCCCATGTGAGAGCAAGAGGATACAAAGGCCTGGGACCCTGAAGCTAAAGAGACAGGCAAGGAAGCTTCATATGCTTGGCAGGAGAGTAAACCAAGCTGGCACACTACTGCATTGCGAGTCTGGGACCCGCGCCCATTTGAGAGCAAGAGGATACGAGGGCCTGGGACCCTGAAAGCAGAGACAGGCAAGGAAGCTTCATATGCTTGGCAGGAGAGTAAACCAAGCTGGCACACTACTGCATTGCGAGTCTGGGCTCTGCGCCCATGTGAGAGCAAGAGGATACGTCGGCCTGGGACCCTGAAAGCAGAGACAGACAAGGAAGCTTCATATGCTTGGCAGGGGAGTACACCAAGCTGGCAAACTACTGCATTGCGAGTCTGGGACCCGTGCCCATGTGAGAGCAAGAGGATACGAGGGCCTGGGACCCTGAAAGCAGAGACAGGCAAGGAAGCTTCATATGCTTGGCAGGGGAGTACACCAAGCTGGCACACTACTGCATTGCGAGTCTAGGACCCGCGCCCATGTGAGAGCAAGAGGATACGAGGGCCTGGGACCCTGAAAGCAGAGACAGGCAAGGAAGCTTCAGATGCTTGGCAGGGGAGTACACCAAGCTGGCACACTACTGCATTGCGAGTCTGGGACCCGCGCCCATCTGAGAGCAAGAGGATAAGAGGGCCTGGGATCCTGAAGCTAAAGAGACAGGCAAGGAAGCTTCATATGCTTGGCAGGAGAGTACACCAAGCTGGCACACTACTGCATTGCGAGTCTGGGACCCGCGCCCATATGAGAGCAAGAGGATAAGAGGGCCTGGGATCCTGAAGCTAAAGTGACAGGCAAGGAAGCTTCATATGCTAGGCAACGGAGTACACCAAGCTGGCACACTACTGCATTGCGAGTCTAGGACCCACGCCCATGTGAGAGCAAGTGAATAAGAGAGCCTGGGATCCTGAAAGCAGAGACAGGCAAAGAAAGCTTTATATGCTTGGCAGCGGAGTACACCAAGTTGGTACACTACTGCATTGCGAGTCTGGGATCCGCGCCCACGTGAGAGCAAGAGGATACGAGGGCCTGGGACCGTGAAAGCAGAGACAGAAAAGGAAGCTTTATTTGCTTGGCAGGGGAGTACACCAAGCTGGCACACTACTGCATTGCGAGTCTCGGATCCTTGCCCATGTGAGAGCAAGAGGATACGAGGCCCTGGGACCCTGAAAGCAAAGACAGGCAAGGAAGCTTCATATGCTTGGCAGGGGAGTACACCAAGCTGGCAAACTACTGCATTGCGAGTCTGGGACCCGTGCCCATGTGAGAGCAAGAGGATACGAGGGCCTGGGACCCTGAAAGCAGAGACAGGCAAGGAAGCTTCATATGCTTGGCAGGGGAGTACAACAAGCTGGCACACTACTGCATTGCGAGTCTAGGACCCGCGCCCATGTGAGAGCAAGAGGATACGAGGGCCTGGGACCCTGAAAGCAGAGACAGGCAAGGAAGCTTCATATGCTTGGCAGGAGAGTAAACCAAGCTGGCACACTACTGCATTGCGAGTCTGGGACCCGTGCCCATGTGAGAGCAAGAGGATACGAGGGCCTGGGACCCTGAAAGCAGAGACAGACAAGGAAGCTTCATATGCTTGGCAGGGGAGTACACCAAGCTGGCAAACTACTGCATTGCGAGTCTGGGACCCGTGCCCATGTGAGAGCAAGAGGATACGAGGGCCTGGGACCCTGAAAGCAGAGACAGGCAAGGAAGCTTCAGATGCTTGGCAGGGGAGTACACCAAGCTGGCACACTACTGCATTGCGAGTCTGGGACCCGCGCCCATCTGAGAGCAAGAGGATAAGAGGGCCTGGGATCCTGAAGCTAAAGAGGCAGGCAAGGAAGCTTCATATGCTTGGCAGGAGAGTACACCAAGCTGGCACACTACTGCATTGCGAGTCTGGGACCCGCGCCCATATGAGAGCAAGAGGATAAGAGGGCCTGGGATCCTGAAGCTAAAGTGACAGGCAAGGAAGCTTCATATGCTTGGCAACGGAGTACACCAAGCTGGCACACTACTGCATTGCGAGTCTAGGACCCACGCCCATGTGAGAGCAAGTGAATAAGAGAGCCTGGGATCCTGAAAGCAGAGACAGGCAAAGAAAGCTTTATATGCTTGGCAGCGGAGTACACCAAGTTGGTACACTACTGCATTGCGAGTCTAGGACCCGCGCCCATGTGAGAGCAAGAGGATACGAGGGCCTGGACCCTGAAAGCAGAGACAGACAAGGAAGCTTCACATGCTTGGCAGGGGAGTACACCAAGCTGGCACACTACTGCATTGCGAGTCTAGGACCCGCGCCCATGTGGGAGCAAGAGAATAAGAGGGCCTGGGACCCACAGGCAAGGAAGCTTCAAATGCTTGGCAAGGGAGTACACCAAGCTGGCACACTACTGCATTGCGAGTCTGGGAACCGCGCCCATGTGAGAGCAAGAGGATACGAGGGCCTGGGACCCACAGGCAAGGAAGCTTCAAATGCTTGGCAAGGGAGTACACCAAGCTGGCACACTACTGCATTGCGAGTCTGGGATCTGCGACCATGTGAGAGCAAGAGGATACGAGGGCCTGGGACCCTGAAAGCAGAGACAGGCAAGGAAGCTTCATATGCTTGGCAGGGTAGTACACCGAGCTGGCACACTACTGCATTGCGAGTCTGGGACCCGCGCCCATGTGAGAGCAAGAGAATACGAGGGCCTGGGACCCTGAAAGCAGAGACAGGCAAGGAAGCTTCATATGCTTGGCAGGGGAGTACACCAAGCTGGCACACTACTGCAACGCTAGTCTGGGACCCGCGCCCATGTGAGAGCAAGATAATAAGAGGGCCTGAGATCCTGAAAGCAGAGACAGACAAGGAAGCTTCATATGCTTGGCAGGGGAGTACACCAAGCTGGCACACTACTGCATTGCGAGTCTAGGACCCACGCCCATGTGAGAGCAAGTGAATAAGAGGGCCTGGGATCCTGAAAGCAGAGACAGGCAAGGAAGCTTCATATGCTTGGCAGCGGAGTACACCAAGCTGGCACACTACTGCATTGCGAGTCTAGGACCCGCGCCTATGTGAGAGCAAGAGAATAAGAGGGCCGGGGATCCTGAAAGCAGAGACAGGCAAGGAAGCTTCATATGCTTGGCAGGGGAGTACACCAAGATGGCACACTACTGCATTGCGAGTCTGGGACCCGCGCCCATGTGAGAGCAAGAGAATAAGAGGGCCTGGGACCCTGAAAGCAGAGACAGGCAAGGAAGCTTCATATGCTTGGCAGGGGAGTACACCAAGCTGGCACACTACTGCATTGCGAGTCTGGGATCTGCGACCATGTGAGAGCAAGAGGATATGAGGGCCTGGGACCCTGAAAGCAGAGACAGGCAAGGAAGCTTCATATGCTTGCCAGGGGAGTACACCAAGATGGCACACTACTGCATTGCAAGTCTGGGACCCGCGCCCATGTGAGAGCAAGAGAATAAGAGGGTCTGAGATCCTGAAAGCAGAGACAGGCAAGGAAGCTTCATATGCTTGGTAGGGGAGTACACCAAGCTGGCACGCTACTGCATTGCGAGTCTGGGACCCACGCCCATGTGAGAGCAAGAGGATACAAAGGCCTGGGACCCTGAAGCTAAAGAGACAGGCAAGGAAGCTTCATATGCTTGGCAGGAGAGTAAACCAAGCTGGCACACTACTGCATTGCGAGTCTGGGACCCGCGCCCATTTGAGAGCAAGAGGATACGAGGGCCTGGGACCCTGAAAGCAGAGACAGGCAAGGAAGCTTCATATGCTTGGCAGGAGAGTAAACCAAGCTGGCACACTACTGCATTGCGAGTCTGGGCTCTGCGCCCATGTGAGAGCAAGAGGATACGAGGGCCTGGGACCCTGAAAGCAGAGACAGGCAAGGAAGCTTCATATGCTTGGCAGGGGAGTACACCAAGCTGGCACACTACTGCAACGCTAGTCTGGGACCCGCGCCCATGTGAGAGCAAGAGAATAAGAGGGCCTGAGATCCTGAAAGCAGAGACAGACAAGGAAGCTTCATATGCTTGGCAGGGGAGTACACCAAGCTGGCACACTACTGCATTGCGAGTCTAGGACCCACGCCCATGTGAGAGCAAGTGAATAAGAGGGCCTGGGATCCTGAAAGCAGAGACAGGCAAGGAAGCTTCATATGCTTGGCAGCGGAGTACACCAAGCTGGCACACTACTGCATTGCGAGTCTAGGACCCGCGCCTATGTGAGAGCAAGAGAATAAGAGGGCCGGGGATCCTGAAAGCAGAGACAGGCAAGGAAGCTTCATATGCTTGGCAGGGGAGTACACCAAGCTGGCACACTACTGCATTGCGAGTCTGGGACCCGCGCCCATGTGAGAGCAAGAGAATAAGAGGGCCTGGGACCCTGAAAGCAGAGACAGGCAAGGAAGCTTCATATGCTTGGCAGGGGAGTACACCAAGCTGGCACACTACTGCATTGCGAGTCTGGGATCTGCGACCATGTGAGAGCAAGAGGATATGAGGGCCTGGGACCCTGAAAGCAGAGACAGGCAAGGAAGCTTCATATGCTTGGCAGGGGAGTACACCAAGATGGCACACTACTGCATTGCAAGTCTGGGACCCGCGCCCATGTGAGAGCAAGAGAATAAGAGGGTCTGAGATCCTGAAAGCAGAGACAGGCAAGGAAGCTTCATATGCTTGGTAGGGGAGTACACCAAGCTGGCACGCTACTGCATTGCGAGTCTGGGACCCACGCCCATGTGAGAGCAAGAGGATACAAAGGCCTGGGACCCTGAAGCTAAAGAGACAGGCAAGGAAGCTTCATATGCTTGGCAGGAGAGTAAACCAAGCTGGCACACTACTGCATTGCGAGTCTGGGACCCGCGCCCATTTGAGAGCAAGAGGATACGAGGGCCTGGGACCCTGAAAGCAGAGACAGGCAAGGAAGCTTCATATGCTTGGCAGGAGAGTAAACCAAGCTGGCACACTACTGCATTGCGAGTCTGGGCTCTGCGCCCATGTGAGAGCAAGAGGATACGTCGGCCTGGGACCCTGAAAGCAGAGACAGACAAGGAAGCTTCATATGCTTGGCAGGGGAGTACACCAAGCTGGCAAACTACTGCATTGCGAGTCTGGGACCCGTGCCCATGTGAGAGCAAGAGGATACGAGGGCCTGGGACCCTGAAAGCAGAGACAGGCAAGGAAGCTTCATATGCTTGGCAGGGGAGTACACCAAGCTGGCACACTACTGCATTGCGAGTCTAGGACCCGCGCCCATGTGAGAGCAAGAGGATACGAGGGCCTGGGACCCTGAAAGCAGAGACAGGCAAGGAAGCTTCAGATGCTTGGCAGGGGAGTACACCAAGCTGGCACACTACTGCATTGCGAGTCTGGGACCCGCGCCCATCTGAGAGCAAGAGGATAAGAGGGCCTGGGATCCTGAAGCTAAAGAGACAGGCAAGGAAGCTTCATATGCTTGGCAGGAGAGTACACCAAGCTGGCACACTACTGCATTGCGAGTCTGGGACCCGCGCTCATATGAGAGCAAGAGGATAAGAGGGCCTGGGATCCTGAAGCTAAAGTGACAGGCAAGGAAGCTTCATATGCTAGGCAACGGAGTACACCAAGCTGGCACACTACTGCATTGCGAGTCTAGGACCCACGCCCATGTGAGAGCAAGTGAATAAGAGAGCCTGGGATCCTGAAAGCAGAGACAGGCAAAGAAAGCTTTATATGCTTGGCAGCGGAGTACACCAAGTTGGTACACTACTGCATTGCGAGTCTGTGATCCGCGCCCACGTGAGAGCAAGAGGATACGAGGGCCTGTGACTGTGAAAGCAGAGACAGAAAAGGAAGCTTTATTTGCTTGGCAGGGGAGTACACCAAGCTGGCACACTACTGCATTGCGAGTCTGGGATCCTTGCCCATGTGAGAGCAAGAGGATACGAGGCCCTGGGACCCTGAAAGCAAAGACAGGCAAGGAAGCTTCATATGCTTGGCAGGGGAGTACACCAAGCTGGCAAACTACTGCATTGCGAGTCTGGGACCCGTGCCCATGTGAGAGCAAGAGGATACGAGGGCCTGGGACCCTGAAAGCAGAGACAGGCAAGGAAGCTTCATATGCTTGGCAGGGAATACAACAAGCTGGCACACTACTGCATTGCGAGTCTAGGACCCGCGCCCATGTGAGAGCAAGAGGATACGAGGGCCTGGGACCCTGAAAGCAGAGACAGGCAAGGAAGCTTCATATGCTTGGCAGGAGAGTAAACCAAGCTGGCACACTACTGCATTGCGAGTCTGGGACCCGTGCCCATGTGAGAGCAAGAGGATACGAGGGCCTGGGACCCTGAAAGCAGAGACAGACAAGGAAGCTTCATATGCTTGGCAGGGGAGTACACCAAGCTGGCAAACTACTGCATTGCGAGTCTGGGACCCGTGCCCATGTGAGAGCAAGAGGATACGAGGGCCTGGGACCCTGAAAGCAGAGACAGGCAAGGAAGCTTCAGATGCTTGGCAGGGGAGTACACCAAGCTGGCACACTACTGCATTGCGAGTCTGGGACCCGCGCCCATCTGAGAGCAAGAGGATAAGAGGGCCTGGGATCCTGAAGCTAAAGAGGCAGGCAAGGAAGCTTCATATGCTTGGCAGGAGAGTACACCAAGCTGGCACACTACTGCATTGCGAGTCTGGGACCCGCGCCCATATGAGAGCAAGAGGATAAGAGGGCCTGGGATCCTGAAGCTAAAGTGACAGGCAAGGAAGCTTCATATGCTTGGCAACGGAGTACACCAAGCTGGCACACTACTGCATTGCGAGTCTAGGACCCACGCCCATGTGAGAGCAAGTGAATAAGAGAGCCTGGGATCCTGAAAGCAGAGACAGGCAAAGAAAGCTTTATATGCTTGGCAGCGGAGTACACCAAGTTGGTACACTACTGCATTGCGAGTCTAGGACCCGCGCCCATGTGAGAGCAAGAGGATACGAGGGCCTGGACCCTGAAAGCAGAGACAGACAAGGAAGCTTCACATGCTTGGCAGGGGAGTACACCAAGCTGGCACACTACTGCATTGCGAGTCTAGGACCCGCGCCCATGTGGGAGCAAGAGAATAAGAGGGCCTGGGACCCACAGGCAAGGAAGCTTCAAATGCTTGGCAAGGGAGTACACCAAGCTGGCACACTACTGCATTGCGAGTCTGGGAACCGCGCCCATGTGAGAGCAAGAGGATACGAGGGCCTGGGACCCACAGGCAAGGAAGCTTCAAATGCTTGGCAAGGGAGTACACCAAGCTGGCACACTACTGCATTGCGAGTCTGGGATCTGCGACCATGTGAGAGCAAGAGGATACGAGGGCCTGGGACCCTGAAAGCAGAGACAGGCAAGGAAGCTTCATATGCTTGGCAGGGTAGTACACCGAGCTGGCACACTACTGCATTGCGAGTCTGGGACCCGCGCCCATGTGAGAGCAAGAGAATACGAGGGCCTGGGACCCTGAAAGCAGAGACAGGCAAGGAAGCTTCATATGCTTGGCAGGGGAGTACACCAAGCTGGCACACTACTGCAACGCTAGTCTGGGACCCGCGCCCATGTGAGAGCAAGAGAATAAGAGGGCCTGAGATCCTGAAAGCAGAGACAGACAAGGAAGCTTCATATGCTTGGCAGGGGAGTACACCAAGCTGGCACACTACTGCATTGCGAGTCTAGGACCCACGCCCATGTGAGAGCAAGTGAATAAGAGGGCCTGGGATCCTGAAAGCAGAGACAGGCAAGGAAGCTTCATATGCTTGGCAGCGGAGTACACCAAGCTGGCACACTACTGCATTGCGAGTCTAGGACCCGCGCCTATGTGAGAGCAAGAGAATAAGAGGGCCGGGGATCCTGAAAGCAGAGACAGGCAAGGAAGCTTCATATGCTTGGCAGGGGAGTACACCAAGCTGGCACACTACTGCATTGCGAGTCTGGGACCCGCGCCCATGTGAGAGCAAGAGAATAAGAGGGCCTGGGACCCTGAAAGCAGAGACAGGCAAGGAAGCTTCATATGCTTGGCAGGGGAGTACACCAAGCTGGCACACTACTGCATTGCGAGTCTGGGATCTGCGACCATGTGAGAGCAAGAGGATATGAGGGCCTGGGACCCTGAAAGCAGAGACAGGCAAGGAAGCTTCATATGCTTGGCAGGGGAGTACACCAAGATGGCACACTACTGCATTGCAAGCCTGGGACCCGCGCCCATGTGAGAGCAAGAGAATAAGAGGGTCTGAGATCCTGAAAGCAGAGACAGGCAAGGAAGCTTCATATGCTTGGTAGGGGAGTACACCAAGCTGGCACGCTACTGCATTGCGAGTCTGGGACCCACGCCCATGTGAGAGCAAGAGGATACAAAGGCCTGGGACCCTGAAGCTAAAGAGACAGGCAAGGAAGCTTCATATGCTTGGCAGGAGAGTAAACCAAGCTGGCACACTACTGCATTGCGAGTCTGGGACCCGCGCCCATTTGAGAGCAAGAGGATACGAGGGCCTGGGACCCTGAAAGCAGAGACAGGCAAGGAAGCTTCATATGCTTGGCAGGAGAGTAAACCAAGCTGGCACACTACTGCATTGCGAGTCTGGGCTCTGCGCCCATGTGAGAGCAAGAGGATACGAGGGCCTGGGACCCTGAAAGCAGAGACAGACAAGGAAGCTTCATATGCTTGGCAGGGGAGTACACCAAGCTGGCAAACTACTGCATTGCGAGTCTGGGACCCGTGCCCATGTGAGAGCAAGAGGATACGAGGGCCTGGGACCCTGAAAGCAGAGACAGGCAAGGAAGCTTCATATGCTTGGCAGGGGAGTACACCAAGCTGGCACACTACTGCATTGCGAGTCTAGGACCCGCGCCCATGTGAGAGCAAGAGGATACGAGGGCCTGGGACCCTGAAAGCAGAGACAGGCAAGGAAGCTTCAGATGCTTGGCAGGGGAGTACACCAAGCTGGCACACTACTGCATTGCGAGTCTGGGACCCGCGCCCATCTGAGAGCAAGAGGATAAGAGGGCCTGGGATCCTGAAGCTAAAGAGACAGGCAAGGAAGCTTCATATGCTTGGCAGGAGAGTACACCAAGCTGGCACACTACTGCATTGCGAGTCTGGGACCCGCGCCCATATGAGAGCAAGAGGATAAGAGGGCCTGGGATCCTGAAGCTAAAGTGACAGGCAAGGAAGCTTCATATGCTTGGCAACGGAGTACACCAAGCTGGCACACTACTGCATTGCGAGTCTAGGACCCACGCCCATGTGAGAGCAAGTGAATAAGAGAGCCTGGGATCCTGAAAGCAGAGACAGGCAAAGAAAGCTTTATATGCTTGGCAGCGGAGTACACCAAGTTGGTACACTACTGCATTGCGAGTCTGGGATCCGCGCCCACGTGAGAGCAAGAGGATACGAGGGCCTGGGACCGTGAAAGCAGAGACAGAAAAGGAAGCTTTATTTGCTTGGCAGGGGAGTACACCAAGCTGGCACACTACTGCATTGCGAGTCTGGGATCCTTGCCCATGTGAGAGCAAGAGGATACGAGGCCCTGGGACCCTGAAAGCAAAGACAGGCAAGGAAGCTTCATATGCTTGGCAGGGGAGTACACCAAGCTGGCAAACTACTGCATTGCGAGTCTGGGACCCGTGCCCATGTGAGAGCAAGAGGATACGAGGGCCTGGGACCCTGAAAGCAGAGACAGGCAAGGAAGCTTCATATGCTTGGCAGGGGAGTACAACAAGCTGGCACACTACTGCATTGCGAGTCTAGGACCCGCGCCCATGTGAGAGCAAGAGGATACGAGGGCCTGGGACCCTGAAAGCAGAGACAGGCAAGGAAGCTTCATATGCTTGGCAGGAGAGTAAACCAAGCTGGCACACTACTGCATTGCGAGTCTGGGACCCGTGCCCATGTGAGAGCAAGAGGATACGAGGGCCTGGGACCCTGAAAGCAGAGACAGACAAGGAAGCTTCATATGCTTGGCAGGGGAGTACACCAAGCTGGCAAACTACTGCATTGCGAGTCTGGGACCCGTGCCCATGTGAGAGCAAGAGGATACGAGGGCCTGGGACCCTGAAAGCAGAGACAGGCAAGGAAGCTTCAGATGCTTGGCAGGGGAGTACACCAAGCTGGCACACTACTGCATTGCGAGTCTGGGACCCGCGCCCATCTGAGAGCAAGAGGATAAGAGGGCCTGGGATCCTGAAGCTAAAGAGGCAGGCAAGGAAGCTTCATATGCTTGGCAGGAGAGTACACCAAGCTGGCACACTACTGCATTGCGAGTCTGGGACCCGCGCCCATATGAGAGCAAGAGGATAAGAGGGCCTGGGATCCTGAAGCTAAAGTGACAGGCAAGGAAGCTTCATATGCTTGGCAACGGAGTACACCAAGCTGGCACACTACTGCATTGCGAGTCTAGGACCCACGCCCATGTGAGAGCAAGTGAATAAGAGAGCCTGGGATCCTGAAAGCAGAGACAGGCAAAGAAAGCTTTATATGCTTGGCAGCGGAGTACACCAAGTTGGTACACTACTGCATTGCGAGTCTGGGATCCGCGCCCACGTGAGAGCAAGAGGATACGAGGCCCTGGGACCCTGAAAGCAAAGACAGGCAAGGAAGCTTCATATGCTTGGCAGGGGAGTACACCAAGCTGGCACACTACTGCATTGCGAGTCTGGGACCCGCGCCCATGTGAGAGCAAGAGAATAAGAGGGCCTGGGACCCTGAAAGCAGAGACAGGTAAGGAAGCTTCATATGATTGGCAGGGGAGTACACCAAGCTGGCACACTACTGCATTGCGAGTCTGGGATCTGCGACCATGTGAGAGCAAGAGGATACGAGGGCCTGGGACCCTGAAAGCAGAGACAGGCAAGGAAGCTTCATATGCTTGGCAGGGGAGTACACCGAGCTGGCACACTACTGCATTGCGAGTCTGGGACCCGCGCCCATGTGAGAGCAAGAGAATACGAGGGCCTGGGACCCTGAAAGCAGAGACAGGCAAGGAAGCTTCATATGCTTGGCAGGAGAGTACACCAAGCTGGCACACTACTGCATTGCGAGTCTGGGACCCGCGCCCATATGAGAGCAAGAGGATAAGAGGTCCTGGGATCCTGAAGCTAAAGAGACAGGCAAGGAAGCTTCATATGCTTGGCAGGGGAGTACACCAAGCTGGCACACTACTGCATTGCGAGTCTAGAACCCACGCCCATGTGAGAGCAAGTGAATAAGAGGGCCTGGGATTCTGAAAGCAGAGACAGGCAAGGAAGCTTCATATGCTTGGCAGCGGAGTACACCAAGCTGGCACACTACTGCATTGCGAGTCTAGGACCCGCGCCTATGTGAGAGCAAGAGAATAAGAGGGCCTGGCATCCTGAAAGCAGAGACAGGCAAGGAAGCTTCATATGCTTGGCAGGGGAGTACACCAAGCTGGCACACTACTGCATTGCGAGTCTGGGATCTGCGACCATGTGAGAGCAAGAGGATACGAGGGCCTGGGACCCTGAAAGCAGAGACAGGCAAGGAAGCTTCATATGCTTGGCAGGGGAGTACACCAAGCTGGCACACTACTGCATTGCTAGTCTGGGACCCGCGCCCATGTGAGAGCAAGAGAATAAGAGGGCCTGAGATCCTGAAAGCAGAGACAGATAAGGAAGCTTCATATGCTTGGCAGGAGAGTACACCAAGCTGGCACACTACTGCATTGCGAGTCTGGGACCCGCGCCCATGTGAGAGCAAGAGGATACGAGGGCCTGGGACCCTGAAAGCAGAGACAGACAAGGAAGCTTCACATTCTTGGCAGGGGAGAACACCAAGCTGGCACACTACTGCATTGCGAGTCTAGGACCCGCGCCCATGTGAGAGCAAGAGGATACGAGGGCCTGGACCCTGAAAGCAGAGACAGACAAGGAAGCTTCGCATGCTTGGCAGGGGAGTACACCAAGCTGGCACACTACTGCATTGCGAGTCTAGGACCCGCGCCCATGTGGGAGCAAGAGAATAAGAGGGCCTGGGACCCACAGGCAAGGAAGCTTCAAATGCTTGGCAAGGGAGTACACCAAGCTGGCACACTACTGCATTGCGAGTCTGGGAACCGCGCCCATGTGAGAGCAAGAGGATACGAGGGCCTGGGACCCTGAAAGCAGAGACAGGCAAGGAAGCTTCATATGCTTGGCAGGGGAGTACACCGAGCTGGCACACTACTGCATTGCGAGTCTGGGACCCGTGCCCATGTGAGAGCAAGAGAATACGAGGGCCTGGGACCCTGAAAGCAGAGACAGGCAAGGAAGCTTCATATGCTTGGCAGGGGAGTACACCAAGCTGGCACACTACTGCATTGCTAGTCTGGGACCCGCGCCCATGTGAGAGCAAGAGAATAAGAGGGCCTGAGATCCTGAAAGCAGAGACAGACAAGGAAGCTTCATATGCTTGGCAGGGGAGTACACCAAGCTGGCACACTACTGCATTGCGAGTCTAGGACCCACGCCCATGTGAGAGCAAGTGAATAAGAGGGCCTGGGATCCTGAAAGCAGAGACAGGCAAGGAAGCTTCATATGCTTGGCAGCGGAGTACACCAAGCTGGCACACTACTGCATTGCGAGTCTAGGACCCGCGCCTATGTGAGAGCAAGAGAATAAGAGGGCCGGGGATCCTGAAAGCAGAGACAGGCAAGGAAGCTTCATATGCTTGGCAGGGGAGTACACCAAGCTGGCACACTACTGCATTGCGAGTCTGGGACCCGCGCCCATGTGAGAGCAAGAGAATAAGAGGGCCTGGGACCCTGAAAGCAGAGACAGGCAAGGAAGCTTCATATGCTTGGCAGGGGAGTACACCAAGCTGGCACACTACTGCATTGCGAGTCTGGGATCTGCGACCATGTGAGAGCAAGAGGATATGAGGGCCTGGGACCCTGAAAGCAGAGACAGGCAAGGAAGCTTCATATGCTTGGCAGGGGAGTACACCAAGATGGCACACTACTGCATTGCAAGTCTGGGACCCGCGCCCATGTGAGAGCAAGAGAATAAGAGGGTCTGAGATCCTGAAAGCAGAGACAGGCAAGGAAGCTTCATATGCTTGGTAGGGGAGTACACCAAGCTGGCACGCTACTGCATTGCGAGTCTGGGACCCACGCCCATGTGAGAGCAAGAGGATACAAAGGCCTGGGACCCTGAAGCTAAAGAGACAGGCAAGGAAGCTTCATACGCTTGGCAGGAGAGTAAACCAAGCTGGCACACTACTGCATTGCGAGTCTGGGACCCGCGCCCATTTGAGAGCAAGAGGATACGAGGGCCTGGGACCCTGAAAGCAGAGACAGGCAAGGAAGCTTCATATGCTTGGCAGGAGAGTAAACCAAGCTGGCACACTACTGCATTGCGAGTCTGGGCTCTGCGCCCATGTGAGAGCAAGAGGATACGAGGGCCTGGGACCCTGAAAGCAGAGACAGACAAGGAAGCTTCATATGCTTGGCAGGGGAGTACACCAAGCTGGCAAACTACTGCATTGCGAGTCTGGGACCCGTGCCCATGTGAGAGCAAGAGGATACAAGGGCCTGGGACCCTGAAAGCAGAGACAGGCAAGGAAGCTTCATATGCTTGGCAGGGGAGTACACCAAGCTGGCACACTACTGCATTGCGAGTCTAGGACCTGCGCCCATGTGAGAGCAAGAGGATACGAGGGCCTGGGACCTTGAAAGCAGAGACAGGCAAGGAAGCTTCAGATGCTTGGCAGGGGAGTACACCAAGCTGGCACACTACTGCATTGCGAGTCTGGGACCCGCGCCCATCTGAGAGCAAGAGGATAAGAGGGCCTGGGATCCTGAAGCTAAAGAGACAGGCAAGGAAGCTTCATATGCTTGGCAGGAGAGTACACCAAGCTGGCACACTACTGCATTGCGAGTCTGGGACCCGCGCCCATATGAGAGCAAGAGGATAAGAGGGCCTGGGATCCTGAAGCTAAAGTGACAGGCAAGGAAGCTTCATATGCTTGGCAACGGATTACACCAAGCTGGCACACTACTGCATTGCGAGTCTAGGACCCACGCCCATGTGAGAGCAAGTGAATAAGAGAGCCTGGGATCCTGAAAGCAGAGACAGGCAAAGAAAGCTTTATATGCTTGGCAGCGGAGTACACCAAGTTGGTACACTACTGCATTGCGAGTCTGGGATCCGCGCCCACGTGAGAGCAAGAGGATACGAGGGCCTGGGACCGAGAAAGCAGAGACAGACAAGGAAGCTTTATTTGCTTGGCAGGGGAGTACACCAAGCTGGCACACTACTGCATTGCGAGTCTGGGATCCTTGCCCATGTGAGAGCAAGAGGATACGAGGCCCTGGGACCCTGAAAGCAAAGACAGGCAAGGAAGCTTCATATGCTTGGCAGGGGAGTACACCAAGCTGGCAAACTACTGCATTGCGAGTCTGGGACCCGTGCCCATGTGAGAGCAAGAGGATACGAGGGCCTGGGATCCTGAAAGCAGAGACAGGCAAGGAAGCTTCATATGCTTGGCAGGGGAGTACACCAAGCTGGCACACTACTGCATTGCGAGTCTAGGACCCGCGCCCATGTGAGAGCAAGAGGATACGAGGGCCTGGGACCATGAAAGCAGAGACAGGCAAGGAAGCTTCATATGCTTGGCAGGAGAGTAAACCAAGCTGGCACACTACTGCATTGCGAGTCTGGGACCCGTGCCCATGTGAGAGCAAGAGGATACGAGGGCCTGGGACCCTGAAAGCAGAGACAGACAAGGAAGCTTCAGATGCTTGGCAGGGGAGTACACCAAGCTGGCACACTACTGCATTGCGAGTCTGGGACCCGCGCCCATCTGAGAGCAAGAGGATAAGAGGGCCTGGGATCCTGAAGCTAAAGAGGCAGGCAAGGAAGCTTCATATGCTTGGCAGGAGAGTACACCAAGCTGGCACACTACTGCATTGCGAGTCTGGGACCCGCGCCCATATGAGAGCAAGAGGATAAGAGGGCCTGGGATCCTGAAGCTAAAGTGACAGGCAAGGAAGCTTCATATGCTTGGCAACGGAGTACACCAAGCTGGCACACTACTGCATTGCGAGTCTAGGACCCACGCCCATGTGAGAGCAAGTGAATAAGAGAGCCTGGGATCCTGAAAGCAGAGACAGGCAAAGAAAGCTTTATATGCTTGGCAGCGGAGTACACCAAGTTGGTACACTACTGCATTGCGAGTCTGGGATCCGCGCCCACGTGAGAGCAAGAGGATACGAGGGCCTGGGACAATGAAAGCAGAGACAGACAAGGAAGCTTTATTTGCTTGGCAGGGGAGTACACCAAGCTGGCACACTACTGCATTGCGAGTCTGGGATCCTTGCCGATGTGAGAGCAAGAGGATACGAGGCCCTGGGACCCTGAAAGCAAAGACAGGCAAGGAAGCTTCATATGCTTGGCAGGGGAGTACACCAAGCTGGCACACTACTGCATTGCGAGTCTGGGACCCGCGCCCATGTGAGAGCAAGAGAATAAGAGGGCCTGGGACCCTGAAAGCAGAGACAGGTAAGGAAGCTTCATATGATTGGCAGGGGAGTACACCAAGCTGGCACACTACTGCATTGCGAGTCTGGGATCTGCGACCATGTGAGAGCAAGAGGATACGAGGGCCTGGGACCCTGAAAGCAGAGACAGGCAAGGAAGCTTCATATGCTTGGCAGGGGAGTACACCGAGCTGGCACACTACTGCATTGCGAGTCTGGGACCCGCGCCCATGTGAGAGCAAGAGAATACGAGGGCCTGGGACCCTGAAAGCAGAGACAGGCAAGGAAGCTTCATATGCTTGGCAGGAGAGTACACCAAGCTGGCACACTACTGCATTGCGAGTCTGGGACCCGCGCCCATATGAGAGCAAGAGGATAAGAGGTCCTGGGATCCTGAAGCTAAAGAGACAGGCAAGGAAGCTTCATATGCTTGGCAGGGGAGTACACCAAGCTGGCACACTACTGCATTGCGAGTCTAGAACCCACGCCCATGTGAGAGCAAGTGAATAAGAGGGCCTGGGATCCTGAAAGCAGAGACAGGCAAGGAAGCTTCATATGCTTGGCAGCGGAGTACACCAAGCTGGCACACTACTGCATTTCGAGTCTAGGACCCGCGCCTATGTGAGAGCAAGAGAATAAGAGGGCCTGGCATCCTGAAAGCAGAGACAGGCAAGGAAGCTTCATATGCTTGGCAGGGGAGTACACCAAGCTGGCACACTACTGCATTGCGAGTCTGGGATCTGCGACCATGTGAGAGCAAGAGGATACGAGGGCCTGGGACCCTGAAAGCAGAGACAGGCAAGGAAGCTTCATATGCTTGGCAGGGGAGTACACCAAGCTGGCACACTACTGCATTGCTAGTCTGGGACCCACGCCCATGTGAGAGCAAGAGAATAAGAGGGCCTGAGATCCTGAAAGCAGAGACAGATAAGGAAGCTTCATATGCTTGGCAGGAGAGTACACCAAGCTGGCACACTACTGCATTGCGAGTCTGGGACCCGCGCCCATGTGAGAGCAAGAGGATACGAGGGCCTGGGACCCTGAAAGCAGAGACAGACAAGGAAGCTTCACATTCTTGGCAGGGGAGAACCCCAAGCTGGCACACTACTGCATTGCGAGTCTAGGACCCGCGCCCATGTGAGAGCAAGAGGATACGAGGGCCTGGACCCTGAAAGCAGAGACAGACAAGGAAGCTTCACATGCTTGGCAGGGGAGTACACCAAGCTGGCACACTACTGCATTGCGAGTCTAGGACCAGCACCCATGTGAGAGCAAGAGAATAAGAGGGCCTGGGACCCACAGGCAAGGAAGCTTCAAATGCTTGGCAAGGGAGTACACCAAGCTGGCACACTACTGCATTGCGAGTCTGGGAACCGCGCCCATGTGAGAGCAAGAGGATACGAGGGCCTGGGACCCACAGGCAAGGAAGCTTCAAATGCTTGGCAAGGGAGTACACCAAGCTGGCACACTACTGCATTGCGAGTCTGGGATCTGCGACCATGTGAGAGCAAGAGGATACGAGGGCCTGGGACCCTGAAAGCAGAGACAGGCAAGGAAGCTTCATATGCTTGGCAGGGGAGTACACCGAGCTGGCACACTACTGCATTGCGAGTCTGGGACCCGCGCCCATGTGAGAGCAAGAGAATACGAGGGCCTGGGACCCTGAAAGCAGAGACAGGCAAGGAAGCTTCATATGCTTGGCAGGGGAGTACACCAAGCTGGCACACTACTGCATTGCTAGTCTGGGACCCGCGCCCATGTGAGAGCAAGAGAATAAGAGGGCCTGAGATCCTGAAAGCAGAGACAGACAAGGAAGCTTCATATGCTTGGCAGGGGAGTACACCAAGCTGGCACACTACTGCATTGCGAGTCTAGGACCCACGCCCATGTGAGAGCAAGTGAATAAGAGGGCCTGGGATCCTGAAAGCAGAGACAGGCAAGGAAGCTTCATATGCTTGGCAGCGGAGTACACCAAGCTGGCACACTACTGCATTGCGAGTCTAGGACCCGCGCCTATGTGAGAGCAAGAGAATAAGAGGGCCGGGGATCCTGAAAGCAGAGACAGGCAAGGAAGCTTCATATGCTTGTCAGGGGAGTACACCAAGCTGGCACACTACTGCATTGCGAGTCTGGGACCCGCGCCCATGTGAGAGCAAGAGAATAAGAGGGCCTGGGACCCTGAAAGCAGAGACAGACAAGGAAGCTTTATTTGCTTGGCAGGGGAGTACACCAAGCTGGCACACTACTGCATTGCGAGTCTGGGATCCTTGCCGATGTGAGAGCAAGAGGATACGAGGCCCTGGGACCCTGAAAGCAAAGACAGGCAAGGAAGCTTCATATGCTTGGCAGGGGAGTACACCAAGCTGGCACACTACTGCATTGCGAGTCTGGGACCCGCGCCCATGTGAGAGCAAGAGAATAAGAGGGCCTGGGACCCTGAAAGCAGAGACAGGTAAGGAAGCTTCATATGATTGGCAGGGGAGTACACCAAGCTGGCACACTACTGCATTGCGAGTCTGGGATCTGCGACCATGTGAGAGCAAGAGGATACGAGGGCCTGGGACCCTGAAAGCAGAGACAGGCAAGGAAGCTTCATATGCTTGGCAGGGGAGTACACCGAGCTGGCACACTACTGCATTGCGAGTCTGGGACCCGCGCCCATGTGAGAGCAAGAGAATACGAGGGCCTGGGACCCTGAAAGCAGAGACAGGCAAGGAAGCTTCATATGCTTGGCAGGAGAGTACACCAAGCTGGCACACTACTGCATTGCGAGTCTGGGACCCGCGCCCATATGAGAGCAAGAGGATAAGAGGTCCTGGGATCCTGAAGCTAAAGAGACAGGCAAGGAAGCTTCATATGCTTGGCAGGGGAGTACACCAAGCTGGCACACTACTGCATTGCGAGTCTAGAACCCACGCCCATGTGAGAGCAAGTGAATAAGAGGGCCTGGGATCCTGAAAGCAGAGACAGGCAAGGAAGCTTCATATGCTTGGCAGCGGAGTACACCAAGCTGGCACACTACTGCATTTCGAGTCTAGGACCCGCGCCTATGTGAGAGCAAGAGAATAAGAGGGCCTGGCATCCTGAAAGCAGAGACAGGCAAGGAAGCTTCATATGCTTGGCAGGGGAGTACACCAAGCTGGCACACTACTGCATTGCGAGTCTGGGATCTGCGACCATGTGAGAGCAAGAGGATACGAGGGCCTGGGACCCTGAAAGCAGAGACAGGCAAGGAAGCTTCATATGCTTGGCAGGGGAGTACACCAAGCTGGCACACTACTGCATTGCTAGTCTGGGACCCACGCCCATGTGAGAGCAAGAGAATAAGAGGGCCTGAGATCCTGAAAGCAGAGACAGATAAGGAAGCTTCATATGCTTGGCAGGAGAGTACACCAAGCTGGCACACTACTGCATTGCGAGTCTGGGACCCGCGCCCATGTGAGAGCAAGAGGATACGAGGGCCTGGGACCCTGAAAGCAGAGACAGACAAGGAAGCTTCACATTCTTGGCAGGGGAGAACCCCAAGCTGGCACACTACTGCATTGCGAGTCTAGGACCCGCGCCCATGTGAGAGCAAGAGGATACGAGGGCCTGGACCCTGAAAGCAGAGACAGACAAGGAAGCTTCACATGCTTGGCAGGGGAGTACACCAAGCTGGCACACTACTGCATTGCGAGTCTAGGACCAGCACCCATGTGAGAGCAAGAGAATAAGAGGGCCTGGGACCCACAGGCAAGGAAGCTTCAAATGCTTGGCAAGGGAGTACACCAAGCTGGCACACTACTGCATTGCGAGTCTGGGAACCGCGCCCATGTGAGAGCAAGAGGATACGAGGGCCTGGGACCCACAGGCAAGGAAGCTTCAAATGCTTGGCAAGGGAGTACACCAAGCTGGCACACTACTGCATTGCGAGTCTGGGATCTGCGACCATGTGAGAGCAAGAGGATACGAGGGCCTGGGACCCTGAAAGCAGAGACAGGCAAGGAAGCTTCATATGCTTGGCAGGGGAGTACACCGAGCTGGCACACTACTGCATTGCGAGTCTGGGACCCGCGCCCATGTGAGAGCAAGAGAATACGAGGGCCTGGGACCCTGAAAGCAGAGACAGGCAAGGAAGCTTCATATGCTTGGCAGGGGAGTACACCAAGCTGGCACACTACTGCATTGCTAGTCTGGGACCCGCGCCCATGTGAGAGCAAGAGAATAAGAGGGCCTGAGATCCTGAAAGCAGAGACAGACAAGGAAGCTTCATATGCTTGGCAGGGGAGTACACCAAGCTGGCACACTACTGCATTGCGAGTCTAGGACCCACGCCCATGTGAGAGCAAGTGAATAAGAGGGCCTGGGATCCTGAAAGCAGAGACACGCAAGGAAGCTTCATATGCTTGGCAGCGGAGTACACCAAGCTGGCACACTACTGCATTGCGAGTCTAGGACCCGCGCCTATGTGAGAGCAAGAGAATAAGAGGGCCGGGGATCCTGAAAGCAGAGACAGGCAAGGAAGCTTCATATGCTTGTCAGGGGAGTACACCAAGCTGGCACACTACTGCATTGCGAGTCTGGGACCCGCGCCCATGTGAGAGCAAGAGAATAAGAGGGCCTGGGACCCTGAAAGCAGAGACAGGCAAGGAAGCTTCATATGCTTGGCAGGGGAGTACACCAAGCTGGCACACTACTGCATTGCGAGTCTGGGATCTGCGACCATGTGAGAGCAAGAGGATATGAGGGCCTGGGACCCTGAAAGCAGAGACAGGCAAGGAAGCTTCATATGCTTGGCAGGGGAGTACACCAAGATGGCACACTACTGCATTGCAAGTCTGGGACCCGCGCCCATGTGAGAGCAAGAGAATAAGAGGGTCCGAGATCCTGAAAGCAGAGACAGGCAAGGAAGCTTCATATGCTTGGTAGGGGAGTACACCAAGCTGGCACACTACTGCATTGCGAGTCTGGGACCCACGCCCATGTGAGAGCAAGAGGATACGAAGGACTGGGACCCTGAATCTAAAGAGACAGGCAAGGAAGCTTCATATGCTTGGCAGGAGAGTAAACCAAGCTGGCACACTACTGCATTGCGAGTCTGGGACCCGCGCCCATTTGAGAGCAAGAGGATACGAGGGCCTGGGACCCTGAAAGCAGAGACAGGCAAGGAAGCTTCATATGCTTGGCAGGAGAGTAAACCAAGCTGGCACACTACTGCATTGCGAGTCTTGGCTCTGCGCCCATGTGAGAGCAAGAGGATACGAGGGCCTGGGACCCTGAAAGCAGAGACAGACGAGGAAGCTTCATATGCTTGGCAGGGGAGTACACAAGCTGGCACACTCCTGCATAGCGAGTCTGGGATCCGCACCCATGTGAGAGCAAGAGGATACGAGGGCCTGGGACCCTGAAAGCAGAGACAGGCAAGGAAGCTTCAGATGCTTGGCAGCGGAGTACACCAAGCTGGCACACTACTGCATTGCGAGTCTGGGACCCGCGCCCATGTGAGAGCAAGAGAATAAGAGGGCCTGGGACCCCGAAAGCAGAGACAGGCAAGGAAGCTTTATATGCTTGGCAGGGGAGTAAACCAAGCTGGCACACTACTGCATTGCGAGTCTAGGACCCGCGCCCATGTGAGAGCAAGAGGATAAGAGGGCCTGGGATCCTGAAGCTAAAGAGACAGGCAAGGAAGCTTCATATGCTTGGCAGGAGAGTACACCAAGCTGGCACACTACTGCATTGTGAGTCTGGGACCCGCGCCCATGTGAGAGCAAGAGGATAAGAGGGCCTGGGATCCTGAAGCTAAAGAGACAGGCAAGGAAGCTTAATATGCTTGGTAGGAGAGTACACCAAGCTGGCGCACTACTGCATTGCGAGTCTGGGACCCGCACAGATATGAGAGCAAGAGGATAAGAGGGCCTAGGATCCTGAAGCTAAAGAGACAGGCAAGGAAGCTTCATATGCTTGGCAGGGGAGTACACCAAGCTGGCACACTACTGCATTGCGAGTCTAGGACCCACGCCCATGTGAGAGCAAGTGAATAAGAGGACCTGGGATCCTGAAAGCAGATACAGGCAAGGAAGCTTCATATGCTTGGCAGCAGAGTACACCAAGTTGGCACACTACTGCATTGCGAGTCTGGGATCCGCGCTCATGTGAGAGCAAGAGGATAAGAGGGCCTGGGATCCTGAAGCTAAAGAGACAGGCAAGGAAGCTTCATATGCTTGGCAGGGGAGTACACCAAGCTGGCACACTACTGCATTGCGAGTCTGGGACCCGCGCCCATGTGAGAGCAAGAGAATAAGAGGGCCTGGGACCCTGAAAGCAGAGACAGGCAAGGAAGCTTCATATGCTTGGCAGGGGAGTACACCAAGCTGGCACACTACTGCATTGCAAGTCTGGGCTCTGCACCCATGTGAGAGCAAGAGGATACGAGGGCCTGGGACCCTGAAAGCAGACACAGACAAGGAAGCTTCATATGCTTGGCAGGGGAGTACACCAAGCTGGTACACTACTTCATTGCGAGTCTGGGACCCGCGCCCATGTGAGAGCAAGAGGATACAAGGGCCTGGGACCCTGAAAGCAGAGACAGGCAAGGAAGCTTCATATGCTTGGCAGGGGAGTACACCGAGCTGGCACACTACTGCATTGCGAGTCTAGGACCCGCCCCCATGTGAGAGCAAGAGAATAAGAGGGCCTGGGATCCTGAAAGCAGAGACAGGCAAGGAAGCTTAATATGCTTGGCAGGGGAGTACACCAAGCTGGCACACTACTGCATAGCGAGTCTGGGATCCGCACCCATGTGAGAGCAAGAGGATACGAGGGCCTGGGACCCTGAAAGCAGAGACAGGCAAGGAAGCTTCATATGCTTGGCAGGGGAGTACACCAAGCTGGCACACTACTGCATTGCGAGTCTGGGACCCGCGCCTATGTGAGAGCAAGAGAACACGAGGGCCTGGGACCCTGAAAGCAGAGACAGGCAAGGAAGCTTCATATGCTTGGCAGGGGAGTACACCAAGCTGGCACACTACTGCATTGCGAGTCTAGGACCCACGCCCATGTGAGAGCAAGAGAATAAGAGGGCCTGGGACACTGAAAGCAGAGACAGGCAAGGAAGCTTCATATGCTTGGCAGGGGAGTACACCAAGCTGGCACACTACTGCATTGCGAGTCTGGGACCCGCGCCTATGTGAGAGCAAGAGAACACGAGGGCCTGGGATCCTGAAGCTAAAGAGACAGGCAAGGAAGCTTAATATGCTTGGTAGGAGAGTACACCAAGCTGGCGCACTACTGCATTGCGAGTCTGGGACCCGCACAGATATGAGAGCAAGAGGATAAGAGGGCCTGGGATCCTGAAGCTAAAGAGACAGGCAAGGAAGCTTCATATGCTTGGCAGGGGAGTACACCAAGCTGGCACACTACTGCATTGCGAGTCTAGGACCCACGCCCATATGAGAGCAAGTGAATAAGAGGGCCTGGGATCCTGAAAGCAGAGACAGGCAAGGAAGCTTCATATGCTTGGCAGCAGAATACACCAAGTTGGCACACTACTGCATTGCGAGTCTGGGATCCGCGCTCATGTGAGAGCAAGAGGATAAGAGGGCCTGGGATCCTGAAGCTAAAGAGACAGGCAAGGAAGCTTCATATGCTTGGTAGGGGAGTACACCAAGCTGGCACACTACTGCATTGCGAGTCTGGGACCCGCGCCCATGTGAGAGCAAGAGAATAAGAGGGCCTGGGACCCTGAAAGCAGAGACAGGCAAGGAAGCTTCATATGCTTGGCAGGGGAGTACACCAAGCTGGCACACTACTGCATTGCAAGTCTGGGCTCTGCACCCATGTGAGAGCAAGAGGATACGAGGGCCTGGGACCCTGAAAGCAGACACAGACAAGGAAGCTTCATATGCTTGGCAGGGGAGTACACCAAGCTGGTACACTACTTCATTGCGAGTCTGGGACCCGCGCCCATGTGAGAGCAAGAGGATACAAGGGCCTGGGACCCTGAAAGCAGAGACAGGCAAGGAAGCTTCATATGCTTGGCAGGGGAGTACACCGAGCTGGCACACTACTGCATTGCGAGTCTAGGACCCGCCCCCATGTGAGAGCAAGAGAATAAGAGGGCCTGGGATCCTGAAAGCAGAGACAGGCAAGGAAGCTTAATATGCTTGGCAGGGGAGTACACCAAGCTGGCACACTACTGCATAGCGAGTCTGGGATCCGCACCCATGTGAGATCAAGAGGATACGAGGGCCTGGGACCCTGAAAGCAGAGACAGGCAAGGAAGCTTCATATGCTTGGCAGGGGAGTACACCAAGCTGGCACACTACTGCATTGCGAGTCTGGGACCCGCGCCTATGTGAGAGCAAGAGAACACGAGGGCCTGGGACCCTGAAAGCAGAGACAGGCAAGGAAGCTTCATATGCTTGGCAGGGGAGTACACCAAGCTGGCACACTACTGCATTGCGAGTCTAGGACCCACGCCCATGTGAGAGCAAGAGAATAAGAGGGCCTGGGACACTGAAAGCAGAGACAGGCAAGGAAGCTTCATATGCTTGGCAGGGGAGTACACCAAGCTGGCACACTACTGCATTGCGAGGCTGGGACCCGCGCCTATGTGAGAGCAAGAGAACACGAGGGCCTGGGACCCTGAAAGCAGAGACAGGCAAGGAAGCTTCATATGCTTGGCAGGGGAGTACACCAAGCTGGCACACTACTGCATTGCGAGTCTGGGACCCGCGCCTATGTGAGAGCAAGAGAACACGAGGGCCTGGGACCCTGAAAGCAGAGACAGGCAAGGAAGCTTCATATGCTTGGCAGGGGAGTACACCAAGCTGGCACACTACTGCATTGCGAGTCTAGGACCCACGCCCATGTGAGAGCAAGAGAATAAGAGGGCCTGGGACACTGAAAGCAGAGACAGGCAAGGAAGCTTCATATGCTTGGCAGGGGAGTACACCAAGATGGCACACTACTGCATTGCAAGTCTGGGACCCACGCCCATGTGAGAGCAAGAGAATAAGAGGGTCTGAGATCCTGAAAGCAGAGACAGGCAAGGAAGCTTTATATGCTTGGTAGGGGAGTACACCAAGCTGGCACACTACTGCATTGCGAGTCTGGGAACCACGCCCATGTGAGAGCAAGAGGATACGAAGGCCTGGGACCCTGAAGCTAAAGAGACAGGCAAGGAAGCTTCATATGCTTGGCAGGGGAGTACACCAAGCTGGCACACTAATGCATTGCGAGTCTGGGACCCGCGCCCATGTGAGAGCAAGAGAATAAGAGGGCCTGGGACCCTGAAAGCAGAGACAGGCAAGGAAGCTTTATATGCTTGGCAGGGGAATAAACCAAGCTGGCACACTACTGCATTGCGAGTCTAGGACCCGCGCCCATGTCAGAGCAAGAGGATAAGAGGGCTGGGATCCTGAAGCTAAAGAGACAGGCAAGGAAGCTTCATATGCTTGGCAGGAGAGTACACCAAGCTGGCACACTACTGCATTGTGAGTTTGGGACCCGCGCCCATGTGAGAGCAAGAGGATAAGAGGGCCTGGGATCCTGAAGCTAAAGAGACAGGCAAGGAAGCTTCATATGCTTGGCAGGAGAGTAAACCAAGTTGGCACACTACTGCATTGCGAGTCTGGGACCCGCGCCCATTTGAGAGCAAGAGGATACGAGGGCCTGGGACCCTGAAAGCAGAGACAGGCAAGGAAGCTTCATATGCTTGGCAGGAGAGTAAACCAAGCTGGCACACTACTGCATTGCGAGTCTGGGCTCTGCGCCCATGTGAGAGCAAGAGGATACAAGGGCCTGGGACCCTGAAAGCAGAGACAGACAAGGAAGCTTCATATGCTTGGCAGGGGAGTACACCAAGCTGGCAAACTACTGCATTGCGAGTCTGGGACCCGTGCCCATGTGAGAGCAAGAGGATACGAGGGCCTGGGACCTTGAAAGCAGAGACAGGCAAGGAAGCTTCATATGCTTGGCAGGGGAGGACACCAAGCTGGCACACTACTGCATTGCGAGTCTAGGACCCGCGCCCATGTGAGAGCAAGAGGATACGAGGGCCTGGGACCCTGAAAGCAGAGACAGGCAAGGAAGCTTCAGATGCTTGGCAGGGGAGTACACCAAGCTGGCACACTACTGCATTGCGAGTCTGGGACCCGCGCCCATCCGAGAGCAAGAGGATAAGATGGCCTGGGATCCTGAAGCTAAAGAGACAGGCAAGGAAGCTTCATATGCTTGGCAGGAGAGTACACCAAGCTGGCACACTACTGCATTGCGAGTCTGGGACCCGCGCCCATATGAGAGCAAGAGGATAAGAGGGCCTGGGATCCTGAAGCTTAAGTGACAGGCAAGGAAGCTTCATATGTTTGGCAACGGAGTACACCAAGCTGGCACACTACTGCATTGCGAGTCTAGGACCCACGCCCATGTGAGAGCAAGTGAATAAGAGAGCCTGGGATCCTGAAAGCAGAGACAGGCAAAGAAAGCTTTATATGCTTGGCAGCGGAGTACACCAAGTTGGTACACTACTGCATTGCGAGTCTGGGATCCGCGCCCACGTGAGAGCAAGAGGATACGAGGGCCTGGGACCGTGAAAGCAGAGACAGACAAGGAAGCTTTATTTGCTTGGCAGGGGAGTACACCAAGCTGGCACACTACTGCATTGCGAGTCTGGGATCCTTGCCCATGTGAGAGCAAGAGGATACGAGGCCCTGGGACCCTGAAAGCAAAGACAGGCAAGGAAGCTTCATATGCTTGGCAGGGGAGTACAACAAGCTGGCAAACTACTGCATTGCGAGTCTGGGACCCGTGCCCATGTGAGAGCAAGAGGATACGAGGGCCTGGGACCCTGAAAGCAGAGACAGGCAAGGAAGCTTCATATGCTTGGCAGGGGAGTACACCAAGCTGGCACACTACTGCATTGCGAGTCTAGGACCCGCACCCATTTGAGAGCAAGAGGATACGAGGGCCTGGGACCCTGAAAGCAGAGACAGGCAAGGAAGCTTCATATGCTTGGCAGGAGAGTAAACCAAGCTGGCACACTACTGCATTGCGAGTCTGGGCTCTGCGCCCATGTGAGAGCAAGAGGATACGAGGGCCTGGGACCCTGAAAGGAGAGACAGACAAGGAAGCTTTATTTGCTTGGCAGGGGAGTACACCAAGCTGGCACACTACTGCATTGCGAGTCTGGGATCCTTGCCCATGTGAGAGAAAGAGGATACGAGGCCCTGGGACCCTGAAAGCAAAGACAGGCAAGGAAGCTTCATATGCTTGGCAGGGGAGTACACCAAGCTGGCACACTACTGCATTGCGAGTCTGGGACCCGCGCCCATGTGAGAGCAAGAGAATAAGAGGGCCTGGGACCCTGAAAGCAGAGACAGGTAAGGAAGCTTCATATGATTGGCAGGGGAGTACACCAAGCTGGCACACTACTGCATTGCGAGTCTGGGATCTGCGACCATGTGAGAGCCAGAGGATAAGAGGGCCTGGGACCCTGAAAGCAGAGACAGGCAAGGAAGCTTCATATGCTTGGCAGGGGAGTACACCGAGCTGGCACACTACTGCATTGCGAGTCTGGGACCCGCGCCCATGTGAGAGCAAGAGAATACGAGGGCCTGGGACCCTGAAAGCAGAGACAGGCAAGGAAGCTTCATATGCTTGGCAGGAGAGTACACCAAGCTGGCACACTACTGCATTGCGAGTCTGGGACCCGCGCCCATATGAGAGCAAGAGGATAAGAGGGCCTGGGATCCTGAAGCTAAAGAGACAGGCAAGGATGCTTCATATGCTTGGCAGGGGAGTACACTAAGCTGGCACACTACTGCATTGCGAGTCTAGGACCCACGCCCATGTGAGAGCAAGTGAATCAGAGGGCCTGGCATCCTGAAAGCAGAGACAGGCAAGGAAGCTTCATATGCTTGGCAGCGGAGTACACCAAGCTGGCACACTACTGCATTGCGAGTCTGGGACCCGCGCCCATGTGAGAGCAAGAGGATACGAGGGCCTGGGACCCTGAAAGCAGAGACAGACAAGGAAGCTTCACATTCTTGGCAGGGGAGAACACCAAGCTGGCACACTACTGCATTGCGAGTCTAGGAACCGTGCCCATGTGAGAGCAAGAGGATACGAGGGCCTGGGACCCTGAAAGCAGAGACAGACAAGGAAGCTTCACATGCTTGGCAGGGGAGTACACCAAGCTGGCACACTACTGCATTGCGAGTATAGGACCCGCGCCCATGTGAGAGCAAGAGAATAAGAGGGCCTGGGACCCACAGGCAAGGAAGCTTCAAATGCTTGGCAAGGGAGTACACCAAGCTGGCACACTACTGCATTGCGAGTCTGGGAACCGCGCCCATGTGAGAGCAAGAGGATACGAGGGCCTGGGACCCACAGGCAAGGAAGCTTCAAATGCTTGGCAAGGGAGTACACCAAGCTGGCACACTACTGCATTGCGAGTCTGGGATCTGCGACCATGTGAGAGCAAGAGGATACGAGGGCCTGGGACCCTGAAAGCAGAGACAGACAAGGAAGCTTCATATGCTTGGCAGGGGAGTACACCGAGCTGGCACACTACTGCATTGCGAGTCTGGGACCCGCGCCCATGTGAGAGCAAGAGAATACGAGGGCCTGGGACCCTGAAAGCAGAGACAGGCAAGGAAGCTTCATATGCTTGGCAGGGGAGTACACCAAGCTGGCACACTACTGCATTGCGAGTCTAGGACCCACGCCCATGTGAGAGCAAGTGAATAAGAGGGCCTGGGATCCTGAAAGCAGAGACAGGCAAGGAAGCTTCATATGCTTGGCAGGGGAGTACACCAAGCTGGCACACTACTGCATTGGGAGTCTGGGACCCGCGCCTATGTTAGAGCAAGAGAACACGAGGGCCTGGGACCCTGAAAGCAGAGACAGGCAAGGAAGCTTCATATGCTTGGCAGGGGAGTACACAAGCTGGCACACTCCTGCATAGCGAGTCTGGGATCCGCACCCATGTGAGAGCAAGAGGATACGAGGGCCTGGGACCCTGAAAGCAGAGACGGGCAAGGAAGCTTCAGATGCTTGGCAGGGGAGTACACCAAGCTGGCACACTACTGCATTGCGAGTCTGGGACCCGCACCCATGTGAGAGCAAGAGAATAAGAGGGCCTGGGACCCTGAAAGCAGAGACAGGCAAGGAAGCTTTATATGCTTGGCAGGGGAGTAAACCAAGCTGGCACACTACTGCATTGCGAGTCTGGGACCCGCGCCCATATGAGAGCAAGAGGATAAGAGGGCCTGGGATCCTGAAGCTAAAGTGAGAGGCAAGGAAGCTTCATATGCTTGGCAACGGAGTACACCAAGCTGGCACACTACTACATTGCGAGTCTAGGACCCACGCCCATGTGAGAGCAAGTGAATAAGAGAGCCTGGGATCCTGAAAGCAGAGACAGGCAAAGAAAGCTTTATATGCTTGGCAGCGGAGTACACCAAGTTGGTACACTACTGCATTGCGAGTCTGGGATCCGCGCCCACGTGAGAGCAAGAGGATACGAGGCCCTGGGACCCTGAAAGCAAAGACAGGCAAGGAAGCTTCATATGCTTGGCAGGGGAGTACACCAAGCTGGCACACTACTGCATTGTGAGTCTGGGACCCGCGCCCATGTGAGAGCAAGAGAATAAGAGGGCCTGGGACCCTGAAAGCAGAGACAGGTAATGAAGCTTCATATGATTGGCAGGGGAGTACACCAAGCTGGCACACTACTGCATTGCGAGTCTGGGATCTGCGACCATGTGAGAGCAAGAGGATACGAGGGCCTGGGACCCTGAAAGCAGAGACAGGCAAGGACGCTTCATATGCTTGGCAGGCGAGTACACCGAGCTGGCACACTACTGCATTGCGAGTCTGGGACCCGCGCCCATGTGAGAGCAAGAGAATACGAGGGCCTGGGACCCTGAAAGCAGAGACAGGCAAAGAAGCTTCATATGCTTGGCAGGAGAGTACACCAAGCTGGCACACTACTGCATTGCGAGTCTGGGACCCGCGCCCATATGAGAGCAAGAGGATAAGAGGGCCTGGGACCCTGAAAGCAGAGACAGGCAAGGAAGCTTCATATGCTTGGCAGGGGAGTACACCAAGCTGGCACACTACTGCATTGCGAGTCTAGGACCCACGCCCATGTGAGAGCAAGTGAATAAGATGGCCTGGGATCCTGAAAGCAGAGACAGGCAAGGAAGCTTCATATGCTTGGCAGCGGAGTACACCAAGCTGGCACACTACTGCTTTGCTAGTCTAGGACCCGCGCCTATGTGAGAGCAAGAGAATAAGAGGGCCTGGCATCCTGAAAGCAGAGACAGGCAAGGAAGCTTCATATGCTTGGCAGGGGAGTACACTAAGATGGCACACTACTGCATTGCGAGTCTGGGATCTGCGACCATGTGAGAGCAAGAGGATATGAGGGCCTGGGACCCTGAAAGCAGAGACAGGCAAGGAAGCTTCATATGCTTGGCAGGGGAGTACACCAAGCTGGCACACTACTGCATTGCTAGTCTGGGACCCGCGCCCATGTGAGAGCAAGAGAATAAGAGGGCCTGAGATCCTGAAAGCAGAGACAAACAAGGAAGCTTCATATGCTTGGCAGGAGAGTACACCAAGCTGGCACACTACTGCATTGCGAGTCTGGGACCCGCGCCCATGTGAGAGCAAGAGGATACGAGGGCCTGGGACCCTGAAAGCAGAGACAGACAAGGAAGCTTCACATTCTTGGCAGGGGAGAACACCAAGCTGGCACACTACTGCATTGCGAGTCTAGGACCCGTGCCCATGTGAGAGCAAGAGGATACGAGGGCCTGGACCCTGAAAGCAGAGACAGACAAGGAAGCTTCACATGCTTGGCAGGGGAGTACACCAAGCTGGCACACTACTGCATTGTGAGTCTGGGACCCGCGCCCATGTGAGAGCAAGAGAATAAGAGGGCCTGGGACCCTGAAAGCAGAGACAGGTAATGAAGCTTCATATGATTGGCAGGGGAGTACACCAAGCTGGCACACTACTGCATTGCGAGTCTGGGATCTGCGACCATGTGAGAGCAAGAGGATACGAGGGCCTGGGACCCTGAAAGCAGAGACAGGCAAGGACGCTTCATATGCTTGGCAGGGGAGTACACCGAGCTGGCACACTACTGCATTGCGAGTCTGGGACCCGCGCCCATGTGAGAGCAAGAGAATACGAGGGCCTGGGACCCTGAAAGCAGAGACAGGCAAAGAAGCTTCATATGCTTGGCAGGAGAGTACACCAAGCTGGCACACTACTGCATTGCGAGTCTGGGACCCGCGCCCATATGAGAGCAAGAGGATAAGAGGGCCTGGGACCCTGAAAGCAGAGACAGGCAAGGAAGCTTCATATGCTTGGCAGGGGAGTACACCAAGCTGGCACACTACTGCATTGCGAGTCTAGGACCCACGCCCATGTGAGAGCAAGTGAATAAGATGGCCTGGGATCCTGAAAGCAGAGACAGGCAAGGAAGCTTCATATGCTTGGCAGCGGAGTACACCAAGCTGGCACACTACTGCTTTGCTAGTCTAGGACCCGCGCCTATGTGAGAGCAAGAGAATAAGAGGGCCTGGCATCCTGAAAGCAGAGACAGGCAAGGAAGCTTCATATGCTTGGCAGGGGAGTACACTAAGATGGCACACTACTGCATTGCGAGTCTGGGATCTGCGACCATGTGAGAGCAAGAGGATATGAGGGCCTGGGACCCTGAAAGCAGAGACAGGCAAGGAAGCTTCATATGCTTGGCAGGGGAGTACACCAAGCTGGCACACTACTGCATTGCTAGTCTGGGACCCGCGCCCATGTGAGAGCAAGAGAATAAGAGGGCCTGAGATCCTGAAAGCAGAGACAAACAAGGAAGCTTCATATGCTTGGCAGGAGAGTACACCAAGCTGGCACACTACTGCATTGCGAGTCTGGGACCCGCGCCCATGTGAGAGCAAGAGGATACGAGGGCCTGGGACCCTGAAAGCAGAGACAGACAAGGAAGCTTCACATTCTTGGCAGGGGAGAACACCAAGCTGGCACACTACTGCATTGCGAGTCTAGGACCCGTGCCCATGTGAGAGCAAGAGGATACGAGGGCCTGGACCCTGAAAGCAGAGACAGACAAGGAAGCTTCACATGCTTGGCAGGGGAGTACACCAAGCTGGCACACTACTGCATTGCGAGTCTAGGACCCGCGACCATGTGAGAGCAAGAGAATAAGAGGGCCTGGGACCGACAGGCAAGGAAGCTTCAAATGCTTGGCAAGGGAGTACACCAAGCTGGCACACTACTGCATTGCGAGTCTGGGAACCGCGCCCATGTGAGAGCAAGAGGATACGAGGGCCTGGGACCCACAGGCAAGGAAGCTTCAAATGCTTGGCAAGGGAGTACACCAAGCTGGCACACTACTGCATTGCGAGTCTGGGATCTGCGACCATGTGAGAGCAAGAGGATACGAGGGCCTGGGACCCTGAAAGCAGAGACAGGCAAGGAAGCTTCATATGCTTGGCAGGGGAGTACACCAAGATGGCACATTACTGCATTGCAAGTCTGGCACCCGCGCCCATGTGAGAGCAAGAGAATAGGAGGGTCTGAGATCCTGAAAGCAGAGACAGGCAAGGAAGCTTCATATGCTTCGCAGGGGAGTACAACGAGCTGGCACACTACTGCATTGCGAGTCTGGGACCCGCGCCCATGTGAGAGCAAGAGAAAACGAGGGCCTGGGACCCTGAAAGCAGAGACAGGCAAGGAAGCTTCATATGCTTGGCAGGGGAGTACACCAAGCTGGCACACTACTGCATTGCTAGTCTGGGACCCGCGCCCATGTGAGAGCAAGAGAATAAGAGGGCCTGAGATCCTGAAAGCAGAGACAGACAAGGAAGCTTCATATGCTTGGCAGGGGAGTACACCAAGCTGGCACACTACTGCATTGCGAGTCTAGGACCCACGCCCATGTGAGAGCAAGTGAATAAGAGGGCCTGGGATCCTGAAAGCAGAGACAGGCAAGGAAGCTTCATATGCTTGGCAGCGGAGTACACCAAGCTGGCACACTACTGCATTGCGAGTCTAGGACCCGCGCCTATGTTAGAGCAAGAGAATAAGAGGGCCGGGGATCCTGAAAGCAGAGACAGGCAAGGAAGCTTCATATGCTTGGCAGGGGAGTACACCAAGCTGGCACACTACTGCATTGCGAGTCTGGGACCCGCGCCCATGTGAGAGCAAGAGAATATGAGGGCCTGGGACCCTGAAAGCAGAGACAGGCAAGGAAGCTTCATATGCTTGGCAGGGGAGTACACCAAGATGGCACACTACTGCATTGCAAGTCTGGGACCCGCGCCTATGTTAGAGCAAGAGAATAAGAGGGCCGGGGATCCTGAAAGCAGAGACAGGCAAGGAAGCTTCATATGCTTGGCAGGGGAGTACACCAAGCTGGCACACTACTGCATTGCGAGTCTGGGATCTGCGACCATGTGAGAGCAAGAGGATATGAGGGCCTGGGACCCTGAAAGCAGAGACAGGCAAGGAAGCTTCATATGCTTGGCAGGGGAGTACACCAAGATGGCACACTACTGCATTGCAAGTCTGGGACCCGCGCCCATGTGAGAGCAAGAGAATAAGAGGGTCTGAGATCCTGAAAGCAGAGACAGGCAAGGAAGATTCATATGCTTGGTAGGGGAGTACACCAAGCTGGCACACTACTGCATTGCGAGTCTTGGACCCACGCCCATGTGAGAGCAAGAGGATACGAAGGCCTGGGACCCTGAAGCTAAAGAGACAGGCAAGGAAGCTTCATATGCTTGGCAGGAGAGTAAACCAAGCTGGCACACTACTGCATTGCGAGTCTGGGACCCGCGCCCATTTGAGAGCAAGAGGATACGAGGGCCTGGGACCCTGAAAGCAGAGACAGGCAAGGAAGCTTCATATGCTTGGCAGGAGAGTAAACCAAGCTGGCACACTACTGCATTGCGAGTCTGGGCTCTGCGCCCATGTGAGAGCAAGAGGATACGAGGGCCTGGGACCCTGAAAGCAGAGACAGACGAGGAAGCTTCATATGCTTGGCAGGGGAGTACACAAGCTGGCACACTCCTGCATAGCGAGTCTGGGATCCGCACCCATGTGAGAGCAAGAGGATACGAGGGCCTGGGACCCTGAAAGCAGAGACAGGCAAGGAAGCTTCAGATGCTTGGCAGGGGAGTACACCAAGCTGGCACACTACTGCATTGCGAGTCTGGGACCCGCGCCCATGTGAGAACAAGAGAATAAGAGGGCCTGGGACCCTGAAAGCAGAGACAGGCAATGAAGCTTTATATGCTTGGCAGGGGAGTAAACCAAGCTGGCACACTACTGCATTGCGAGTCTAGGACCCGCGCCCATGTGAGAGCAAGAGGAAAAGAGGGCCTGGGATCCTGAAGCTAAAGAGACAGGCAAGGAAGCTTCATATGCTTGGCAGGAGAGTACACCAAGCTGGCACATTACTGCATTGTGAGTCTGGGACCCGTGCCCATGTGAGAGCAAGAGGATAAGAGGGCCTGGGATCCTGAAGCTAAAGAGACAGGCAAGGAAGCTTCATATGCTTGGCAGGAGAGTAAACCAAGCTGGCACACTACTGCATTGCGAGTCTGGGACCCGCGCCCATTTGAGAGCAAGAGGATACGAGGGCCTGGGACCCTGAAAGCAGAGACAGGCAAGGAAGCTTCATATGCTTGGCAGGAGAGTAAACCAAGCTGGCACACTACTGCATTGCGAGTCTGGGCTCTGCGCCCATGTGAGAGCAAGAGGATACGGGGGCCTGGGACCCTGAAAGCAGAGACATGCAAGGAAGCTTCATATGCTTGGCAGGGGAGTACACCAAGCTGGCACACTACTGCATTGCGAGTCTAGGACCCACGCCCATGTGAGAGAAAGAGGATACGAGGGCCTGGGACCCTGAAAGCAGAGACAGGCAAGGAAGCTTCAGATGCTTGGCAGGGGAGTACACCAAGCTGGCACACTACTGCATTGCGAGTCTGGGACCGCGGCCATCTGAGAGCAAGAGGATAAGAAGGCCTGGGATCCTGAAGCTAAAGAGACAGGCAAGGAAGCTTCATATGCTTGGCAGGAGAGTACACCAAGCTGGCACACTACTGCATTGCGAGTCTGGGACCCGCGCCCATATGAGAGCAAGAGGATAAGAGGGCCTGGGATCCTGAAGCTAAAGTGACAGGCAAGGAAGCTTCATATGCTTGGCAACGGAGTACACCAAGCTGGCAAACTACTGCATTGCGAGTCTAGGACCCACGCCCATGTGAGAGCAAGTGAATAAGAGAGCCTGGGATCCTGAAAGCAGAGACAGGCAAAGAAAGCTTTATATGCTTGGCAGCGCAGTACACCAAGTTGGTACACTACTGCATTGCGAGTCTGGGATCCGCGCCCACGTGAGAGCAAGAGGATACGAGGGCCTGGGATCCTGAAGCTAAAGAGACAGGCAAGGAAGCTTCATATGCTTGGCAGGGGAGTACACCAAGCTGGCACACTACTGCATTGTCAGTCTGGGACCCGCGCCCATGTGAGAGCAAGAGAATAAGAGGGCCTGGGACCCTGAAAGCAGAGACAGGTAAGGAAGCTTCATATGATTGGCAGGGGAGTACAACAAGCTGGCACACTACTGCATTGCGAGTCTGGGATCTGCGACCATGTGAGAGCAAGAGGATACGAGGACCTGGGACCCTGAAAGCAGAGACAGGCAAGGAAGCTTCATATGCTTGGCAGGGGAGTACACCGAGCTGGCACACTACTGCATTGCGAGTCTGGGACCCGCGCCCATGTGAGAGCAAGAGAATACGAGGGCCTGGGACCCTGAAAGCAGAGACAGGCAAGGAAGCTTCATATGCTTGGCAGGAGAGTACACCAAGCTGGCACACTACTGCATTGCGAGTCTTGGACCCACGCCCATGTGAGAGCAAGAGGATACGAAGGCCTGGGACCCTGAAGCTAAAGAGACAGGCAAGGAAGCTTCATATGCTTGGCAGGAGAGTAAACCAAGCTGGCACACTACTGCATTGCGAGTCTGGGACCCGCGCCCATTTGAGAGCAAGAGGATACGAGGGCCTGGGACCCTGAAAGCAGAGACAGGCAAGGAAGCTTCATATGCTTGGCAGGAGAGTAAACCAAGCTGGCACACTACTGCATTGCGAGTCTGGGCTCTGCGCCCATGTGAGAGCAAGAGGATACGAGGGCCTGGGACCCTGAAAGCAGAGACAGACGAGGAAGCTTCATATGCTTGGCAGGGGAGTACACAAGCTGGCACACTCCTGCATAGCGAGTCTGGGATCCGCACCCATGTGAGAGCAAGAGGATACGAGGGCCTGGGACCCTGAAAGCAGAGACAGGCAAGGAAGCTTCATATGCTTGGCAGCGGAGTACACCAAGCTGGCACACTACTGCATTGCGAGTCTAGGACCCGCGCCTATGTTAGAGCAAGAGAATAAGAGGGCCGGGGATCCTGAAAGCAGAGACAGGCAAGGAAGCTTCATATGCTTGGCAGGGGAGTACACCAAGCTGGCACACTACTGCATTGCGAGTCTGGGACCCGCGCCCATGTGAGAGCAAGAGAATATGAGGGCCTGGGACCCTGAAAGCAGAGACAGGCAAGGAAGCTTCATATGCTTGGCAGCGGAGTACACCAAGCTGGCACACTACTGCATTGCAAGTCTGGGACCCGTGCCTATGTTAGAGCAAGAGAATAAGAGGGCCGGGGATCCTGAAAGCAGAGACAGGCAAGGAAGCTTCATATGCTTGGCAGGGGAGTACACCAAGCTGGCACACTACTGCATTGTGAGTCTGGGACCCGTGCCCATGTGAGAGCAAGAGGATAAGAGGGCCTGGGATCCTGAAGCTAAAGAGACAGGCAAGGAAGCTTCATATGCTTGGCAGGGGAGTACACCAAGATGGCACACTACTGCATTGCAAGTCTGGGACCCGCGCCTATGTTAGAGCAAGAGAATAAGAGGGCCGGGGATCCTGAAAGCAGAGACAGGCAAGGAAGCTTCATATGCTTGGCAGGGGAGTACACCAAGCTGGCACACTACTGCATTGCGAGTCTGGGATCTGCGACCATGTGAGAGCAAGAGGATATGAGGGCCTGGGACCCTGAAAGCAGAGACAGGCAAGGAAGCTTCATATGCTTGGCAGGGGAGTACACCAAGATGGCACACTACTGCATTGCAAGTCTGGGACCCGCGCCCATGTGAGAGCAAGAGAATAAGAGGGCCTGAGATCCTGAAAGCAGAGACAGACAAGGAAGCTTCATATGCTTGGCAGGGGAGTACACCAAGCTGGCACACTACTGCATTGCGAGTCTAGGACCCACGCCCATGTGAGAGCAAGTGAATAAGAGGGCCTGGGATCCTGAAAGCAGAGACAGGCAAGGAAGCTTCATATGCTTGGCAGCGGAGTACACCAAGCTGGCACACTACTGCATTGCGAGTCTAGGACCCGCGCCTATGTTAGAGCAAGAGAATAAGAGGGCCGGGGATCCTGAAAGCAGAGACAGGCAAGGAAGCTTCATATGCTTGGCAGGGGAGTACACCAAGCTGGCACACTACTGCATTGCGAGTCTGGGACCCGCGCCCATGTGAGAGCAAGAGAATATGAGGGCCTGGGACCCTGAAAGCAGAGACAGGCAAGGAAGCTTCATATGCTTGGCAGGGGAGTACACCAAGATGGCACACTACTGCATTGCAAGTCTGGGACCCGCGCCTATGTTAGAGCAAGAGAATAAGAGGGCCGGGGATCCTGAAAGCAGAGACAGGCAAGGAAGCTTCATATGCTTGGCAGGGGAGTACACCAAGCTGGCACACTACTGCATTGCGAGTCTGGGATCTGCGACCATGTGAGAGCAAGAGGATATGAGGGCCTGGGACCCTGAAAGCAGAGACAGGCAAGGAAGCTTCATATGCTTGGCAGGGGAGTACACCAAGATGGCACACTACTGCATTGCAAGTCTGGGACCCGCGCCCATGTGAGAGCAAGAGAATAAGAGGGTCTGAGATCCTGAAAGCAGAGACAGGCAAGGAAGATTCATATGCTTGGTAGGGGAGTACACCAAGCTGGCACACTACTGCATTGCGAGTCTTGGACCCACGCCCATGTGAGAGCAAGAGGATACGAAGGCCTGGGACCCTGAAGCTAAAGAGACAGGCAAGGAAGCTTCATATGCTTGGCAGGAGAGTAAACCAAGCTGGCACACTACTGCATTGCGAGTCTGGGACCCGCGCCCATTTGAGAGCAAGAGGATACGAGGGCCTGGGACCCTGAAAGCAGAGACAGGCAAGGAAGCTTCATATGCTTGGCAGGAGAGTAAACCAAGCTGGCACACTACTGCATTGCGAGTCTGGGCTCTGCGCCCATGTGAGAGCAAGAGGATACGAGGGCCTGGGACCCTGAAAGCAGAGACAGACGAGGAAGCTTCATATGCTTGGCAGGGGAGTACACAAGCTGGCACACTCCTGCATAGCGAGTCTGGGATCCGCACCCATGTGAGAGCAAGAGGATACGAGGGCCTGGGACCCTGAAAGCAGAGACAGGCAAGGAAGCTTCAGATGCTTGGCAGGGGAGTACACCAAGCTGGCACACTACTGCATTGCGAGTCTGGGACCCGCGCCCATGTGAGAACAAGAGAATAAGAGGGCCTGGGACCCTGAAAGCAGAGACAGGCAATGAAGCTTTATATGCTTGGCAGGGGAGTAAACCAAGCTGGCACACTACTGCATTGCGAGTCTAGGACCCGCGCCCATGTGAGAGCAAGAGGAAAAGAGGGCCTGGGATCCTGAAGCTAAAGAGACAGGCAAGGAAGCTTCATATGCTTGGCAGGAGAGTACACCAAGCTGGCACATTACTGCATTGTGAGTCTGGGACCCGTGCCCATGTGAGAGCAAGAGGATAAGAGGGCCTGGGATCCTGAAGCTAAAGAGACAGGCAAGGAAGCTTCATATGCTTGGCAGGAGAGTAAACCAAGCTGGCACACTACTGCATTGCGAGTCTGGGACCCGCGCCCATTTGAGAGCAAGAGGATACGAGGGCCTGGGACCCTGAAAGCAGAGACAGGCAAGGAAGCTTCATATGCTTGGCAGGAGAGTAAACCAAGCTGGCACACTACTGCATTGCGAGTCTGGGCTCTGCGCCCATGTGAGAGCAAGAGGATACGGGGGCCTGGGACCCTGAAAGCAGAGACATGCAAGGAAGCTTCATATGCTTGGCAGGGGAGTACACCAAGCTGGCACACTACTGCATTGCGAGTCTAGGACCCACGCCCATGTGAGAGAAAGAGGATACGAGGGCCTGGGACCCTGAAAGCAGAGACAGGCAAGGAAGCTTCAGATGCTTGGCAGGGGAGTACACCAAGCTGGCACACTACTGCATTGCGAGTCTGGGACCGCGGCCATCTGAGAGCAAGAGGATAAGAAGGCCTGGGATCCTGAAGCTAAAGAGACAGGCAAGGAAGCTTCATATGCTTGGCAGGAGAGTACACCAAGCTGGCACACTACTGCATTGCGAGTCTGGGACCCGCGCCCATATGAGAGCAAGAGGATAAGAGGGCCTGGGATCCTGAAGCTAAAGTGACAGGCAAGGAAGCTTCATATGCTTGGCAACGGAGTACACCAAGCTGGCAAACTACTGCATTGCGAGTCTAGGACCCACGCCCATGTGAGAGCAAGTGAATAAGAGAGCCTGGGATCCTGAAAGCAGAGACAGGCAAAGAAAGCTTTATATGCTTGGCAGCGCAGTACACCAAGTTGGTACACTACTGCATTGCGAGTCTGGGATCCGCGCCCACGTGAGAGCAAGAGGATACGAGGGCCTGGGATCCTGAAGCTAAAGAGACAGGCAAGGAAGCTTTATATGCTTGGTAGGAGAGTACACCAAGCTGGCGCACTACTGCATTGCGAGTCTGGGACCCGCGCCCATATGAGAGCAAGAGGATAAGAGGGCCTGGGATCCTGAAGCTAAAGAGACAGGCAAGGAAGCTTCATATGCTTGGCAGGGGAGTACACCAAGCTGGCACACTACTGCATTGTCAGTCTGGGACCCGCGCCCATGTGAGAGCAAGAGAATAAGAGGGCCTGGGACCCTGAAAGCAGAGACAGGTAAGGAAGCTTCATATGATTGGCAGGGGAGTACAACAAGCTGGCACACTACTGCATTGCGAGTCTGGGATCTGCGACCATGTGAGAGCAAGAGGATACGAGGACCTGGGACCCTGAAAGCAGAGACAGGCAAGGAAGCTTCATATGCTTGGCAGGGGAGTACACCGAGCTGGCACACTACTGCATTGCGAGTCTGGGACCCGCGCCCATGTGAGAGCAAGAGAATACGAGGGCCTGGGACCCTGAAAGCAGAGACAGGCAAGGAAGCTTCATATGCTTGGCAGGAGAGTACACCAAGCTGGCACACTACTGCATTGCGAGTCTTGGACCCACGCCCATATGAGAGCAAGAGGATAAGAGGGCCTGGGATCCTGAAGCTAAAGAGACAGGCAAGGAAGCTTCATATGCTTGGCAGGGGAGTACACCAAGCTGGCACACTACTGCATTGCGAGTCTAGGACCCACGCCCATGTGAGAGAAAGTGAATAAGAGGGCCTGGGATCCTGAAAGCAGAGACAGGCAAGGAAGCTTCATATGCTTGGCAGCGGAGTACACCAAGCTGGCACACTACTGCATTGCGAGTCTAGGACCCGCGCCTATGTGAGAGCAAGAGAATAAGAGGGCCTGGCATCCTGAAAGCAGAGACAGGCAAGGAAGCTTCATATGCTTGGCAGGGGAGTACACCAAGCTGGCACACTACTGCATTGCGAGTCTGGGATCTGCGACCATGTGAGAGCAAGAGGATACGAGGGCCTGGGACCCTGAAAGCAGAGACAGGCAAGGAAGCTTCATATGCTTGGCAGGGGAGTACACCAAGCTGGCACACTACTGCATTGCTAGTCTGGGACCCGCGCCCATGTGAGAGCAAGAGGATACGAGGGCCTGGGACCCTGAAAGCAGAGACAGACAAGGAAGCTTCACATTCTTGGCAGGGGAGAACACCAAGCTGGCACACTACTGCATTGCGAGTCTAGGACCAGCGCCCATGTGAGAGCAAGAGGATACGAGGGCCTGGACCCTGAAAGCAGAGACAGACAAGGAATCTTCACATGCTTGGCAGGGGAGTACACCAAGCTGGCACACTACTGCATTGCGAGTCTAGGACCCGCGCCCATGTGAGAGCAAGAGAATAAGAGGGCCTGGGACCCACAGGCAAGGAAGCTTCAAATGCTTGGCAAGGGAGTACACCAAGCTGGCACACTACTGCATTGCGAGTCTGGGATCTGCGACCATGTGAGAGCAAGAGGATACGAGGGCCTGGGACCCTGAAAGCAGAGACAGGCAAGGAAGCTTCATATGCTTGGCAGCGGAGTACACCAAGCTGGCACACTACTGCATTGCGAGTCTGGGATCTACGACCATGTGAGAGCAAGAGGATACGAGGGCCTGGGACCCTGAAAGCAGAGACAGGCAAGGAAGCTTCGTATGCTTGGCAGGGGAGTACACCAAGCTGGCACACTACTGCATTGCGAGTCTGGGACCCGCGCCCATGTGAGAGCAAGAGAATAAGAGGGCCTGAGATCCTGAAAGCAGAGACAGACAAGGAAGCTTCATATGCTTGGCAGGAGAGTACACCAAGCTGGCACACTACTGCATTGCGAGTCTGGGAACCGCGCCCATGTGAGAGCAAGAGGATACGAGGGCCTGGGACCTTGAAAGCAGATACAGGCAAGGAAGCTTCATATACTTGGCAGGGGATTACACCAAGCTGGCACACTACTGCATCGCGAGTCTGGGATCTGCGCCTATGTGAGAGCAAGAGAATAAGAGGGCCTGGACCCTGAAAGCAGAGACAGGCAAAGAAGCTTCATATGCTTGGCAGCGAAGTACACCAAGCTGGCACACTACTGCATTGCGAGTCTGGGACCCGCGCCCATGTGAGAGCAAGAGAATAAGAGGGCCTAGGACCCTGAAAGCAGAGACAGACAAGGAAGCCTCATATGCTTGGCAGGGGAGTACACCAAGCTGGCACACTACTGCATTGCGAGTCTGGGACCCGCGCCCATGTGAGAGCAAGAGGATACGAGGGCCTGGGTCCCTGAAGCTAAAGAGACAGACAAGGAAGCTTCATATGCTTGGCAGGGGAGTACACCAAGCTGGCACACTACTGCATTGCGAGTCTGAGACCCGCGCCCATGTGAGAGCAAGAGGATACGAGGGCCTGGGACCCAGAAAGCAGAGACAGGCAAGGAAGCTTCATATGCTTGGCAGGGGAGTACACCAAGCTGGCACACTACTGCATTGCGCGTCTGGGACCCTCACCCATGTGAGAGCAAGAGGATACGAGGGCCTGGGACCCTGAAGCTAAAGACACAGGCAAGGAAGCTTCATATGCTTGGCAGGAGAGTAAACCAAGCTGGCACACTACTGCATTGCGAGTCTGGAACCCGCGCCCATGTGAGAGCAAGAGGATACGAGGGCCTGGGACCCTGAAAGCAGAGACAGGCAAGGAAGCTTCATATTCTTGGCAGGAGAGTAAACCAAGCTGGCACACTACTGCATTGCGAGTCTGGGCTTTGCGCCCATGTGAGAGCAAGAGGATACGAGGGCCTGGGACCCTGAAAGCAGAGATAGGCAAGTAAGCTTCATATGCTTGGCAGGGGAGTACACCAAGCTGGCACACTACTGCATTGCGAGTCTCAGACCCGCGCCCATGTGAGAGCAAGAGGATACGAGGGCCTGGGACCCTTAAAGCAGAGCCAGGCAAGGAAGCTTCATATGCTTGGCAGGGGAGTACACCAAGCTAGCACACTACTGCATTGCGAGTCTGGGATCAGCGCCCATGTGAGAGCAAGAGGATACGAGGGCCTGGGACCCTGAAGCTAAAGAGACAGGCAAGGAAGCTTCATATGCTTGGCAGGGGAGTACACCAAGCTGGCACACTACTGCATTGCGAGTCTGGGACCCGCGCCCATGTGAGAGCCAAAGAATAAGAGGGCCTGGGACCCTGAAAGCAGAGCCAGGCAAGGAGCTTCATATGCTTGGCAGGAGAGTACACCCAGCTGGCACACTACTGCATTTAGAGTCTGGGACCCGCGCCCATGTGAGAGCAAGAGGATAAGAGGGCCTGGGATCCTGAAGCTAAAGAGACAGGCAAGGAAGCTTCATATGCTTGGCAGGGGAGTACACCAAGCTGGCACACTACTGCATTGCGAGTCTGGGACCCGCGCCCATGTTAGAGCAAGAGAATAAGAGGGCCTGGGACCCTGAAAGCAGAGACTGGCAAGGAAGCTTCATATGCTTGGCAGGGGAGTACACCAAGCTGGCACACTACTGCATTGCGAGTCTGGGATCTACGACCATGTGAGAGCAAGAGGATACGAGGGCCTGGGACCCTGAAAGCAGAGACAGGCAAGGAAGCTTCATATGCTTGGCAGGGGAGTACACCAAGCTGGCACACCACTGCATTGCGAGTCTGGGACCCGCGCCCATGTGAGAGCAAGAGAATAAGAGGGCCTGAGATCCTGAAAGCAGAGACAGACAAGGAAGCTTCATATGCTTGGCAGGAGAGTACACCAAGCTGGCACACTACTGCATTGCGAGTCTGGGAACCGCGCCCATGTGAGAGCAAGAGGATACGAGGGCCTGGGACCCTGAAAGCAGAGACAGGCAAGGAAGCTTCATATGCTTGGCAGGGGAGTACACCAAGCTGGCACACTACAGCTTTGCAAGTCTGGGACCTGCGCCCATGTGAGAGCAAGAGGATACGAGGGCCTGGGACCCTGAAAGCAGAGACAGGCAAAGAAGCTTCAGATGCTTGGCAGGGGAGTACACCAAGCTGGCACACTACAGCATTGCGAGTCTGGGACCCGCGCCCATGTGAGAGCAAGAGAATAAGAGGGCCTGGGACCCTGAAAGCAGAGACAGGCAAGGAAGCTTCATATGCTTGGCAGGGGAGTAAACCAAGCTGGCACACTACTGCATTGCGAGTCTAGGACCCGCGCCCATGTGAGAGCAAGAGGATAAGAGGGCCTGGGATCCTGAAGCTAAAGAGACAGGCAAGGAAGCTTCATATGCTTGGCAGGAGAGTACACCAAGCTGGCGCACTACTGCATTGCGAGTCTGGGACCCGCGCTCATATGAGAGCAAGAGGATAAGAGGGCCTGGGATCCTGAAGCTAAAGAGACAGGCAAGGAAGCTTCATATGCTTGGCAGGGGAGTACACCAAGCTGGCACACTACTGCATTGCGAGTCTAGGACCCACGCCCATGTGAGAGCAAGTGAATAAGAGGGCCTGGGATCCTGAAGCTAAAGAGACAGACAAGGAAGCTCATATGCTTGGCAGGAGAGTACACCAAGCTGGCACACTACTGCATTGCGAGTCTGGGACCCGCGCTCATTTGAGAGCAAGAGGATACGAGGGCCTGGGACCCTGAAAGCAGAGACAGGCAAGGAAGCTTCATATGCTTGGCAGGAGAGTAAACCAAGCTGGCACACTACTGCATTGCGAGTCTGGGCTCTGCGCCCATGTGAGAGCAAGTGGATATGAGGGCCTGGGACCCTGAAAGCAGAGACAGGCAAAGAAGCTTCATATGCTTGGCAGGGGAGTACACCAAGATGGCACACTACTGCATTGCAAGTCTGGGACCCGCGCCCATGTGAGAGCAAGAGAATAAGAGGGTCTGAGATCCTGAAAGCAGAGACAGGCAAGGAAGCTTCATATGCTTGGCAGGGGAGTACACCAAGCTGGCACACTACTGCATTGCGAGTCTGGGACCCACGCCCATGTGAGAGCAAGAGGATACGAAGGCCTGGGACCCTGAAGCTAAAGAGACAGGCAAGGAAGCTTCATATGCTTGGCAGGTGAGTAAACCAAGCTGGCACACTACTGCATTGCGAGTCTGGGACCCGCGCCCATTTGAGAGCAAGAGGATACGAGGGCCTGGGACCCTGAAAGCAGAGACAGGCAAGGAAGCTTCATATGCTTGGCAGGAGAGTAAACCAAGCTGGCACACTACTGCATTGCGAGTCTGGGCTCTGCGCCCATGTGAGAGCAAGATGATACGAGGGCCTGGGACCCTGAAAGCAGAGACAGACGAGGAAGCTTCATATGTTTGGCAGCGGAGTACACCAAGCTGGCACACTCCTGCATAGCGAGTCTGGGATCCGCACCCATGTGAGAGCAAGAGGATACGAGGGCCTGGGACCCTGAAAGCAGAGACAGGCAAGGAAGCTTCAGATGCTTGGCAGGGGAGTATACCAAGCTGGCACACTACTGCATTGCGAGTCTGGGACCCGCGCCCATGTGAGAGCAAGAGAATAAGAGGGCCTGGGACCCTGAAAGCAGAGACAGGCAAGGAAGCTTTATATGCTTGGCAGGGGAGTAAACCAAGCTGGCACACTACTGCATTGCGAGTCTAGGACCCACGCCCATGTGAGAGCAAGAGGATAAGAGGGCCTGGGATCCTGAAGCTAAAGAGACAGGCAAGGAAGCTTCATATGCTTGGCAGGAGAGTACACCAAGCTGGCACACTACTGCATTGTGAGTCTGGGACCCGCGCCCATGTGAGAGCAAGAGGATAAGAGGGCCTGGGATCCTGAAGCTAAAGAGACAGGCAAGGAAGCTTCATATGCTTGGCAGGAGAGTAAACCAAGCTGGCACACTACTGCATTGCGAGTCTGGCACCCGCGCCCATTTGAGAGCAAGAGGATACGACGGCCTGGGACCCTGAAAGCAGAGACAGGCAAGGAAGCTTCATATGCTTGGCAGGAGAGTAACCAAGCTGGTACACTACTGCATTGCGAGTCTGGGCTCTGCGCCCATGTGAGAGCAAGAGGATACGAGGGCCTGGGACCCTGAAAGCAGAGACAGACAAGGAAGCTTCATATGCTTGGCAGGGGAGTACACCAAGCTGGCAAACTACTGCATTGCGAGTCTGGGACCCATGCCCATGTGAGAGCAAGAGGATACGAGGGCCTGGGACCCTGAAAGCAGAGACAGGCGAGGAAGCTTCATATGCTTGGCAGGGGAGTACACCAAGCTGGCACACTACTGCATTACAAGTCTGGGATCTGCGCCTGTGTGAGAGCAAGAGAATAAGAGGGGCTGGGACCCTGAAAGCAGAGACAGGCAAGGAAGCTTCATATGCTTGGCAGGGGAGTACACCAAGCTGGCACACTACTGCATTGCGAGTCTGGGATCCGCGACCATGTGAGAGCAAGAGGATACGAGGGTTGGGACCCTGAAGATAAAGACACAGGCAAGGAAGCTTCATATGCTTGGCAGGGGAGTACACCAAGCTGGCACACTACTGCATTGCGAGTCTGGGACCCGCGCCCATGTGAGAGCAAGAGAATAAGAGGGCCTGGGACCCTGAAAGCAGAGCCAGGCAAGGAAGCGACATATGCTTGGCAGGAGAGTACACCAAACTGGCACACTGCTGCATTGCGAGTCTGGGACCCGCGCCCATGTGAGAGCAAGAGGATACGAGGGCCTGGGACCCACAGGCAAGGAGGTTCATATGCTTGGCAGGGGGAGTACACCAAGCTGGCACACTACTGCATTGCGAGTCTGGGAACCGCGCCCATGTGAGAGCAAGAGGATACGAGGGCCTGGGACCCTGAGAGCAGAGACAGGCAAGGAAGCTTCATATGCTTGGCAGGGGAGTAAACCAAGCTGGCACACTACTGCATTGCGAGTCTGGGACCCGCGCCCATGTGAGAGCAAGAGGATACGAGGGCCTGGGACCCACAGGCAAGGAGCTTCATATGCTTGGCAGGGGGAGTACACCAAGCTGGCACACTACTGCATTGCTAGTCTGGGAACCGCGCCCATGTGAGAGCAAGAGGATACGAGGGCCTGGGACCCTGAAAGCAGTGACAGGCAAGGAAGCTTCATATGCTTGGTAGGGGAGTACACCAAGCTGGCACACTACTGCATTGCGAGTCTGGGACCCACGCCCATGTGAGAGCAAGAGGATACGAGAGCCTGGGACCCTGAAGCTAAAGAGACAGGCAAGGAAGCTTCATATGCTTGGCAGGAGAGTAAACCAAGCTGGCACACTACTGCATTGCGAGTCTGGGACCCGCGCCCATTTGAGAGCAAGAGGATACGAGGGCCTGGGACCCTGAAAGCAGAGACAGGCAAGGAAGCTTCATATGCTTGGCAGGGGAGTACACCAATCTGGCACACTACTGCATTGCGAGTCTCAGACCCGCGCCCATGTAAGAGCAAGAGGATACGAGGGCCTGGGACCCTGAAAGCAGAGGCAGGCAAGGAATCTTCATATGCTTGGCAGGGGAGTACACCAAGCTGGCGCACTACTGCATTGCGAGTCTGGGACCTGCGCCCATGTGAGAGCAAGAGGATACGAGGGCCTGGGACCCTGAAAGCAGAGACAGGCAAGGAAGCTTCATATGCTTGGCAGGGGAGTACACCAAGCTGGCACGCTACTGCATTGCGAGTCTGGGATCCGCGCCCATGTGAGAGCAAGAGGATACGAGGGCTGGGACCCTGAAGCTAAAGAGACAGTCAAGGAAGCTTGATATGCTTGGCAGGGGAGTACACCAAGCTGGCACACTACTGCATTGCGAGTCTGGGACCCACGCCTATGTGAGAGCAAGAGAATAAGAGGGTCTGGGACCCTGAGAGCAGAGCCAGGCAAGGAAGCGACATATGCTTAGCAGGAGAGTACACCAAACTGGCACACTACTGCATTGCGAGTCTGGGACCCGCGCCCATGTGAGAGCAAGAGGATACGAGGGCCTGGGACCCTGAAAGCAGAGACAGACAAGGAAGCTTCATATGCTTGGCAGGGGAGTACACCAAGCTGGCACACTACTGCATTGCGAGTCTGGGACCCGCGCCCATGTGAGAGCAAGAGGATACGAGGGCCTGGGACCCTGAAATCAGAGACAAGCAAGGAAGCTTCATATGCTTGGAAGGGGAGTACACCGAGCTGGCACACTACTGCATTGCGAGTCTAGCACCCGCGCCCATGTGAGAGCAAGAGAATAAGAGGGCCTGGGATCCCATAAGCAGAGACAGGCAAGGAAGCTTAATATGCTTGGCAGGGGAGTACACCAAGCTGGTACACTACTGCATAGCGAGTCTGGGATCTGCACCCATGTGAGAGCAAGAGGATACGAGATCCTGGGACCCTGAAAGCAGAGACAGGCAAGGAAGCTTCATATGCTTGGCAGGGGAGTACACCAAGCTGGCACACTACTGCATTGCGAGTCTGGGACCCGCGCCCATGTGAGAGCAAGAGGATACGAGGGCCTGGGACCCTGAAAGCAGAGACAGGCAAGGAAGCTTCAGATGCTTGGCAGGGGAGTACACCAAGCTGGCACACTACTGCATTGCGAGTCTGGGACCCGCGCCTATGTGAGAGCAAGAGAATAAGAGGGCCTGGGACCCTGAAAGCAGAGACAGGCAAGGAAGCTTCATATGCTTGGCAGGGGAGTAAACCAAGCTGGCACACTACTGCATTGCGAGTCTAGGACCCGCACCCATGTGAGAGCAAGAGGATAAGAGGGCCTGGGATCCTGAAGCTAAAGAGACAGGCAAGGAAGCTTTATATGCTTGGTAGGAGAGTACACCAAGCTGGCGCACTACTGCATTGCGAGTCTGGGACCCGCGCCCATATGAGAGCAAGAGGATAAGAGGGCCTGGGATCCTGAAGCTAAGGAGACAGGCAAGGAAGCTTCATATGCTTGGCAGGGGAGTACACCAAGCTGGCACACTACTGCATTGCGAGTGTGGGAACCGCGCCCATGTGAGAGCAAGAGAATAAGAGGGCCTGGGACCCTGAAAGCAGAGACAGGCAAGGAAGCTTCATATGCTTGGCAGGGGAGTAAACCAAGCTGTCACACTACTGCATTGCGAGTCTAGGACCCGCGCCCATGTGAGAGCAGGAGGATAAGAGGGCCTGGGATCCTGAAGCTAAAGAGACAGGCAAGGAAGCTTCATATGCTTGGTAGGAGAGTACACCAAGCTGGCGCACTACTGCATTGCGAGTCTGGGACCCGCGCCCATATGAGAGCAAGAGGATAAGAGGGCCTGGGATCCTGAAGCTAAAGAGACAGGCAAGGAAGCTTCATATGCCTGGCAGGGGAGTGCACCAAGCTGGCACACTACTGCATTGCTAGTCTAAGACCCACGCCCATGTGAGAGCAAGTGAATAAGAGAGCCTGGGATCGTGAAAGCAGAGACAGGCAAGGAAGCTTCATATGCTTGGCAGGGGAGTACACCAAGCTGGCACACTACTGCATTGCGAGTCTGGGATCTGCGACCATGTGAGAGCAAGAGGATACGAGGGCCTGGGACCCTGAAAGCAGAGACAGGCAAGGAAGCTTCATATGCTTGGCAGGGGAGTACACCAAGATGGCACACTACTGCATTGCGAGTCTGGGACCCGCGCCCATGTGCGAGCAAGAGAATAAGAGGGCCTGAGATCCTGAAAGCAGAGACAGGCAATGAAGCTTCATATGCTTGGCAGGGGAGTACACCAAGCTGGCACACTACTGCATTGCAAGTCTGGGACCCGCGCCCATTTGAGAGCAAGAGGGTACGAGGGCCTGGGACCCTGAAAGCAGAGACAGGCAAGGAAGCTTCATATGCTTGGCAGGAGAGTAAACCAAGCTGGCACACTACTGCATTGCGAGTCTGGGCTCTGCGCCCATGTGAGAGCAAGAGGATACGACGGCCTGGGACCCTGAAAGCAGAGACAGACAAGGAAGTTTCATATGCTTGGCAGGGGAGTACACCAAGCTGGCACACTACTGCATAGCGAGTCTGGGATCCGCACCCATGTGAGAGCAAGAGGATACGAGGGCCTGGGACCCTGAAAGCAGAGACAGGCAAGGAATCTTCATATGCTTGGCAGGGGAGTACACCAAGCTGGCACACTACTGCATTGCGAGTCTAGGACCCGTGCCCATGTGAGAGCAAGAGGATACGAGGGCCTGGGACCCTGAAAGCAGAAACAGGCAAGGAAGCTTCAGATGCTTGGCAGGGGAGTACACCAAGCTGGCACACTACTGCATTGCGAGTCTGGGACCCGCGCCCATTTGAGAGCAAGAGAATAAGAGGGCCTAGGACCCTGAAAGCAGAGACAGACAAGGAAGCCTCATATGCTTGGCAGGGGAGTACACCAAGCTGGCACACTACTGCATTGCGAGTCTGGGACCCGCGCCCATGTGAGAGCAAGAGGATACGAGGGCCTGGGTCCCTGAAGCTAAAGAGACAGACAAGGAAGCTTCATATGCTTGGCAGGGGAGTACACCAAGCTGGCACACTACTGCATTGCGAGTCTGAGACCCGCGCCCATGTGAGAGCAAGAGGATACGAGGGCCTGGGACCCAGAAAGCAGAGACAGGCAAGGAAGCTTCATATGCTTGGCAGGGGAGTACACCAAGCTGGCACACTACTGCATTGCGCGTCTGGGACCCTCACCCATGTGAGAGCAAGAGGATACGAGGGCCTGGGACCCTGAAGCTAAAGACACAGGCAAGGAAGCTTCATATGCTTGGCAGGAGAGTAAACCAAGCTGGCACACTACTGCATTGCGAGTCTGGAACCCGCGCCCATGTGAGAGCAAGAGGATACGAGGGCCTGGGACCCTGAAAGCAGAGACAGGCAAGGAAGCTTCATATTCTTGGCAGGAGAGTAAACCAAGCTGGCACACTACTGCATTGCGAGTCTGGGCTTTGCGCCCATGTGAGAGCAAGAGGATACGAGGGCCTGGGACCCTGAAAGCAGAGATAGGCAAGTAAGCTTCATATGCTTGGCAGGGGAGTACACCAAGCTGGCACACTACTGCATTGCGAGTCTCAGACCCGCGCCCATGTGAGAGCAAGAGGATACGAGGGCCTGGGACCCTGAAAGCAGAGCCAGGCAAGGAAGCTTCATATGCTTGGCAGGGGAGTACACCAAGCTAGCACACTACTGCATTGCGAGTCTGGGATCAGCGCCCATGTGAGAGCAAGAGGATACGAGGGCCTGGGACCCTGAAGCTAAAGAGACAGGCAAGGAAGCTTCATATGCTTGGCAGGGGAGTACACCAAGCTGGCACACTACTGCATTGCGAGTCTGGGACCCGCGCCCATGTGAGAGCCAAAGAATAAGAGGGCCTGGGACCCTGAAAGCAGAGCCAGGCAAGGAGCT